>NC_056739.1:368822987-369037987 GCF_019279795.1 Protopterus annectens | reverse complement strand
TACCTGAGGTGCAGAGGTTTAAATTTAGCTTTTCACTGTAAAAGAAGTGTTGGGAATAGGCCTGTACCTATGAAAGATCAATATTAGTATCTTCTTCATCAGCTATTTTATCTAAAATGTTATGCTGATTTTCTCTGTGCTAAGTTAAGGTGAAAAAGGTAGCTTTAATATTTTTCATTTGATTGATACTTGCTGTTATTAGCAGTTGCCAGCACAACACTTGACATTTTTGGTCACTCAGTAAACCTTGGATTAGAACATATGACTTTAATCACTAAGCCAGGAAAAATGCACTGTAATGCAGCTGTCTCAGTGGCACAGAGTAATAATGCAATTTCTGAAACCCAGATGACCTGAGTTCAATTACAAGTGTAGTAAAGAAGGATGGAACGAATGAGCAGTGCTGGCTTATGCATCCTGTGAGCAGGGATGTCCACAAAAACAGTAGCTGGACAGAGCTAATAATGTTAACAATCAGTGTGAACATTCTTGAAGATGTGCGTACTCAAGCCAAGGGGTGAGGCAACTGGTAATGGACATCAGGACTACAGTGGTCACATAAGGATACAAGGAATAACAGGGACTTAAACAAGCGGACGTGTGTGTGTGTGTGTGTGTGTGTGTGTGTGTGTGTGTGTGTGTGTGTGTGTGTGTGTGTGTGTGTGTGTGTGTGTGGAGGGCGGCTGGTTAACAAAGCACAAGGCATGACAGGAGGCTATCATGCTGCGGGGGAGGGAGGGTTCCCTGGCAGGAAACAGAGAACTGTTTGGCTTATGTGGCCCAAACAGCCTCCTGACTATTATCTTAATTCTGCTAATTCCTCCGCAGATATTACAGTGTAATCGGAGGGAGTGTGGTACAGATATTACAGTGTAATCTTAGGGAGTGTGGCACAGATATTACAGTGTAATCTTAGGGAGTGTAGCACAGATATTACAGTGTAATCTTAGGGAGTGTGGCACAGATATTACAATGTAATCTTAGGGAGTGTGGCACAGATATTACAGTGTAATCTTAGGGAGTGTGGCACAGATATTACAGTGTAATCTTAGGGAGTGTGGCACAGATATTACAGTGTAATCTTAGGGAGTGTGGCACAGATATTACAGTGTAATCTTAGGGAGTGTGGAAATAATGCAGGAAGAAAATGAAAAGTAAAAATTAATTGCTTTCTTTCTTTCTGTAGTCACAGTGTTTGTTCAGGCAGTCTTTTGCTCAAAAGGTTTGGAAAACAAAAAGCTCTAAAATGCAACACAAAGCATCTAGAACACAGTGGCTTCTAAGGCTCTGAGACCTCTTACTTTGTTTTTTCATTTTCATTTATTATTGTGCAATATTGTCCAGTTAGGATGCATTGAAATAATGCAGGAAAACAAGACAAAAAGTAATTTAAATTGTGTTGGAAGGCCAGGATGGGGTGGGGAGGGGGGTGTAGGCTATACTGGGGTATGCAGGGAGGACAGTGGATAGTGGGTAAGGGGGGCATGAAGTATTTTTCCTAGGGTTTCATTTTATTAAAGTCCAGAGTCAAAATAGTCAGCACTGTCAGGGACCGCACTGCAGGCCATATACACATGTATATCCTTGAGAACTGTAATGCAGACAAAGGATTGATTTGACTGCCTTTGTTCTTTGTTAATTATGCAGGACATCAATGTTCTGAGTAGTCACAATAAGACACTAGTACATGTGTCAAAGGGTCAGTAATATGATACAAAATATTAATATCAAGGCACAAGATATTTGCCATGGGCAAGTTCACCACAGGTTCACAGAGGTGAAGGAATTCCTGGTAACCTCTCAGGGGCAAGAGAGGGAGCCTTCATAAATGGCAGTTGTGTGGATGTGGATCCATGCTGAAAGTAGCTCTCAGGGTACCTGCAAGGGAATGGACAAGGTTAGTACTACATTATTCCATTACTTTGTACATTGATCCACTAGTGTGAATGTGGTAGATAGCAGAACACATGCATGTCTTTTCTGCAGGTGCATCAGGGCTGCTAACATGTAACCTTCCTTAAACAAAAGGTACGTACGTGCCCATAGGTTATATAAGTAATTGACATGTAGCAGTATATGTGCCATGTGTTAGTGTAGAACCTATGCTTCAGTATTGCCACAGCTATGTTATTTTTATGATTTCACAGGTTCTGTTTGTGGAGAGTCCAGCACAACAGGTCAGTACATACCCGATATAAGCAAGGCACCTGTAGCTAATGATGATGATGGCACCATACATATTACGTAGTCTAATGACATAGTGGCCACACTAACATTTGAAGTTATGTTTGTGTCCCCCTGCAGAAAAGATAATGGGGAGGTGCAAAAGCACTGTCTAGGAATCTCCTGTGTTTAGCCTGGATGTCCTTTCCATGTTAGCCCCTATCGTATTATAAAAGAGTCACCAGTCCAGATGGCATTAGTAAGCCATACTTCATTTAAGATGCACACACCTGCTTCAGATGAGTGCCATCTAAGTGGCCATCACTGCCATGATTTCATGACCCGTGTTATCAACAGCATCAAACAGCAGATGTTCAAATTAGTGATCTAGGCACAGATGGCCACTATGCACACCATGCCAAATATGCTGAGTGTGCTGTGTGATCAAAGTGAAGATGTGCAGCTGCTGCAGAGATGGTGGGACATCCTACTGACTTGGAGCCATCATGTCTGTTAAGGTCAATGGTGGGCACATTGACAGTTATTGGTACACTCATAGAGATAGTGACAAATGCTCATGCCAGAGCCTGAATGCACAGTTATTATTTGCAAACTAAGCTTACACAGATGGTACACAGTTCCATAGGCTGGATAACTGTTACCTCGTAACTTTACCTCTGGGTATGGTCACTCTCATGACCATGGCTGCCATTGCTCTATGTCCAGCATGGGAACTTCTCACATACCAAAGCCAAATTTGAGTTATGTTTTGCCTCCCAGGCCAAGGACAACCACAAAACATTCTTTAGCTATGTCTGCAACCTCAAAGGCAATGCACAATTGTGTGCAGAACTCATTGTAAATGGAGCCACCTATACTGAGCCAGAAGACATAGCAAACCTCATGGCTGATAAATTCATCTCCAACTTTATACCTCTCTCCCCCTCAACCTTCCCTCAGGAATTATCATCAAATATAACTCTCCCTACTATCACTAGTGAACAGGTCCTTTAATGCTCTCTCTAAGACAAAGAGCACTGCATCAATGGGCCCAGACAATATCCCAGGAAGCCTTCTAAATAGCATGAAACATGACCTATCAGGTCCTATGGAATTGCTATTTAACTGTAGTCTCCAAACAGGCTTCATGCCTCACAAATAGAGAAAGGCAACAGTCATCCCTCTGGACAAAGGTGGGCCATTTTCAGAGCCTGGAAACTACAGACCCATAAGTCTCACTAGTCTTATATGTAAAGCCATGGAAAGAATTATTATGGAGATGGTCAATAGAGATATAGTAAACCTCTAGACTCTGGACCCAACCCAGTTTGGTTTTGACAAGGGCAGATCATGCCTACTCAACCTGGTGGACTTCTTTGAGAAGGTGACCAGTAATGGATGAGGGCAAAACTGTTTACATTGCCTACCTTGACCTGGACAAGACATTTGACACAATACCCGACTCGGGTGGTTAGGTACAAACCCGTATGTCACCTGGTGGATAACCAACTGGCTCAGAGACAGGACCCATGATGTTAGACTTGGGGAATCCACCTCTAAAAAGAGGCTAGTCACAAGTGGAGACCCTCAGAGATCAGTCCTTTGAATGCTCCTTTTTGGGATTTGCTTCTCAGATGTCATGGCCAATGTCAGTGGTCTCTGGCTGACTATATTTGCAGATGATTGCAAATTAGGAGCTGTCATTTGATCTCACATTGACACAAATGCTCTCCAGGAGGGGCTGAAACAGACAACCAACTGGTGTCAGAGCCATGGGCTAAAACTAAATGCCAAGAGGTAACTAATAGTATCCTTTCGGAAGTCATCCATCCCTTGTAACTATCATATTGACAACACACCCCTTAGAGTTGACTCAGTAGTCAGGGACTTAGGGACACACATAGATAGCAATCTAGCCTTTGACCATTATGTGTCTACAGGGTTGAGGAATCATTCTATATTGCATGACTTATAAACATAGTATGGCATCTAAGTCCAAGGAAGTAATTGTTCGACTGTATTCAGCATTCATCAGACCTACCATTGAGTACAATGCCCCCTTTGGTATATACCTAACCAGGCATATCCAACAACTGGAACGTCCACAGAGAACATGTCCTATGCAGACTGCCTCAAGGCCCTATCCCTGTATTCTGTCTCCTACAGGCTTTTGAGGGGAGATATATTCCTGGCATACAGGGCATTGTCAGACCCCACTCTGATGGACCTTCTGCATACCCACAAAACAAACATCACCAGACTTACCCGTTCTAAAGACTTAAACCTTGCCTGTGATATAAATAGGTCCTGCTGGAGAGATAGGTATGTATCCCAGAGACTACTGCATCTGTGGAACAGGCTTCCCATCTATGTGTATCAGAGTTCCTCCCTAACCTAGCAAAGCAGCAAAAGCCAGCAAAATATTCCAAAACAACAATGAATTCAGTTCCCAATAAAATTTATTGCTTGTCTTGTCTTAGCGCCTTGGCCATCACAGCCTTCAAAGAGTACAAGTTTACCAAAAAATACATTCCCCTATTTATACATCACACAATCATTTAATTAAATAATCAATCAATTAAACATGCATTTTAAAATCTTAAAGCAAACATACATTTTATTGGGAACTGAATTCCTCCCTAACTTAGTTCAAGTTAAAAAGGAACCTTGATGATTGAAAGGGAGATAGGAAATTCACCCCGGGGATCATGTCAGTCACCCTGCTAGACAGGGGTCCAGGAAAGTAAATAATGTGGGAAGAAATAGCCAGGGAATTGTTATGACTAGGCTTGTATAGGCCCTAGGGCCGATAGCCTAGTACCATTCTATGAACCTATGAACCTATAAGTGCAACTTGAACAATTGGATGGGAAACTGGAAAATCATCCCTGGTTTGGCACCCATGTCTCTAATGGACGCAGGTAACCTGTAAATCTTTCATCTCCCAAACCCCTGCTTACACTTATCAGGGGTATCAGGACTTGTCAGAGATTTAGGATGCATGGCTAGGCTTAAAAAGCCTTTGTGGTCGTTAGCCTAGTAAACACCTATGAACCTATGCCTTTGATTGGGGTTCCCACAATTCCATGCAATTCTACTCTGCTAATGTATTATTGGATGCAGCACTTAGTCATGGCTGTTAATGGAGTCATAGCCACCAATCATCAACTGCCTCCCCACATGGTGAGCCACAGTGATTTGTGTACATGCTCTAAATTATGCATCATCTACTGGAAAAGGTTCTCAAACTTGAAAAAGAAAAAAAAAAATCTGATCTCAAACTGTATCAAACTGCCTGATAGAACTGTAAGAAGCTCAAACTATAGCAAACTGCTTGCTAGAAATGCAACAAGTAGCTTAGTACAGTTGAAGTGCCACACGAAATGCGTCAATGCTTAAACCATGTCCGCAGATAAGTATTGTCTTTCATTTCTAAAAGTCTCTGCCTGTAAACCTCATACAAAAGGCCACATGGTATATCTGGCCAGTGTTCACAATATGGAAGCCACTGAAATTGTAGGATGTGATCTGTGGCTTTGCCCCTTAACATTCTGGCCATGTGTACAGCTACAACATACACCTCCAGCAATCCTGTCACCTATGGTACTATTGCTATCACATGTCCCTGTGCTCCACCCCATCCCACCTGTGCAAATGATAATTGTGCCTTGCCCACATCACAAGCTTTTGTGAGCATAGTAATGTCTGATGCACAATGAGGCTAGTCAATGTACTGTAATGCATAGCCTAGGTGTGCTTGTGCATGTATGCATGCATTGATTTTGTTCTGTGTTGCCCATGTCATGATGCATAGTTGTAGATCAGATGCCACCTCTTTGTCAGTACCACTCTGAATTGCATCTGCCACTGACTAATATGGGGTTGCCCTGCAGACATTTTCTACATTTACTCCTCACCTGACTCCTTCTGTTGCTGCTGCTGCTGATGATGATGCCATAAGTGTTAGTAGTACTACAACATTGCCACATTATATCTGCTTTCACTGTAGGATATATTGTAGCATGGAGCAGAAAACAGATATCTTACTGTAGGTCTCTGGTATGTAATGCAATGCATGATGAGGCATATAGAAGCAGCAGCACAACTGAGCCTTCACAAGTCTGCATACATGTTGAACAATGTTCTGCAACCACAACAGTATGGCATTATATGCCATTTCAGCTATGTTATTGGGCTTTGGATGGGAGTCCTCAACCCATGGATCAAAGAGTTATCCTGCAATACACACCAGTGGGTACCATTATGAGTATAATAGAAAACAAACTGCACCCAACCGGTCTGATGAAGCAACATTTTCAGTCGTGAAAGCGCTTACGTTGTTTAATGCAATAAACGATTTTGGTGTGTAAGGTCGGGTGCAGTTTGTTTTCTATTATTATTCATTTTCTGCACCATCCTGTACCTTGAGCCATTTTTTGTCTGTATTTTGCTGCCATTTTGAGTAGCCTGCTGTCAAATCCTTAAGACCAAAATGTCTGGAGCTCAGAGTGTGGCAATATGAGTACGCCCGACTATAAGACCCAGTGGAAAGTCACTCCATTTTGATTATTGGTATATTTTTGCACGTGTGCCAGAATTTGGAATCATGGGATCTGCATTGATGGCTCCCTGATACATTGTATATCATACCCTATGCACTGTATACTGCATGGCAGATGGTTGATATACCAGATACCACATTGTATAAGTGAGGGTCGATTGCATTATGGATATAGGCAATGGCCCCCTGGACATCAGGGAAATGAGCTGTATTCTAGAATGCCAGATTAATGATGGCTCTTTCCTTTGCTGAATATGGAAGCCAAAGATAATCCGCCAGCTGCTGGTGAATCTCATTATGGAACTGGTGTAGGATTCACATGCCAGCAAAATTCAGAATGTCTTCCCTGTCAGACAATGTAAGATTCATAAGGTCAGCATCTGCAAAACTCATGATGTCTCCCCTGTCAGATGATGTAGGATTCATAAGGTCAATATCGACAAAAGTCACAATGTCTCCCATGTCAGATGGTGTAGGATTCTCAAGATCAATATCTTCATGATGTCTACTCTGTCAGATGCTTAAAAGTCCCTTTAACAAGAATCTGGCCAATGGGGTAAAATTCCAACCCCCAACCCACCCCACTCCCTGATTTTATGTGAGGGGAATGAATATCTAAAAACTTCAGCATTGTGTCTTTGTCCAGTTGGTAGTGGTGGAGAATGTTCGGGTCTTGCAGATGATTGTATTTTAAACGATGGCAGAACAATTTGCAGCATAGAGGGAGATGACTCTGAATTTGACCCACACTGTCTCCAAAAGCAGTCATTCACATATGCTTGTTTGATAATTCTGTTGCTGCTCCTTGCATCATAATGTGAATTAACCTCCTGTGTGCTAGAAAATCTTTCTTTTCTGAATTGGTTATGGCTGTGGCACATGTCCCCTAATTTTATACATTCCAGTGCCATGTTTAGTTTAATGACTTCCATATGCAATGACTCTCATTAGCATGCTGACACATTTGCACGCAATTTCTACTTAGACATTGTGTGTACCAAGCCAAACATATTACCTACAATCTAATAAGGAGCAAAAAAGACTGCAACACTGTAAATTTTATATCCACCCTAAAAGTTGTAACTGGGCACCTCTTAAAATCCTGGTCCTAAATGAATCAATTAATTATTTAACACCACCTTCTTAGACATCTTGAACTCACACATCTCCCTCAGAGCCATCAGAATTAAATCTAACTTTGCTCCTTGGCTAAGTAAAGAAATCAGGTCTTTGACTAAAACCAGAGATAAAGCCTGGGACCAGTGGCATAAACCAGGTCCCAAATCTCAAAACAAGCTTTCATAGAACTCAGAAATAAAACCAAAAAAATTGTTAAGCTAGATAAGATCAATTACTACCAAAAAATACAAATGAAGCATCAAAACAGCCCTCAAAAGTCCTGGGCAGAAGTAAATAGTATACTCTTTCAGGTAAATCTAGTACACCCTCCCTTACTACCACTAACACCACAGAGAATATAGGCACTCAATTCAATAAATAATTCACTGAAACCATTCTAGCCCTATCAAACCAGAAGAACCCCCTCCCTCCACAGAAACTCCCAAGACTTGTAATAATAACAACTCCTTCACATTTCAGCCTGCCTTTATCAACTCCATAAAGAAAAAAAAATAGTTAAAAACCTAAAGCCCACAACACTAGCAGATAGATTTCCAGCCAATTTTCTACAAATTGCAGCTGATACAATAGCCTACCCAGTAGCCATCCTGATTAATAGAGCTCTGTCTGAAAGTCTTGTCCCTGAAATTGGAAAGTCTCCCACATTATAGCAATATGCAAAAGGGGCAATTCTACTGAACTGAGCAATTACTGTCCTATTGTTATTCTATTCCCTTTATCTAAAATCCTACAGAGGTCTATACATACACAAATTTCAGAATACCTATACACGCATAAACTATTGTCAAATACTCAGCATGGCTTTTTTCCCTCTTATAGCACCACCGCAGCTCTTATGTCATTCACCAACACAGTTAATCACCACACAAGCAATGGCAAATTTGTATCTGCCATCTTTCTCAACCTTTTTAAGGCCTTTGACATGGTCACACATAATAAACTGATCAATTCTCTTGATGAACTAAATCTCTGGATGAACTAAATCTCTGAAAATACTATCACTTGGTTCCAAAGCACTCTATCAGGTCACCAGCAGCCAGTCCAATGGCAGGAGGACCTTTCCCCTCTTCTCCCAGTAACTGTAGGAGTTCCCCAAGGCTCACGATTTGGACCCCTACTGTTTTCTCGTTTTACTAACAATCTTCATGCTTCTACTCTACATGCTACCATAATCCAATATGCAGATGATTCTAGATTAATATACTCTGCTTTCTCCCACCATTATCTCCACTCAGTTACACAAGATTCCTTTCTATCAGTTGAAGATTGGCTTACTAACTCCCATCCAGTCTTGAATCCTAATAAAACTAAGCTGCTTCTCTGTCACCCTACAAGGTCTACCATTTCAAACCCCTCATTCAACGTTATTTCCAGAAATAAAACCATTATAGCTCCTGTAGCACTCACTAAACTACTAGGGGTAGAGACTGACAACATGAGGTTTGATGTTCACATTTCTCAGACCATAAAGAAAGTACACAAAAAAATAGGTGTTCTTTACAGAAATAAGCAATTTCTCACAAAAAAACACAAAAGCCATCATTGCACACACTCATCTCATCTCATCTCAACTCTGTTCTGTGCCTCTCCAGTTCTTACAAACCTTTAGAAAGACTAATGTAGCCAAACTCAACACCTGTTACAACAAAATAGCCAGGTTTTCCACAGACTCCCCTTATAGGGCACATCATTGTATAACTCTAAAGCAAATTAACTGGCTAGAAATCCTTCAACTCCAACTTTACAACCAACTCACCTTTGCTCATAAAGCTCTATGCCAACCAGAGAAAACCCTTGCACTGCAAAATCTTATTCATCCATACTCCAATAATAGATTTCTCTGCTCCAGTAATAGATTCACTCTGTATGTAACAAAAGCCAGCAACACAGCAGGGGAATCCCTTTTGTCTAACTTTATTCCAAAAATATGGAAGACATTACCCATCCATATAACATCCTATTCTTCTTTAGTACAGTTTAAAACACTACTAAAAAAAACACAACAAATACTTGGCTCTGTTCCTGTACCAGTTCTGAGAGTTTTTCCATCTGCTCAGTAACCTATCCCACCTATTCTCAACTACACTGCTATAATTATACTATCATCTCTACAGGCACTTACTTTCATTCCTCCTTGCTCATTTATGAGCTCTATATTAATTCTGCAACATAGCTGCTATTGTCTTTTTTTAACTGTTGCTATATGTACTTCCTAGCATATACTTCCTGTTATTCAGCTTAATTTACCCACCAATATTTCAAGTCTTCTGTATATAATACTGTTTATACCTGTATATAATCTAAATGTACCAGTATTTGATCTGTAAACTGTTGACTTACCTGTGCTTGTATTTGGATTTGTATTATTTTTTTTTCTCATGTGAAGGCTTTCTCCCCAAGCCTCCTCTGAAAAAGAACTTGAGTCCAGTCGGACCTTCCCAGTTAACAAATGTAAAATAAAATGAATAATAAAAAGTGATGCAGTCTTTAAATATGATGCTTATCACTCTGTTTCAGTGGTAGCATGCACACGCTATGTTTTTCTGAATCCTACCCTCCTTCCTATAGTTCTCTACTCGTAATATTATTTTATATAATGCTGGATACTTTTTGTTTCTGAATACTGAAATGGTTCCTTGGAACATTGTTGAAATAAATTTAATTTTGATAAGTAACCTTCATTTGCTTACATAATTTGTATACATTACAAAATGAATTAGTGTCCAGTTGTATCAGCAAAATACCTAGTAATCGTTATTGTTTTTAATTATACATACTGACAGCATTATACTTCTTGTAATTCCAGTATGTTGTTGGTATTTTCTGTAAAATAAGATGCATTTATCTTGCTGTCATTTGTTTTTATACAGGAACACTGCTTACATGATTTAAATGGCTGTGTTCACTCATAATATTGGACAGAATTATACAGATGTGCCTCTATTGGTCACAGCACATTGTGAATGTATAAATGCATTTCTAGTGCTAGAACAGTATATTAACATATGCAGTACCAGTATTTGTTTGCCATGTGGGTACAGATTTATGCATTGCCCCTGCTATTGATATGAATTTCTACATCTCACTGCCAGAAGTACACTGAGATCACATTTTTTTTTGCACTTTCCAAGAATATGAATTTCTACATTAACATCAACAAGGGTACCACCCTTCAGAAGGTGTATAGATTTATGCACAATCCAAGTTTAAGTGCTATAATTTTGGACTCTTTGTTGAGACATAAGATGGCCCTGCCGATACACTGCTGTATAAATGGTATTTTATTAAGGGTTCCACAAATCAAAAGATACTACAGTTAATTTTATAGCAAATCAGTTATTAGTTCTGAATTTCAGTTGACTTACTTGACTGAGAACAACATATTTGCAAGCACTGTAATGTGTTATAGTGCTTTCTTTACAGAGTTTACATGCTTTCCCATTTATTTGAGTCTGCTTTTTCATCCAAACCCCCAAAAGTCTGAATAATTTATTCAGTGATCCTGCAAACTGCCTTTATATATACATGACTGTGATGTTCTGTGTAGTCTGCAGTAGGCTAACATTCTAAAACTCTGAGCAGAAATTATTCTATTTCTTGCATATTTTGCTTGCCAGAATAGTTCATGGCTACCCTGTAACCCTGAATTGCATAAAACAAGTATAAATGAAGTATTTTATTTAAGTTCTTTAATAAAGTGCATTAAGGAAGTCACCTATATGACGAAGGGAACATTGTAGTCTGTAGCTAAAGCGTCAGATGTTGTAATGCTTAATAATTTTTTACTACATTGTACATTGAAGAAACAACTCTAACATTCACATCTTCGAGACCATCCACCCGTACCACTGTCAACATTTTCCTTATTTTGAAACTTATTGATACAATTTCATCTGTATGTTATCACAAATGTTCAGGCTCTGTGAGCAACGGTTTACATTACAAATAGAGTGATGCTACTGCACTCAGATGCAGCTGTGTGTCCCTACACTGCTAAAAACAGAATTTATACAAAATATAAAAATTAAACTAACCCTGTTATTATGTATTATCAACATTTAAATAGCTGAATAGTTTATCACCATTACTATATATAATTCTTGCTTGGGAAAACTGAAGCTGCGATAAGTTTGATCAGTATTTTATCAATTTATCCATCTGTCTGTCTTGACTGGGTTAGTCCTACTAGAGCAGTAATGTCTTTTCAGTGGAGACCCAAGGCCGTATTTATACTGACTAATTGAAATTTGGCCAGAGCAAGAGGGAAAGTCCCATATTCTTTTTGAGAGTTGGAAAAGTGTTAATATAATAAAGCAACCCCTATTCTTTTTCAGTAAGTGCCTTACTGATTAACATTATTTGGGATTTTTTTGTGTTGTGGTATAGCATGATATACAGAGACAAAGATTCTGTCAGCTTTGACAGATGGAAAAACAAATTACAAAAAAATAATGGAATTGCCTTAAACAATGTTTGACTATATGTATATCTATATGTCTCTATATTTTTATCGGGTCTATATTAAATCACTGAAAGCTTAAAAAAGCAAATGGTGATTGATCGACCCTATGTAAGCAAAAGCTTACAATGGTGAAGTGCCAGAATAGCGATTTTTTTCCAAGGAAAAAAAATTGCTGTTCCAACAAAAAAAATAAATAAATAAAAATTAATTTAAACATTACATTAAGTGGGGGGTTTTGCCCCCCATACCCCCCTACTTAAATATACCAACTCCGAAACCACACTACAGTGCCAAAAACAGCAAAGTACCGAAGCGGCCAAGCAAATTCTTTCCCAGGGAAAGAATTAGCTTAACAGCCGCTTCTATATTTTCCATTTTCTGCTTTTTAAGTTCGACCAAGACGCATTCGAAAGAATGCATCTTTGGTCTACTAATATAGACCCTTTTTATCTATCTATCAATAGTGAATTCAAAAGAAAAACACTAGATATATATCCTTTAGAGATTGCATGAGAGATAGTGACCGATTGAACCAGCTTTCATCTGTGTGGTACAGTAGAGGTAAATAATGACAAATGAATGTTCCATGAAGTAAATAGTTTCAGTAGATGACAGAGGATATCAAATGGATTGGAAAACAGTGATTAATTATATTTTTGAATGATTAATGGAGTTGACAATAAGACGATGAAGCGCCAAGGAGGTTTACGATAGGGAGGAATAAATTTAAAGGCAGTTTGAGTATTAAATCATATTTGTGTGTCGAGTCTTGTGCTAAAAGCCAGGGAGATAAGGTGCACAGGAAAATCTTAATAAGATTGTGAATGAAATGAGAAATAAAATAGTAGTATAGTACCATTGAAAAGAGAGAGAGAGAGAGTAGTCTGATAAAACTCTGATCACAAGAACTGCATAAGATTAAAGGAAAATATGAATAAAGAAATCCAAGATGAAATAGTACGTGAGCCTGCCAATTTGTCAAATGCAATTTCAACAAATGCAAAGAGATCAAAGCCATTTTGCCAAAAATGCCTCTGACAAAAGTGGAGGGTGCCTTTTTCTCCACTGTTGTGAGATGATTGAGTTAGTATATATAATTCTGGGGAGTGGGTGTTGTGTTGCCCACATGGGGGGGGGTGCAGGGAGCATTGCCACTTTTGTTGAACTGGTTTTGGTTTATTTGTTTTCAGCAAAACTGCCTTCAGTGGAATGACATACATCCTAATAGTACAGTACAGTACAAGAAAAAGTTGGAAAGAAATGATCCAAGTAGTCCAGGGAGAGTATCAGGAATCCCATCCTCCAAAGTATGAGAAAAGAAAAGAAAATTACAACTGTCCAGTGCTATTATAAAGGTGAAAAAACAGAACCAATAAGTGAAATAAGAAAAGAGGGTGTACAATTTCTCCAACCAGGAATGTTTCCACCCAAAAATGAAGAAACCAAAATTGCAATTCTTAATTTCTAAAGTGAAGCTGATGGCAGTGAAGGAACAGCAGGCCTACCACATAGTTAAAAACAAAACAAGACTGCAGTCTTCTAAAGCCAGTTCAGCTTAAGGCACAAAAACACTTCAATTCATCAACACCCTAGCCCTGAAATGAAGTACAAGAAAAGAAAATTGCAAGAGTAGCTTCATGCAGTTAAACATTTTTAGTTGATTCAAATGCCCAAAATATCTAAGAGTGAATGGGGACATGACCCCCACTAAAACGATTTTAATCATTTGATAGGAAGTGATACATTTTAAGTATGTTAGCATGATAGAATTGTTTTATTTAAGAAATAAAATTTAGGTAATTTTTGTTTATGTTCAAGTAACTGGAATATGTTTCACTTTTAAGTTTCATTATATATACTGAATATAGGTATTAGGTGTTTTGATTATTTAGAGTTAATATTATTTGAAGAATATTTGCGAATATCATTAAATATACAGTTTTATATCTAATACTGGTTTTTTGTTTGTAATATAATGAGTGCCTAAAATAAACACACATTCTGATAAAGTTGCCAGTGCCATACTGAATGTATTATTCTGTTGTAAATGAGGCATTTTACTAAATGGATTTGATTGCTGGTGAAGTTGTTTAACATGGATATAGTGAACTAAAAGGATATCATATTATCCTGAAGTGAAGAAGTTGCCTTGTAACCCTTTTAGGTCATAAATCACATTGAATATAACACGTTTTACTTAAAGTCACTATGCATCTACTGTATAAGCTTGTGTAAGTTTTTTGACAGGTGTGATCTAAAATGATCTCTGCAAATGGGAGTCTATGTTTACCATGTAGAATTGCTAATCTGGTGGGGGACAAATATGTAATTTGTTCACCTTACCTCATTCCTGATAGCATTCATCTTATGCTGCTCCCAATCTAACCAATGAAATATCAGTGGATTGCATTTATGCAACAATTAATAAGAAATAAATGTGGGAGCAAATTATGGGGTGTAAAATTGGCTTAGATTACAACCAAAAGGCTAAACATGCTTGTATAAAAAGCTAAACATGCTTGTATCAGTCTAAGAGCTCATTTGACACTGTCTTTCTCATCACTGTATAATTTGCATTCTGCATTTGACTTTGCTAAGACAGGAGCACTACATTTATTGACCTATGAGCATCATTTTGACTGTCACTAAACTAGTGGACATTTTTTCAGACTAAAAACATTATACATCTTTGAAAAATAACAGTTTATATTCCTCACAGTGAAAAATGAAATATTATTTCTGGTTTAGCTCATGATGGAAATGGGTGAGGCTGATACTACTGAGTAATAGAAACTACAATAAACATAACACTGAAAGCTTTCATGGAACGTTTTATAAAATACCCTCCCCAACTCCAGAAGGAACTGTAGAGTACAGACAGAATAATAAAAGGGGAGCCACAAAAAAAGCACTAAATGAAGATCTTAAGTCAGATGAAATCTTAATAAGATTTAGAAATGAGTGGATCCACAGGGTGACATTACAGTGAGAGCAGTGGACAAGTTCATGCCAGATAAAAAGAATGTGAAATAATGGAAAGAATTTATACCCCTATAGTCATGAATCTTGGTGTTGTAAAACTTGGATATGCAGATTATAAAGAGTGACACTGGTATGCATGTGTCAGAATTCTGTCCTGCACTTAACAAGCCATATTATGTATACTAGAGCACACTGGAAGAAGACTTAGTAAATGGTAAACTTCTGCTAACATTTTCCTATAATTAGGATGGTATGGCGTATTTCTGTTATCATTTTCTTATGATTGCAGTGGAGCAAAGATACAATGTGCTGTGCACAAAAAAACTCTATAGCAGTAAACAACGATGGCAAATTAACTTAGAAAAACTAAGGGAAGAGTGAATGGAAATCACAATAAATTACTCAGGTCACACTTTATTATTAAATTGGTAAAATTGCAAAAAATCTAGTAAGTGAGCAATAGATGACATGAATATATCATTGCAGGCACTTCAGCCTAAAAGAGGTCACAGTGGACAACTGTTCGGCATTTCATAGTTCTAGGGGGCAGCAGTTATGGTTATAATTGCTAAGCAGAGAAACAGCTGACATGTCAAAGCCAAATACTTCTGGATTCATTCAGAGTTATTAAACAGATGCATATATTTAGTTTGTTTGCATAAACCTGAACATATTACAGCTAAAGAAAGTTAATCACACCAACCACTGACGTTACAGTGAACTCTTTCCTAAGTTAAGCACTTTTATCGTACATTACATAGACTTTATCAGAATAAATATGTTAAAAACTAATCTTTTTACAGTTAAAAACCTCATGTGACCCATTGCGTGACTTTAGTGTAATTAAAATGTATGCAAAAATAATCATTAATTGCAGTCTAATATAATACTACTCTATCATTGAAAACAACTAATATCAATCTATTAAAATGAATGCCTTATAAATAAAAAAGTATTTTGTGCTAAAAAAGTTCATAGTTTTGCTGCACACATCTGCAAAACAAAGTTATTACATATAATATCATGTAATCCTGCTGCAAGTGAAGCATTCAAGACAAGTTGCCAATAACTCATTGAATGTTAGAATAGTTTGAAATTGACATAAGAAAATACAAAAGACAGAAGACCCCAGTAATGAGATCTTGTCATAATGAATACAAAACTCAAAACACAAATAACTTCCTAACAAGCTGCACTCTAAAGTGAAACTCTACTGTCAGAGATGTTGAAGAAGTCCTTAGGCAAAAGTGCTTACCTTGATTTTGATTGCATATTTATTGCAAAATAATCTGTAGTGAGAAACAGACCTACCCATACATTACTTTGCATTGTATTTCAACACAGTATACACATATACAATGGTACATACTGTTTTATTCCTTTCCCACATCCAGTATTCCATGATCTACATATGTAGCATTTCACACTGCAGTTTTATTTATGCATCCAGTGAAGAGTGCTCCAACTGAATCTTGGTGAATATTAGTGGGTTTTGAAATAATAGGAACATTTTAAAATCTGATCTAATGTGGAAAATGGGCAGGTATTTTTTTTTATCATAAGACAACTACTTTACTTCATTGGTTGTGCACCATTTTCTGTAATTTATTGGTGTGTGTGCATGTGTGATTGTGTGTGTGTGTGTGTGTGTGTGTGTGTGTGTGTGTGTGTGTGTGTGTGTGTGTGTGTGTGTGTGTGTGTGTGTGTGGGTCCCCTTCAGAATTTTGAAGCTTAAAACTTCGAAATCCAGAATCGAGATTGGCATACAGCTCGGAATGGGAGATTTCCCTTTTCCTCTCTGTATTATGATCTCGGAGTTGGTATATTTAAGTAGGGGTGTGTGGGGGCACAGCTCCCCATGTGGGGGGTGCAAGGGGGCTTGACCCCCTGCAAAAACATGTTTTGTCCTGTGTTGACTGCTTTTTTGGGAGGGGTTCTTAATTTTGAGATTCCAAGATCTCGAGGTTATTAATTTGATATTCTGAACCTCGGGATTTTTGGTATTTCGAAATTAAGAAGTGAACCCGTGTGTGTGTGTGTGTGTGTGTGTGTGTGTGTGTGTGTGTGTGTGTGTGTGTGTGTGTGTGTGTGTGTGTGTGTGTGCATGCTGGTGTATGTGAAGTGTGTCTTAGTGGCTTTTTTTGTGGTAGTGTTATGGAAAGCGTGTTTAGAAGGGTAAGTCATAGGGTGGGTTAACGTCATGATCAGAGTTAGTGTTAGTGTTACCATGCATTAGTAAAGTGTTGACAAGCTGCTATCTGTATCTGTAACTCTCTCTGTAAAAAAATAAAACTTCATTGTGTCACCTCTGCATCATCTTTTCTGTATGCTCAAATAATGTCAATTTGTAGTTTGAGAAATCAACTTATTTTACTGTCAGCTGACATATATAAGACCAGGAAACTGACGCAACCACAAGGAAGAGTGTTGTAGAACTATAGTTTATAGTGCACAATGCAATCCAAATAGATTATGCTAAAGCAAATGATGTAGCCAGGATGAGCAACTACTGGTTTTGTACAAAGCGAATGGAGAACAGATGCAGTCAATCCCCTGCAAAAGGCAGGAACTTCCACAGACTCAGGCCATTATATACACATAAATCTGACCAGCCTCATATGCAAAGCCACGGAAGTACTTATTATGAAATCAGCCAGAACATGGAGACCTCCACACACTGGACCCATCTCAGTTTGGAGATGCAGGGCATTCACATTCATCCCCATGTATTTTTTTTGAAAAGGTCACCAAAGCAGTGTTTGAAGGCAAAATGGTACACACTGCATACCTCAACCTGGACAAAGCTTTTCACACAATTGCCAACTCAAGCATAGTAGAAAAGCTAAATAAACTAGGAATAAACCCTTATGTTGCCTGCTAGATTGCCAGTTGGGTCACAGATCAGATGCAGATAATCAAAATAGAGGAAGTTACCTTCACAAAGAGACCAATTACCAGACGAGCCCTCCAGAGTTCCATGCTTAGACCTCTCCTGTTTGGCATCTACTTTTCTGAAGTAAAGGCCAGTACAAAAGGGCTAAGGCTGACAGAGTTTGCAGATGATTTTAAGAAGTCATTGAATTCTCAAATTTTTTAGCCATCCTGCAAGAAGGTTAGTCTCCAATAAATAACTGGTGTCAATCTCATGTCCTGAAAGGACATGACAAAATACCTTACCGTATCCTTTGGGAATTCATCTACCCCAGGTAGCTACCACATTGACGATACTCTTGTAAGAGTCGACCCAGTTGTTCAGGTTTTTGATACTTATGTGGACAGTGACCTAACTATTGACCAACGTGTGTATATTGTTGTAAGAAAGTCCTTCTGTATTGCACAGCTTATAAACAAAGGGATTGTGTCTTGATCTAAGGATGTCACATGAACTGAATCAAACTCTGTCACTATACTCAGTATCCTACAGACTGCTAAGGGGTAACTTGTGTCTGGCCTAGAAGACATCCTCCGACCATTACTGATGGATTTACTGCACATCA
The DNA here is from genome assembly GCF_019279795.1 of Protopterus annectens. Classification (NCBI taxonomy): domain Eukaryota; kingdom Metazoa; phylum Chordata; order Ceratodontiformes; family Protopteridae; genus Protopterus; species Protopterus annectens. The sequence goes on along the minus strand of NC_056739.1, from coordinate 369,019,182 downwards.
GCAAGTCAAATGGCATCAAAAATACTCAGTCTAGGGATCTAAACCTCTTCTGCAACTTCAATAGAATGGTTTGGAGGAACATTTATATTTCCCAGAGGATACCGCTGCTATGGAACAGACTCTCCATTCACATAAAACAAAGTTCATCTCTGTCCATTTTCAAGCACAACATAGATCTATGGATGTGAAACAGAAAATCTACTCCAGAACTACTGCCTGCACTGCTAATGGACTGATGCATCTGCTAAATACTTTATCCGATGCATGGGTCCCCTCAAATTATCTATTATATTATGCCAATTATTTTGAGCACAAAAAGGGAAATTCACTACAAGGGTAACTAGTCAAGTACTTGCTTATAAACGTATGAACTGCAGGAAGAAGTAAAACATCATTGAGTGACACCACAGTTATCCATAATAGAAACTGTTAAAACATTCCTAATATATATTGACTCTAAGAAATGCAGTTTCTGAAAAAATAAAAACAACAGTAAGCAAAGACATTAATCAGAAATACAATGTGTCTATGGTTTAATGCTCAAAAGTGATGAAACAAGAGTTCTCAATAAACTTAGAAAACAGATGGTTGAGAGGCTACATGAATCACATTTGCAAATAGCAACATGGAAATAAACAGGAAGAGGTAAATTGCTTTAGAAAGGAGTGTTGTCTCAGAACAGGTAATGTAGATGCTTGCCCCTTACAATGTATATTATAATAACAGTTCAGATGAACTGACTGCATGTCTTGTATATACCATTGTGTAGGCTGCCAGCCTAGCTAGATAGAATTTTGTAAATAATTATATTTCCTTGTAAATATTAATATGATCCACAGGCTTGTTTGACAAATGTAAGAAAAATGTGTTATGTTCTGAGCTTCAAAAATGTAACCACAGTGCATCCTGCTGGAAGAAAGCTGATAAGTAAAGGATTTTACCACTGTGGGTGATCTCAAGCTAGGAGACAGGATGTCTGCAGCTAGAAATTCTTTCTATTGTCCTAAGACAGAGGTAATTACTAGGTTTCACATGTAAAGTGCCTTTTATTGTTTTTTGAATTTTACCCCATAGCGCCCACAGCCCCTAAAATGGTCTTGCGGCTGGCTGCTCATCTCACTGCCATTCTCCACAGGTGCCCTCTCTGCTACTAAACTGCAAAGAAAGTTCTCCTGCCATCTCCAAAAGGATGCCCTGAACTGCCCGTTTTGTTAAACTGTGACCTACCTGCCTTTTGGAAACTCAGTCAGCAACCCACTGTGTAGGTAGTTTAAATAAACTTTGGAACTGTAACTATAACAGTTATCTCCCTGTAAACTGACCTCTCGTGCATGTGCTTGCAGCCTTCCGCAGCCATTTATCCACCACACCCCTCCTGTAAAGCTCCCTGTATCCCATACGTATATTCCACTCTTTAGCAACCAGCTATAACCCCATTTCTGCCACTAGATGTCAGCACTCCCCAGGAAAAGTATTTCACTTATCCTACTTTCTTAATTACATCGCAAGAGCTAGCAATCCAAATCTCCAGTTACCCTACCAGTCACTTTCTGTGCCTGCTATCTTGGCCCTTAGTTTTCCCCTAGCTCAACACTTACCCCAGTACAGCAGGACCAGTCATTGTCCATAGCTACTCTCACTGATTGTTTTCCTGCAGGATTCTCCTCTTCTTGGCTCTATCACCTCCCACTCCACCTCCTCCAGCCCCAGAGTTCCATTCTCCCATACCCCTCCCCCTAGCTTCTTCCCAAAGTTTACTTATAGTTGGTGGTGTTAGTGGCTCCATTTTTTAATTTTACCCCATAGTGTCCACAGCCCCTAAAACGGTCTTGCAGCTGGCTGCTAGTCTCACTGGTAGGTTACAAGGTTATGATACTAAAGCTGTGTATATAGTGTACTTCTGTTTTACATTTGTTCTGTTCTAAATATATGCTCAAACAGGAATGGCCAAGATTTAGATACTGTATATGCTTAAACGGGGACGGCCAAGGGTGTCGATACGAACGATTCTGCCCTTAATTTAAGCTGTACCATGTGTGCAATGGCAGGTTCAACTATGTTCATGTGCTTTGAGAATCCATGGCTTATCTAGATGTTGTTCATGTGCTTTAAGAATCCATGGCTTATTTAGCTGTCGTTCGATTGCACTGAGAATCCATGGCTTATTTTGCTGTCGGTGTATACTCTGAATCTTTGGCAAATTGAATTCTCCAAAACTGTTATGTTTATAATAGTTAGAACTGTGACATCAGATATATAGCTTGATTTTAAATTGAAGCTTGAGCCTAGCTCCATGCATCTGTGTGCTTATTCCCTCCTGCTTACCTAATTATTTTTTAGCGTACATTCCTCGGTGTTGATTAGAGCAGCAGTGTGTTAAGCAGACTCAAAGCAAGCTATATCTTGTCCACGTGCTATCTAGAGTATAGAACACAGTTTTTTTTTTAACATTAAAACATTCGTTTTGTGACCACTGGCCCTGCTCAAGTGTATCGCTTAGTTTTGAATTGGTATCTGCGACCACTGGCTCTGCTCAAGTGCATCACTTAGTTTTTTAGAATTGGTTTCTAATTTTATGCCATTAAATTAGCTAGATATCTCTAGCATTTTGCAGTAGTTGGCCCTGCTCATGGTAGGCTCTGCTCAAGTGCATCGCTTAATTTTTAGAATTGGTTTCTAATTTTATGCCATTAAATTAGCTAGATATCTCTAGCATTTTGTAACCGCTGACCCTGCACATGGTAGGCACTGCTCAAGTGCATTGCTTAGTTTTTAGAATTGTTTTCCAATTTTATGCCATTAAATTAGCTAGATATCTCTAGAGTTTTGTAACTGTTGACCATGCTCATGGTAGGTTCTGCTCAAGTGCATCGCTTAGTTTTAAGAATTAGTTTATAATTTTATGCCATTAATGTAGCTCGATATCTCTAGCATCTTGTAACTGCTGGCCCTGCTCATGGTAGTGCTTAGTTTTAGAACTGATACATGAGTTTACGCCATCATTGTGACTAAATATTTCCTACGTTTTAACAATAGTGTCTTCAAACACCAGATTTGCCATTAATTTTGTTATATTCACCAGCGTGTTACCAATAGTGTCTTTATACACCAGTTTGCTGTGCTTGCATAACAACAGGAACCTGCAATACTCTGAAGACGTGTGTAGTTTTCCAGCATGCTACTAACAGTGGCATTATTCCAGATGACTTCTGTATTTGCATAGCTGACGGATCCTGCATTTATCTGAAGAACTGTTAGTTTTTCCTAGCACTGTTTTTAAATAATGTAAATGTATGTTGCATTTGTTAATGTGTCTTCACTGGCTACCATTTTTGATATCCCCTGCTCTTTACCTTCCTCACTATTCCTTGTCTTCTTTCTCATCCCTGCCCCCTCATCTTCCTCCTCTCAGCAGTATACTCCCATCGCTCTTTCTATCCTGAAATTCCCACTCCTCTCCTCTTAAAGTGTCTAACTCTATTCTCTCTATCATTACAGCCATTCTCCTCAGGCACCCTCTCTGCCACTAAACCACAAAGAAAGTTCACCTGCCATCTCTGAAAGGACACCCCGAACTGCCCATTTTTTTAAACTGTTACCTACCTGCCTTTTGGAAACTTAGTCAGCAACCCACTGTGTAGTTTTTTTAAATAAACTTTGGAACTGTAACTATAACAGTTATCTCCCTGTAAACTGACCTCTCGTGTGTGTGCTTGCAGCCTTCCACTGCCATTTATCCCCCCACCTCTCCTGTAAAGCTCCCTGTAGCCCATACGTATATTCCACTCTTTAGCAACCAGCTATTACCCCATTTCCATCACTATTCCATCCTCAGTGTCACTGCTCGACAGAGGCCCAGCAAAATAATGGGTATAGTTCCCCATACTAAAGGGGTGGCGTAAGCCACAAAACTATGGGCTAGGCTTGTAAATGCCCTCGGGCAGATAGCCTAGTATGAACCTATGAACCTATGAACTAGATGTCAACACTCCCCAGGAAAAGTATTTCACTTATCCTAATTTCTTAATTACATCGGAAGAGCTAGCAATCCAAATCTCCAGTTACCCTACCAGTCACTTTCTGTGCCTGCTATCTTTGCCCTTAGTTTTCCCCTAGCTCGACACTTACCCCAGTACAGAAGGACAAGCCATTGTCCGTAGCCTCTCTCACTAATTGTTTTCCTGCAGGATTCTCCTCTTCTTGGCTCTATCACCTCCCACTCACCCTCTTCCAGTCCCAGAGTTCTGTTCTCCTATAGCCCTCCCCCTAGCTTCTTCCCAAAGTTTCCTTATAGCTGGTGGTGTTAGTGGAGCCATTTTTGAATTTTACCCCATAACGTCCACAGCCCCTAAAACGGTCTTGTGGCTGAGTGCTCGTCTCACTGGTAGGTTACAAGGTTATGATACTAAAGCTGTGTAAATATTGTACTTCTGTTTTACATTTTTTTCTGTTCTGAATATATGCTCAAATAGGGACATCCAAGGCTGTAGATACCATATATGCTTAAACAGGAACGGCCAAGGCTGTAGATACCAACGATCCTGCCCTTAATTTAAGCAGTATCATGAGTGCAATTGCAGGTTCAACTTTGTTCATGTGCTTTGAGAATCCATGGCTTATGTAGATGTTGTTCATGTGCTTTGAGAATCCATGACTTATTTAGCTGTTGTTTAATTGCATTGAGAATCCATTGCTTATTTTGCTGCCAGTGTATACTCTGAATCTTTGGCCAAGTGTATTCTCCTAAACTGTTATGTTTATAATAGTTAGAACGGTGACATCAGATATACAGCTCGATTTTAAATTGAAGCTTGAGCCTAGCTCCATGCATCTGTGTGCTTATTCCCTCCTGCTTACCTAATTATTTTTTTGCGTACATTCCTTGGTGTTGATTAGAGCTGCAGTGTGTTAAGAAGACTTAAAGCATGCTATATCTTGTCCAAATGCTATCTAGTGCATAGGACACAGTTTCTTTTAACACTAAAACATTAGTTTTGTGACCACTGGCCCTGCTCAAGTTTATCGCTTAGTTTTGAATTGGTATCTGTGACCACTGAGTCTGCTCAAGTGCATTGCTTAGTTTTTTTAGAATTGGTTTCTAATTCTATGCCATTAAATTAGCTAGATAACTCTAGCGTCTTGTAACCACTGCCTCATGGCAGGCTCTGCTCAAGTGCATTGTTTAATTTTTAGAATTTGTTTCTAATTTTGTGCCATTACATTAGCCAGATATCTCTAGCATTCTGTAACCACTGGCCTGCTCATGGTAGGCTCTGCTCAAGTGCATCACTTTGTTTTCAGAATTGGTTTCCAATTTTATGCCATTAAATTAGCTAGATATCTCTATCATTTTGTAACCACTGGCCATGCTCATGGTAGGCTCTGCTCAAGTGCATCGCTTAGTTTTTAGAATTGGTTTCTAATTTTATGCCATTAATGTAGCTAGATATCTCTAGCATCTTGTAACCGCTGGTCCTGCTCATGGTAGCGCTTAGTTTTAGAACTGTTACATGAGTTTACTCCCTCAATGTGACTAGATATTTCCTAAGTTTTACCAATACTGTCTTCAAACACCAGATTTGCCATTAATTTTGCTAGATTCACCAGCGTGTTACCAATAGTGCCTTTATACACCGGTTTGCTGTGCTTACATAACAACCAGAACCTGCAATACTCTGAAGACATGTGTAGTTTTCCAGCGTGTTACTAACAGTGACTTTATTCCAGCTGATTTCTGTGTTTGCATAGCGGACGGCTCCTGCATTTATCTGAAGAACTGTTAGTTTTTCCTAACACTGTTTTTAAATAATGTAAATGCATGCTGCATTTGTTAATGTGTCTTCACTTGCTACCATTATTGATTTTCCCTGCTCTTTACCTTCCTCACTATTCCTTGTCTTCTTTCTCTTCCCTGCCCCCTCATCCTCCTCCTCCTCTCAGCAGTATACTCTCATCGCTCTTTCTATCCTGAAATTCCCACTCCTCTCCTCTTAAAGTGTCTAACTCTATTCTCTCTTTCATTACAGTCATTCTCGTCAGGTGCCCTCTCTGCTATTAAATTGCAAAGGAAGTTCTCCTGCCATTTCCGAAAGGATGCCCTGACCTGCCTGTTTTGGTAAACTGTGACCTACCTGACTTTTGGAAACTCAGTCAGCAACCTACTGTGTAGGTAGTTTAAATAAACTTTGGAACTGTAACTATAACAGTTATCTCCCTGTAAACTGACCTCTCGTGTGTGTGCATGCAGCTTTTCTCAGCCATTTATCCCCCACACCTCTCCTGTAAAGCTCCTTGTATCTCATACGTATATTCCACTCTTTAGCAACCATTACCCCATTTCCACCACTAGATGTCAGCACTCCCCAGGAAAAGTATTTCATGTCTCCTACTTTCTTAATTACATCACAAGAGCTAGCATTCCAAATCTCCAGTTACCCTACCTGTCACTTTCAGTGCCTGCTATCATGGCCCTTAGTTTTCCACTAGCTCGACACTTACCCCAGTACAGCAGGACCAGCCATTGTCCATAGCCTCTCTTAGTGATTGTTTTCCTGCAGGATTCTCCTCTTCTTGGCTCTACCCACTCCGTTCGCCCTGCGGGTTCAGTCTGCTCCACTACCCTGCCCCCAATTCCCATCGGGCCCCACTACTCCTACATTTATTCTATCCGGTAGTCTCCTCCCTTCATCCAGCACTCCACTCACAGTCCTCCTCTCTCTATCCTTCCTCTTCTCACCCCCACCCCTCAATTAAAAGCCACTTCCCTTATAGTTTACACTATACTCCACTCCCCAGCCCACATCTTCATACTGACTCTTATACCTCACTTACATTATATCTCCCTCTCTACTCCATATTATAAACTTATACCATCTCATTATGCATTCTGCACTACTGCAAACCCTTTGCATCCCCTCTATCACCTTAATTCTAATTCTATTAAACCATACTACCTCCTATTCCTCCACTCCTCTACCCCTTCTCTCCTGTCCCACTGCACCTCTCTCAGCCCCCACCTCACCCTCATAATACCTCACTTCGATTCCATATCATCTTCATTAGTCCAGCCCAACCATCTCTACTACTTCAAACCAAAGATTTTACCCACCTTAACAAAATACAACTTCCCTAAACCTCTTTCATATCATCCCCAATACTCAAAAGGAAAATTAAATCACCTACTTCCTTCTTTCTTCATCCACATATTTCTAGCAGGTGACATACACCCAAAGCTTGGACCTGGTACTACTAACAACCCCATCCCCCCAAAAACAACAAAAACCACCAGCCTCAAAAGCCTGAAATTAGTTATTCTCAATGCCCAGAGTCTATGAAATAAAGCAACTATCTTCCATGCCTGGCTTAACCAGAACCAACCTGACATTGTAGCTGTCTCTGAGACTTGGTTAAAACCACACATCTCTGACTCAGAAATTCTACCCCCTGATTACCAAGCCATTAGATATGACTGCTTGAATAGAAAAGGTGGAGGGGTAGCCTTAATATTCTCTAATATACTCCCCATTATTCCATACCCAAATCCCATTCCTCAGTTTAACAATGCAGAACTTGTAATAGGTGTGCTACAAATGAATAATTATAAAAGTATCTGCATCATTTCCCTTTATATTCCTCCAGAAAACATCACTACTTTAGAATAAATCCTCCAATGGGCCTCAACTAATATTAACCTAGAGACCTACATTCTAGGTGACGTTAACATAGACTGGAACATAATTAACAACCAAAATCCTGCCATATCTGTCAATCTTTTCAATTTAGTCAATTTACTAACTCTATCACCAAACCCAACAAAACCAATCCTCCTGGATCCACTCTGGACTGGATCCTAGCTACCCACTCTAACAACATCTTAGACTCAGGCATTCTTCCTGATTCCATTAGTGACCTCCTGCCTGCCTTCATCCACCGAGCAACCTATTCCTCACCTCACCGGCACCAATAGATGCATACTCATAGCCTTACAAACGTCAACCCTACAACCTTCTCTAACACCCTCAAACAAACTAACTCAAATAATTTAGAAACACTTCCTCTAGATAACGCCATTGATTACTTCAGCTCTACTTTCCTAAGTGTACTTAATACCCAAGCCCCTCCATGATCGATAAGAGTCAAACCCAACCCAGTACCATGGCTAACTAAGGAAACCAAAAAACTAATGCAACAACAAGATAAATGCTGGAAACTTTCTCAGCACAATAAACATCCTGAAACCCTTCTTAAATATAAGCAACTCTGCAACCTCACCAAATGACATATAATCAAAGACAAACAATCCCACTATATGAAACTCCAAGCCAACAATTCCAAAAACCCCAAACAATTCTGGAACTCCATCAATGCATTCCTTAACCCAGGTACCAAAAACAACCCTTGCTTTGACAATACTAAGACTGATCCAGAAATTGCCACTCTATTCAACTCCTTCTTTATTAACTCTATAGCTGAACTAAGTCCTTCTCAAATACCCCACCCACACAAGTAAGTCACTCTACCCCAGCCTCTTAACCCAGCTCTCCCTGTACCTTTGAACTTAAACCAGTTTCAACCTCCTACATAAAAAAACTCCTCAGCAAGCTAAAACCATGCTCCAATGCCCCAGACAACATTCCCTCTAACTTCTTAAAAATTGCTGCAGACGGCATCACCGTCCTCATTAGCATCTTAATCAACAGATTCATGCAAGAATCTTATGTCCCTAAGCTTTGGCATGCTGCTTTTATACATCCTCTCCGCAAAGACAGTAAAAATAATAATACATCAAACTTTCGCCCCATAGCTATCCTCTCCCCAATATCAAAAATATTAGAAAAATGCATTCATACCCAACTAATGCCCTTCCTAACCATAAACCATCTTATCTCTCAAACCCAATATGGCTTCCGTCCTGGCCATAGCATTATTACTGCTCTTCTCTCATTCCTAGATATAGTCAACCACACCCGTGACTCTGGAAAAATAGTTTCTACAGTTCTATTAGACCTCTCCAAGGCTTTCGATACAATCTCCCATACCCATCTCCTCAGCCACCTTGCTAATCTAAACCTTTCTCACAATATCCTGTCCTGGTTTTCAAGTTACCTAACAGACAGATCTCAAGCTGTAAAATGGAGGAAAGGCACCTCAAACTTCCTTCCCACTCCTAATGGAGTTCCCCGAAGATCCATTCTTGGCCCAATGCTGTTTAACATATTTGTCAATGATTTCCACTCTGCCATCCGAAATACTAAAATAGTACAATATGCTGATGACTCCACTTTAATCTGCTGTGCCACCAACCTCCCAGAACTTCAATCATACACACAAACTACCTTCTCCACCACTGAGAACTGGATGCTGCAAAACTATCTATCTCTAAACACTAACAAATCCAAAAGACTACTCTTCCCACTCCAAAATCCACCCCTCTTGATAAAAGTTCTTTCCAAATTAGAAGTCACAACAATTCTACTATAGAAATTGTTCCCTATGCCAAACAACTTGGGGTTACCATAGATGAACGCCTAAAATGTGGCACCCATATTCAACTAAACATCAAGAAAACCCATCAAAAACTTGGCCTGCTTTACAGAACCATTCACTATCTTGCTCCTTCTACTAGACAAACCCTCGCCATTACCTATCTTCTCCCCTCTTTATTGTATGGTGCCCCCTATACTAACTTATCTGCCTCCATCTCTTCCAAAATGGAAAGTTGTTACAATAAAATCTCCAAATTTGCCATAAAAGCCAAATACTCCTCCCACCATTGCTCAGCCCTCCACTTACTTAACTGGCTAAAACTTGCAACCATCTCGACTACCTCCAACTTACTACTGCCCATAGGCTATTATTTAACCCTAGTATATGTCCTGCTTTTTCCAATATCCTACAACCATACACCCCTAACAGGCCACTTAGATATTCTCACCTAAATCTTATCACTGTCTACAAACTAAAATGCCCTGCTGGATGGCACCTCCTGTCCTTCTCCTTGGCCAAAAAAATGAAACTCTCTCCTTCCTTCACTATGAACTATTGAAAACTTTAATAACTTCAAAACCCATCTCCATTCCTACTTTTCCTCTAACTGGAAGTGCAGTTGCACTTTCCCCACCTAGCCTTCTTCTCTCTCCACTCTAATTTGTATTTTCCTTACTTCCCCTTTGCCTACTATTTAACTCCTCTGCAAATGACACACTCTTCAGTGTTATCTCATGTACATTTTGTGTATATATTGTATATAGTTTGCTCTCCCTTCTCTCCTCGCTGTATCATTTAAACTTGTTCTGCCATAACTACCTTAACAAGACTCATATTCTATATAACCATTGAAAAATTTCATCTCAACATATGACTCATATGCTAAGTAACCAATGTACCAGTTCATGTATCTGATTTATAATGTATCTGCATCCTCAATATTAACTTTAATTTGCTTATCTTAATGTATCTGCATCTTGAATTGTAACTTTAATCTGAAAATTTTATTATGGAATGTGGAGCTTTTCTCCCCGGGCCTCCACTGAAAATGGGCTCCTGATCCCGGTGGACCCCCCCGGTCATCAAACTGAAATAAATAAATAAATAAATATTGCTGTGGCTTTCTGGCAGGTGTAGATCAAAAATAAATGTTAAATTGTAAGTCTCTGTTAGCCTGGGAACTAAATCAGAGAAGTGATAAGAATGAATTAATCTGAGATGACTCAGCAGTAATGTGTATTATCAATTTAAGGACTATCTGAGAAAGAAAGGATTGCATTTTGTATTTTGTTCTGAAGCTGACAGCAACTGACCAGCACCATGCCTTGCTCTGTAACTAGGATCTTAGATCTTAGTATTTCTCTTGGAGATCGATAGAAATAGCAAGATTAGTCTAGCTGTTTTCTATACTTATGTGAGACTATCCTACATTGTTGTTTTAAAGAATTTCCTGTGAATCTGAACTCTCTAAGGGCATTGCGTTCAGTTAATAAGTATTGTCTTGCATTTTTATTATTTATTATTAAATATTTTTAAACTTTTCAACTGTGGCTGTTTTGTGTAGAGATAATTTAAGCTTTTGGAGTATTTGCATGTATTTGGTGATACTGTATAAGCCTAAATAGCCTTCAAGTCTCAGTCACACTTACCAGTTGGATAATATTAACATTGCACAGTAGAATTGGACACCCTTTGGTAAGGGTCTTTATAGTAGCTGATAGTAGTGGTTGATGGCAGTCAGTATTACCATATAGTCTGGGCAGAAGGGGGCATAGGTGGAGAATCTGTGCCAGCCTTCACCAGGAGTGTCTGTGCGTTGGTATATAACTCAGATCTCAAAGTGTGTGTGTCAGCTACTTGAGCATGGACTCAAAGCACTGGTTGCACAAAGAAGGTGCTGGAGGTTTTGGCTTGACCACTCGGCTGAGATCTGAACCCTATAGCTGTGCCTGTGGGGAGTCATATTATGGATCTGGAGAGAAAAGGAGAAATCAGCCCCTGACTGACTGTGATCTCTTTGTGCTCTTAAGGGAAATTGTACTTTACTGTGTGTGTACTTGTTATTCTCCCAATGTGGATGCCACTCTCTGGTGCTAGTGGTGAGAATTGAGGCACCTTGATTACTGGCCCAGTGCACAAGCATCACATATTAATTGTTTGGCAGTGGTGGAATATCCACATCAAATATTAATTGGTTGATAGTGTTTTTGTACTCTAAATCAGCCATGCAGTCAACATTGAGAGTTCAGATCACAATTGTTTTTTTTTTTCTTTTGTTAGCTTAGTTAGTCAGGGAGAGCAAGCAAGCATGTCTTCAGAGGAGTATGACAAGCTGACAAGGAGCCAGTTGGCTGAGATGTGCCAGGCTAAAGGACTGGTGCATGGAAATACGACTAACACAGACATGATTGCAGCTTTGTTCACAGCTGTATCAAACAATAGCAATCAGGAGGATGGTCAGACTGGCCATGGAGATGCAAAACACTCAGAGAATGGACAGCTCAACCTTTCTACAGAGAAATTAAACATCTGTTTGGAGCTAAAGAGACTTGAGTTGGAGGTCAAGCATTTGGAAATATAAGCAGCAGGGAGACTGAGGCATCTAGAGAGTGAGGAAAATGAGAAACTGCAACGTCTGCAGGCTGAGGAGAATGAGAAACTGCCACGCCTGGAAGCTGAGGAGAAGGAGATGCAGAGGCAACATGAAAAGGAGATGCTGACTCTTCACCAGAGTCATGAAGGTAATAGGGAAGGGAGTAACCAAACTCCAAAAGCAACAAAGGTCAGTAAATTTCTTTCACAGTTTACAGAGGGAATAATTTTGATAGTTTCATTCATATGTTTGAGAGGGTATATAAACAGTATGATGTTGACAAAGATGCTGAGCATGGTTCCTGACCCCCTTACTTCATGGTAAAGCTGTAAATGTACTTTCCAAACTGTCTGATGTTGACTTTTTAAACTATACTGTTGTAAAGAACTGTTTGCTAGAATTTTTTAAGCTAACACCTGAAGCTTATAGGAAAAAGTTTCTTGATCATTGAGAAAGTCAGATGAAAGTGTGTGCGAATATGTTGCTGAACTAAGCAATTATTTTCATAGTTGGGTGAGTGGATGTCAGGTCACCACTTTTGAACGGCTGTCAGACCTTTTGGTGAGGGAACAACCCCTTAGCATTTTGCCTGAAGACATGATAATCTGGTTAGCTGATACACAATGTGTTACTGTAGATACGTTGGGGAAGAAGGGACACCTATACCTAGCAAGCAGGGCATCACTGCATAGGAAAGGGACACCCAGTGCTGCTCATGGGTCTAAGAGAACCCATGGTGGGCAGCCCAGACTGCCCCAACAGAATCTGCTAGTAGCAGGGGAAGCCACTAGTCCAGGTACATGCCCAGGACCTAGGGTTAAATATAATGCAACCAGTGGGGCCATGTGGCATATAGATTTCCACAGAGGCAAGGTGGGGAACAAAAGGTGAGAGAGCCAGTTAGTGGGAATGACAAAATGTCAATAGTAGGTTGTCTTGAGACAACATGGGTACCAAACTACCATCCTGCAGATGCCCTGATAGGGAAGGCTTTTGATAAGGCAGTACCATGTGTTAATGCAATTACACGCAATCAGGCTTAGAGACAAGCATATGGGTCTGGTGGCCTGGGGGAGAGCCATACAGACTGCATACTTGCAGCCAGGAATGGTGAGGTGGTTACTTCAGGGAGGGAGCTACCCTGTAGCAGTGAGACTGAAGGTGAGACACAGCTGCTTGTGGGTACTGATGTTCCCTTGGACAGAGTGTCTGCAAAGATAGAGGTGACTAGTAGTACCCAGGCTAACAGTGTGGAACCACTGTAAGAAGATATTAGACTTCATGTGGAGGGGGAGCTGGGAAGGGTTACAAAGAGCGAGTTGAGACAGGCTCTGCTCTCAGACCCTACATGACAAGGTCTGAGGTAGGTAGCTAGTAAGGCACCTGATTATCAAGGGAGGGGAGAATTTGTATACTGGGAAAAAGGGTTACTGTGTAGAGAGTGGGTCCCCGAGGGAGGGCTAGAGGGTGAGAGAATACAGCAGTTGGTAGTGTCTAGAGCTTACCATCTGGCGCTTCCAGCCATAGCCCATGATATTCCCTTTGCAGGTCATATGGGCATAAAGCATACAAAGAGACGTATTATGCAGAACTTTTATTGGCCTGAGAGTTCCAGAGATGTAACAGGGTACTGCAGGACCTGTGAGCAGTGCCAAAAGGTAGACAAGGTAGGAGACAAGGTTAAAGCTCCTTTGATGCCTTTGCCTGTGATTGAGGAGATATTTTAGAGGGTAGCTATGGATATTGTGGGGCACACAGGGAAAAAGTATATTCTAGTAGTAGTAGTAGTAGATTATGCTACAAGATACCCTGAGGCAGTGGCTTTGTCCTGCATTAAGGCAGAAAAGATGGCAAATGCTTTGTTAGAGATTTTCAGCAGGGTAGGCTTCCCAAAAGAAATACTGACTGACAGAGGTGCCAATTCCATGCCAGACCTTCTGGCTTGTCTGTGGAAGTACTGTGGGGGTGAAACACCTAAAGACCACCCCCTACCATCCCAAGACTAATTTTCTTGTTGAGAGGTTAAACTCTACACTCAAGTCCATGCTGCAAGCATTTGGAGACCAGTTTAAGAGAGATTGGGACAAATATTTGCCCCATCTGTTGTTTGCTTACAGAGAGGTTCCCCAGGAATCCACAGGTTTTTCACCCATTGAGTTGCTGTACGGGCATAGGGTGAGGGGACCTATAGATTTAATTCAAGATGAGTGGAAGGGTGAGTGTGAATTCCACAAGGAGTCTGTTATGGTATATGTCCTAAACCTCAGAACAATGCTCAGGGAACTCATGGGCTTGGGCCAGGAGAACCTGGCAGAAGCCCAACTGCAGGAAAAGGTCTGTTATGACAGGAATACTTGAGCTAGAGAGTATGCTGTGGGGCAGCAGGTAATAGTTCTCATTCCTGTCAGACAAAACAAGCTGCAGACAGCCTGGGAGAGACCCTACAAGGGGAAAAGGAATGTCAGTGATGTTAACTACATGGTGGAACTGCTAGTCAGGAGCACAAATTGTACCATGTTAACATGCTGAAACCTTACCATGATAGGGAGGCCCTTGTGCTGAGTATTTGCAGTGGATTGTAGAAGGAGTATGAGGGAGATCTGGTGAGTGATCTCCTCAGTGAGGCTCGGACTGACACCTCTGTGGAAGGGGGAGCAATGTCCCATCAGCTATCTCCTACCCAGGTTCAAGAAATTCAAGCAGTGTTAAAGGAGTTTGGGGACATGTTCACTGGGAAACCAGAATCCACCCACCTGATGCAGCACCAGGTGGATACAGGACACCAAAGGCTTATTAGGCAGGTCCCTTATAGGGTGCCTGAGAGAGTCAAACAGACTCTGAGGGAGGAGATACAGGAAATGTTTGACTAGGGGTAGTTCATGAGTCCAACAGTCCCTGGGCCTCACCAAAGAAGTATGGCAGCACCAGGTTCTGTGTGGACTACAGGAAATTAAATAGTCACACAGAGTCAGATGCTTACCCCATGCCTTGGACCGATGAAGCCCTAGAGCAGCTGGTTGAGGCTAAGTATCTTACCACCACTGATTTTACCAAGGGTTACTGGCAGGTGCCCTTGTCTCCCATTGCTAGAGAGAGGTCAGCCTTTGTGACTCCTTTTGGCTTGTATGAGTTCACAAAGATGCCCTTTAGGATGAAAAGTGCCTCAGTGACTTTCCAGAGGCTGGGTAAATCATATCATAACAGGAGACAGAGATTTTGCCCTTGCTTACCTAGATGATATAGCCATCTACAGCCATTCCTGGCAAGAACACCTTCAGCATTTTAGGGAGGTGCTAGGTAGACTACAGAGGGCACTTCTGACCATTAAGCACAGCAAATGTCAAATGGGTATAACAGACGTCTCCTACCTGGGAATGGGGAGTGGTAAAATTAGGCTAGAACCTACAAAATAGAAGCCATTCAGGCATGGCCTGTACCTATTACCAAAAAGCAGGTGAGGGCATTTTTAGAGACAGCAGGATACTACAGAAAGTACATCACCAGTTATAGTACCATAGTTGCTCCCCTCCCTGAGCTGACTAGTAAAAACAGGCCAGATAAGGTAGTGTGGACCACAGCATGTGAGCAGGCATTCCAGAAGCTTAAAGTAGCTTTGGGAGGACTCCCTGTGTTAGCCAGTCCAGATTACAGCAAAGAATTTGCTGTGCGGGTGGATGCTTCAAACCATCAGGTAGGGGCTGTACTTAGCCAGATTTCTTCAGAGGGAGAAGAGCACCCAGTGGTTTATCTCAGTCATAGGCTCCAACCCATGGAGGAATGCAATGCAGCTGTAGAAAAGGAATGTCTATAGTGTGGGCACTGCAGAAACGTCAGCCTTATCTTTATGGAAGGAAATTCACTGTAGTTACAGATCACAATCCCCTAACATGGTTACATTGAGCCAGCCAGCAAAATGCCAAGTTGCTAAGGTGGAGCCTACGGTTGCAAGCATATAATATGTCAGTGCCGCACCACAGTGGGATAAACAATGCCAATGCAGATGGGCTGTCAAGACAGGGAATGGGGTAAGGTATACTCAGATAGACCTAACCCTCTCGAGCAATGCTTCTCAAGGGTCACTTGAAAAACTAGCTTGAGTTCTCCAGGGGAGGGGGGGAATTGTGAAGGCTGCCAGCCTAGCTAGATAGAATTTTGTAAATGATTCTATGTCCTTGTAAATATTAATATGATCCACAGGCTTGTTTGACAAATGTAAGGAAACCTTGTTATGTCCTAAGCTTAAAAATGTAACCACAGTGAACCCTGCTGGAAGAAAGCTGATAAGTAAAGGATTTTATGGCTGTGTGTGATCTCAAGCTAGGAGACAGGATGTCTGC
This sequence comes from Protopterus annectens, assembly GCF_019279795.1. NCBI lineage: Eukaryota > Metazoa > Chordata > Ceratodontiformes > Protopteridae > Protopterus > Protopterus annectens. The sequence continues at coordinate 369,002,766 of NC_056739.1, read as the reverse complement.
AGCTAGAAATTCTTTATATTGTCCTATGACAGAGATAATTACTAAGTTTCACATGTAAAGTGTCTTTTATTGCTGTGACTTCCTGGCAGGTGCAAATCAAAAAGAAATGTTACATTTTAAGTCTCTGTTAGCCTGGGAACTAAATCAGAGAAGTGAGAAGAATGATGTAATCTGAGATGACTCAGCTGTAATGTGTATTATCAATTTAAGGACTATCTCAGAAAGAAAGGATGGCATTTTGTATCTTGTTCTGAAGCTGACAACAACTGACAAGCATTGTGCCTTGCTCTGTAAGTAGGATCGTAGATCTTAGTATTTCTCTTAGAGATAGACAGAAATAGCAAGATTAGTCTAGCTGTTTTCTATATTTATGTGAGACTATCCTACAATGTTGTTTTAAAGTATTTCCTGTGAATCTGCAATCTCTAATGTCATTGTGTTGAGTTAATAAGTATTGTCTTGTGTTTTTATTATTTATTATTAAATATTTTAAAACTTTTCAACTGTGGCTGTTTTGTGTAGAGATAATTTAAGCTCTTAGAGTACTTTGCATGTATTTGGTGATACTGTATAAGCCACTCCTAAATAGCCTTCTAGTCTCAGTCACACTCACCAATTGGATAATAAAAACATTGCAAAATAGTATTGGACACCCTTTGGTAAGGGCCTTTATAGTAGCTGATAGTGGTTGGTGGCAGTTGGTACTGGGCAGAAGGGGGCATAGCTGGACAACCTGTGCTAGCCTTCACCAGGAGTGTCTGTGTGTTTGTATATATCTCAAATATCAAAGTGTTTGCATGTCAGCTACTTGTGCAGGGACACAAATCACTGGTTGGACAGAGAGGGTGCTGGAGGTTTTGGCTTGACCACTCGGCTGAAATCTGAACCCTATAGCTGTGCCAGTGGGGAGTCTTATTAGGGATCTGGAGAGAAAGGGAGAAACCAGTCCCAGATTGACTGTGATCTCTATGTGCTTTTAAGGGAAATTGTACTTTACTGTGTGTGTACTTGTTATCCTCCCAATGTGGACGCCCCTCACTGGTTCTAGTGGTGAGTATTGAGGCTCCTTGATTACTGGGTCAGTGCACATGTGTCACAACCATAATAATAGTTCAGATAAAGAAATGACTACACTTCATTTATCACAATAACTCCTGAGTTACATGCATACAGATTTATTTCAGTTTAATGAGGCCATCATATTGTATCTGTTGATTGCAATTCCAAGTTCACTGAATTAGGCAGACTATCATACACAGCAGGTGTGGTTGTAATTAGTCTATAAAGGCCAGAGTTCTCAAGAAAAAATTAATCCTGAGATCTTAACGGGAAATGGTCTTCAGTGTAAAATGTGAATGGGTCTTCAAAAGTAATACTCAGAGTGTGCAATCTACATTCTAATGGACAAACGGTGAGAACTATCGACACACTGATGAATCTTTGGAGAAGGGAAAGTGGCAAGAGCTATGAAGACTGTCATCTTCCTGTTTTAGAATGTAAGAATATCCCAGTGCAGGCAATCACCAGTCCTCATGATTTCAGAATTTAACATGTAGAAGTGTGAAAAGTAAATTACTTACTACAACTACCTTACTAATTCCTAAAACTCAATACAAGGTAAACAAGATGCTGAAAAGAAATTAGCAGAGATCAAAATATTGCTATAATAAAATCTACAGAACATAATCAAATTTATAGGCTAAATTAGGGTAAGAGTACATAAATCATAGAAATGTCTGCAGACTAAAGCTGAAATATCTAATTAAGCACCAAAAATAAGATCCTGCAATATTTTTACGGCAGACTGTAAGCTGCATAGGTGAACTCATACACATTTGTATAAAACAAATGCATCATTGGCCATAAAATATGTGCAACCAGAATTATCGCAACCAGTAGTATCTTAAGAAGGTATTCATAAGTTGCAGAGAAAATGCTTCTCTATTTATGTCTCCCCAAAAAAGTTATAGTTAAACAACAATTGTCCCATGAGATATTTGTCACCAATTTAGAGAGAGAGAGAGAGAGAGATAGAGGGAGAAGAGCCCAATTAAATTCCACAATTTTGGAAGACTGTTGAAAAGGCAACCGACTTAACTGAGAATTTTGAGGGCTGTTCGTTATTCTAAATACTGAAAAGTTACTTTTATTAAAATATCTTTTGGATGTTTATAAAAAGGTATTGCTTGTCTTAAACATCCAAAATAGAGTACAAAGTTAAAGATAATTTTAAAATTATCACTGTAAGTAATTCATGCTACCTGACAGAAATACATAAAACAGGCAATTTTATTATTAGAGAAAAGAAAAATGTATTGTAAGGGAGATATATCTTTAAATGTATTAATACCTAAATGCAGGAAGCTGCATGTCAGGTGGTACACCTTCTTGAAACAGTGTTAATAAAACATCTCATGGATGCCAGTAACCCATATATAGAATCTGCATTGTTTGTGAAGCATGCCGACAAACATCTAGCTGTTATATCCTATGATACAGGGATTCCACAACTATCAAAGTTAGGACCTCTCCATCTCTCTGTATTCATAGATGGGATGTACCAGTACAGAGAAGAACTGTGGCATATATGTTGATGAATAAACTCTGTTACATAATTTGAACAATATCAATACAATGAATTGCTTGCCACTCCTTTTCTCTTTTTCCCTGTTCCCTTATTGCACATAGTTAATATGTTTATCTAGTTGCCTGTTTACCTACTTCTAAGAATGTAAAGATATACAATATCCTGCTTATAAGTAATAGCTGTTAAGAATGTAAATTTGATTACAGTGTTCAATGTTGTTGGTGTTTGCTTTCTCGCATATGTTGCATTAATTGCTTTTTTTTAATATGTTAAAGTATTGAAAAAGGAATAGCTAAACTGGACACATCCAATCTCATATTTTGGATGATTGATAAATACTCAATTAGTACTGAATAATAAAAAAAAAAACATAGTCCGAACGCCGAAACTTCGAACTGGGAAGTTTGAAGTCTACAAATAACGAACCACGGAACACTGAATTCTTTCCCAGGGAAAGAATTTGGTGGGCCATTTCCGTGGCTTTGCTATTTCTTCCACTGTGGTGCGATGTCAGAGTTGGTATATTTAAGTAGGGTGGTGAGGGGTCACCCCCACATTAGAAACAGTATGTAGTGTTTGTGTGTTTCTGTGTTTTGTACCGGAACAGCGATTTTTTTCCCTGGGGAAAAAATCACTGTTTTGAGTGTTCGGAGTTTTCAGTTTTCAAACTTTTGGGTTCGATATTTACATAGTCGAAGTTTTGACACTTCGACTATGTGATATAGACCTCTTTAGGAGGCACTTTAATGGTGCAGTTAGTGCTGACATGTGACAATGAAAGGTACTGCCAGTATAGCTAGCTGGAATTTTGTAAACAATTAAATGTCATTTGTGAGTATCAGTCTGATTTATACAAGATGCTTGTGTTACAAATGTATTAGAACTGTACGTCATGTATATCAAGCTGGTTTATACAGATGTTTGTGTTGAAACGGTATTTGCAAAGTACTTGTGTTTGAAATGCATCCACAGTGTGCCCTACTGGAGAGAACAGAAATGTACATGCATTATTGTAACTGTTTAAACATATATGTTTTAACAGAGGAAACTAGAAGGTTAAAACCTTAGTCCAGAAAAAATTAAAATATAGCTGAAATTAAATCACTTTACGGGCTAGGCCATAAAGATGCTATCTCACAGGTTTCAATGCAGCCAAAGACACAAAGTCTGTACTGGGAAGCTTTCTGTATTGTCTTTGTGGTGAAGTAATTACTACTCTGGAAGCATGGAGGAATGAAATTGTTTTATGACTTCCAGCATCTGCCACAGATCTGAGCAAAAGCCCTTGAGTGTGTGTATTTTTACAGGTAGGTTCTAAATCCTGGCATCTTTCAACAATGGGGGTTTGTATGAAAACCTCAATATCAGATGACCAGAAGTTATGTCATTCTGCAAGCTATCCCAAAAGTAATATTTTAGATATTATTTTGTGAAGTCTCTTAGTGAGACATACTATTCTGTATTCTGTCTTGGGCCTGACAACAAGTAGGACCTTTCACCAAATCATCTGCCTTGCTCTATTAAGTAAGTAGGGAATAGTAACTCCCTTAGATTCATTCAGGAATATAGTAAAGCTTAGTTTAGATATTGTTTTTCTTTATTTGTCTGAGCATGTCCTTCAATGTTATTTTAAATAGTTCCTGTGATTTGAACTCTGATGTCACTGTGAATATGTACTTAGTATTTTCTTGTTCTTTTATTATTTATTATTAAATATATTTAAAACTTTCATTGTGACTAATCCTTAAAGAGATATTTAAGTTTTGAAGCATAGCTAGTAAACTTGTGCCAGCCTTCCCAGATGTGTGTGTGTGTGTGTCTGTCTGTGTGTGTGTGTGTGTGTGTGTGTGTGTGTGTGTGTGTGTGTGTGTGTGTGTCTGTGTATGTGTGTGTGTGTCCGCGCGTGTGTGTGTGTTTTCCTTCATGAATATTTTCTACCTACAGTAAAGAAATTGCCATCTTATGTTAGAGATGTGTTTGATTTGTTAGATAAAGTTAGCAACATAAAATGGGAAGAAGACATGCACTTCCTTGTAATAGATGTTGTTAGCTTGTATACTAACATTAAACACCAAGACAGAATTCAAGCTATAAAATATTATTTAGGTGAGAATCCAGTAGTTAAATATGTCTTTGGTTTAATTATGGTATGTTTAAATAACAACATATTTGAATTTAATGGAAGTCTTTATAAACAGTTACAAGGAACAGCTATGGGGGCAGCCTTTGCTCCAAGTTATGCAAATATTTTTATGGGTTATTTTGAAAATACACACATATATGTATATATATATATATATATATATATATATATATATATATATATATATATATATATATACTAATCAATCTTTTATTAAGTATGCGTGTGAATATTTTATTGATGGTTTAATATTTATTTGTAAAGGAGAGCAAGATCAAATCAATAAATTTATGGATCAAATACATGAGAATTATATTGGAGTGAGATTTGATGGTTTACAAATGGGAAATGAAGTAAATTATTTAGATGTAGTGTTAAAAGGACAAGTAGGTACATATATTAGTACCAGCATACATAGAAAGTTTAAAGAAACTAATTCTATTTTGCATGGTGAAAGTCATCACCCTCCCCATACTATTAAATCTATAGCATATACTGAATTTGTAAGAATTAAGAGACTATGTAGTAATCCAGCTGAAATAAGAGAACTAAATGAGAGTTATAATAAATTTTGTTTGAGGGGCTACCATGAAGTAGATTTAAGAGAGAGTTTAAATAACATTTTAAATAATAGAAAATATAGAAATAGGAATGGTGTTAGTAGAAATAATGACAGTGGATGTATATATTTCACTTCCACCTATTATTGTCTGAAAAAGTTTTGGAACAAGTTAAACATAGTTGGAGAGTGGTTAAGAGGGAGGTTGATTTCTTACAGTGTAAAAAAATGTGCTTCTCCTTTAGAAGGGGGAGAAGCATTAAAGATTTCATAGTCCATAGTAAGTTTAATATGCCAAAAATAACAGTTGGTAAGCAAATTGACAAACAGGGAACACAAATATGTGGTAAATGTAGTGTATGTAAATATATAATCAAAGAATTTACTAGCATCAACGGAGTTATATTTCAAACTAATGGAACTTTTAATTGCAGAACTGAAAGGGTTATATATGGTCGTAAGTGTTCATGCAACAAATTTTATGTAGGAGAAACTAAAATGCAGTTCTCCTGCGGAGTAAAAGAACACATTAGAGATATCAAAAATAATAAACAAACTAGCCCTATAGCAATACATTTTAATAAATATCATAATGGTAACCCAGAGGGGTTACTAGTTACAGTAATAGATAGCATAGAAAGGAATGTATATATGAATGAACAGCAAATAAAATGCTTACTGAGGAAAAAGGAGTCTCTTATGATTTTGAAATTTAATACAATGAGCCCTATAGGGTTAAATCATGAATGTACATGGAGAAGTTTTTTGTAATATAATTGAAAGTTATCAGTATATTTAAAAGTTTTTATAATATTGATTTTTATTTAATTATTTAATTGAATAAATGGGTGCAACAATTACTATAACATGGTGTCAATATGACTGATTATTGTATAATCTGTTAAAGGTGAGTGTGGCCGAGGTGCTAAAGAAGACTGATTTTTGTGGAAGAAAATCGAATTTTGATTGTATATTTTACAATAAATTATCTTAGCACTACAGTGGAATTGGCCTTCAGTTTGTGGAATACTATATAGTGAAGCTTAGTTTAGATATTGTTTTTCTTTATTTGTCTGAGCATGTCCTTCAATGTTATTTTAAATATTTCCTGTGATTTGAACTCTGATGTCATTGTGAATATGTACTTAGTATTTTCTTGTTCTTTTATTATTTATTATTAAATATATTTAAACCTTTGGTTGTGACTGATCTTTGAAGAGATATTTAAGTTTTGAGGCATAGCTAGTAAACTTGTGCCAGCCTTCCCAGGTGTGTGTGTGTGTGTGTGTGTGTGTGTGTGTGTGTGTGTGTGTGTGTGTGTGTGTGTGTGTTTGTATAAATCAAATCTCAATAGTCTGTGTGTCAGCTAGTTGGGCAGAGACACAAAGCACACTGGTTGGACAGAAAGGGTGCTGGAAGTGTTGGCTTGGACACTCAGCTGAGATGTCAACACTATAGCTATGCCAGTAGGGACTCTTACTGGGGATCTGGAGAAAGAGGGAGAAACCAGCCCCAGACTGACTGTGGTCTCTGTATGCTCTTAAGGGAAATTGGACTTGATGCAGAGAGCTGCATGTCGAAATACTGTGTGTACCTGTTATCCTACCAGTGAACATCACACACAGGTGCCAGTGGTGAGGATTGAGGCTCCTTAATTACTGCCCTAGAGGTGGAGGGTCATCACAGACAGTATTAAGCAAACAACTCAAAACAATCTTAAACATGTTTGTCTATCACAGAACTGCAAGATTTGTAACTATTCTACCTTCAGCTTTATTTCAGTGTAAATCTCTAAGCAAACATAAATTGATAACCTTAAAAAACAAAATTCAGTATCACAGTTAAGCTTTTGCAGTATAGTTTATGAGACAAGAATATGTCATGGCTTATTTGATTTACTTACTGAGTTACAGATCAACAGGCAACTAAGGTCAGATAATCAGCATACTTAAACATTCCAAAATGGCTTCCAAATTAGTAACAAGGTCCCAAACCATTGCTTTATACAGACCTGAAACCATCTAAACATCTTAACAACAGTGTTAGAGTACCCATACAAATCTAGCCTGAATAGCATTCTGCTTCACAGCAATGTTTCCTAAGCATGTTCTGACATAGTTTTAAGCAATTGCAACATCGCAGCCTCTTAGTAAATGGAGTCAGTGCAGTTTAGATAATCATCGATAAGCTAGCCAGTGGGCCTTTGTCTTAATAATAGCCTCAATGCAGGTTCACTTGTTGCTGTGAATTGCAACATAGATTTAGAAATTAGGACTTTGTCTGCACTTAACATTGTGCTAGTCGATCTTAAAAGATGACATAATTGCATACTTCTTTACTAAACTTTGAACATGAACATCATACAAATTTTACACACACACACACACACACACACACACACACACACACACACACACACACACACACACACACCTACATATATGTATATATAACTTTTACTAACATGCTATTAATGATTGAAGGACCAAAACTGAAATGATAATTCTACTTAAGTGAAGCGTAGCCATACTAAGTTAATGAACAATTTGCATGTTTTGAAGAATATAAACACAAAATAGTTTCTTGTATGCTTCTTCTTTGTACTATTTTTAATTTCTGTATACAGAATTATTACTGTATTAATAGTCTGATCTTTTTGTGGATGCTTTAACTACTGAAAAATTAGAACTCAGATATCAGAGCTAAATATAACAGGAATTATGACAAGTAAATGATGGTAAAAATATTTACAAAATATAAAAGAGCATGAGCTGTTACATAAAGTGTGCACACTATTTCTCTCCTCTCTCTCCCATTTATGCAGCAAGTGGTACATCTGGCAGCAGGCACCTTTCAGCGCTCATTGTTTCTGTAGCAGTTATGGGTTTTAGGGGCTCAGGTTGCTAGTCCAAGACCCAACCCTCCTCAGAGGGTGCACCACACATATTTGCACATACCCCCCCCCCACACACACACACCGAGGGCCAGTTTAGAGTGCCCAGTCCACCTACTACTTGTCTTTGGAGTGTGGAAGGAAACTAAAGCACCTGGTGGAAACCCGCGTGAATGCAAGGAGGACAGGTAGACTCCACAGAGAAGGCACCCCAGCAATGAAAGAAATCAGAAAACCTCTCGCTGTGAGGTTACAAGGCTAACTGCTACACCACTGCACCACCCTGCATACTATTTATGCATGTGCTATTTCTTCCTAACAAAGTTTACTATGATATTTTGTGGTTGCAAATAATTGTTTGCACTATGTTTGCAAGAAATAAGCTCTGCAACATATAAGGATAAGGCCATGCCTGTGATTCGTGTGAATTCAGGTGACTTAGAGGGACTGGAATTGTTAGAGCTAAAGGAAGTGGGAGAAGAAGATAGGTGGAATGACCCCCTTGCATCTCCCAGTTTAATTTCTCCAAGTCTTTTGCATTTCTGATACCATGATGGGAATGTACCCCATTCATAATTCAGGGTATGATTAGCATTCATGAAATTACTATTGTTTCAGTCTTTGATGTTAGCCAAGAGTGTTCCTAACACCTGGAGTATGCCCAGAACTGACTCCTTCGGTAAGTCATACAGGGTTAGATGTAGTAGTGGCATATCTAATTAAGACTGTAAATTATTTTTTATTAGACCTGTTGATCCTACTGTTATTCAAACTATCTGGATATCTTTCTTCCACATTGTTCTCATTTCTGCCTGCAAATCCTGGCATTTTATAACTTTGTGTCTTTCTCTGCATAAGACACTATGTCAGTGGGTGTAGAAATTTCAATAATTAATGCTGCTTTTGACTTTTTTCATGGACTACTATATCTGGTTTAATATCATCTATTTTTTGAACTGCTGGTAATGGCTATTCCCATGTGATAAAAACTTCATTATTCTCTGCTGTGCTTTGTGGTTCATGTTTCCAGTGCTTCTCAATTACTTCTGTATTGTAGAGTTTGCACAATCCCCAATCCAGCAGTCTTGCCACATTATTGTGTCTTTAAGTATACATGTTATTTTCCGTGAGTGTATCATACCCATCTCATTGCTTGGTATGATACACTCATTGCGGAGTGTGTGTGTATCATACTCAGCAATGAGATGTGAGACTGTTTCCAGTTCTTTTTTACAGAACCTGCATTTGTCTGTTTCTCCCACATGTTCAATTGATTTTGTAAGTCAATGTGTATGTAGTCCACTATCCTGGGCCATCATTATATATACCTTTTTTCTTTTGGTATCAGCTTACCTCTCCTTAACCATTTCTGCATCAAATCTTGGTCAACATGCAATTGTTCCCAGAGATTTCTGTACTTGCAACTATATGTAAGTATCTTCTACTTTTCTTTCCTTCTCAGCTGATCCTTTTCCTTTTAAAATATTTTGTTTTCTGGCACATTCAGTTACTGTCAGATTTTTGTCTTCTTATGACTTAATTTCCGTTACCACTTTTATACTAAAATGCTTTTGCTAAACTAAGCAAGGATGCCATCTTAGACTTATTTTCCTCATGTTTTAAAAGTTTCTCTATGTTTGGATCTGGTGAGGTCAGCAGATATATTTGCACTTACACAATTGCAGATCTATACATGCAATCAGTTGAAAGGATGGCCATACTGCCTTCAGTGTGAAGAATATATAATCTTGTATGCACTGATTTTTTTTATATAATTCCTTAAGTGTGAATCATTTTTCTTGTTTTCCTGTTCAAATGATCAAATACTTTTTGGGGAGAATCAGTCACTCCAAAAGTATAAGTAAGTCCAGGGAGAACAAGCTGGTTTATAGCTTGGGCTTAATTTCTAAATGTCAAGGTAGTTTTTCAGAATTAGTTTTAGTCTTCTGAAGTATCTTTACTGAGATTTATTCACATCTATACATATATAGCTGAAAAAAATAACAGTTCCAGACTAGGTGTCCTCGCTACCTGATTGAAAGTTATTGAAGAAAATGGAAGGGTATCCAAAGGTACTTAATGTATACTATTTGTTAGTTTTATTGGATGGAATGCTGGATGGTTACTTAGACAGTATTGTCAGAAACAAAAGTTAAAAAAGGAAAGAAGCGTTGAAATAGCTGTTAATGTTAAATACACTAAGAATCAAAGCCATAATTAGCACATCAAATTCTAGATATGGCTTCTGAGTTGATCAATTTCAGCAATTGGCTAAGCTTCTGGTGTCATTCTAAGGGGATCCAGTGTCTGTCTGCCTGGGATGACATGATAGACAAGCCTTGCTGTTTCGCCAGAGATGGTTTGCACCTGTCACCCCTAGGCTTTCGAATACTTTTGCCGTCCCCATAGTGCCTTTTTTAGGCAAAGCTCAAAGGACAAACCAACCACTGTAACCAGCACAGTTAACAAAAAACTAAGAGTAATGCTACTCAATGCCAGAAGTCTCAACCTCAAAATGCACGCACTCAAGGCACTCCTCAGTATGGAGAAATTTGATGTTTGTGCAGTGACGGAAACCTGGTTCAAGTCTCCAGAGAGCACCCCAGCACTACCAGGTTACAATTCATATCATACCTTCCAGCCTCAGTTACCGGATCACAGTACAAAGGGCAGAGTGTATCCATATTCATCAAGGATAACCAAATCTCCAGGTTAGTGGTGCAGCATGATGCCCCAGAGATCATCCATGCGCAACTATCAGCAGGCAAACCCACATTTCAAGTCATAGCCTGTTACAGATCACCAACCATGTCCCAAGATGCTCACTCAGCATTCCTTGAAGCATTGGAAAATATAAAGGTCCTACCCAACACCATAATTTTGGGTGATTTTAACTACCCTGGTATAGACTGGGCGAACTACCAAAGTTCTAACTCCTATGCCCAGTGGTTCATAGAATTTATAAATTCAAATGCCCTTGAACAACTGGTATGTTCTCCCACTAGAGGGGACAACATATTGGATTTAGTCATCACAAATATGGGCGCCCATTGTACAACACCCGCTATCACTCCCTCTCTGGTAAGATCAGACCACAAACTGATAACCCTAGACATCCTCCCCCAGTCAAAGAAACCATCGTAAAAAAACTTTCCAAAGCAAACTTCAAACTAATCGTGTCAGAAGTGGAAAGCTTCACTATTCCCTTGCAGAAGGATAATGATATCCAGGATGCAGAATCCTAGACCAAGGCACTTTTTATACATCTTCAGGATTGCATGGACCATGCTGTCCCAAATAAAACCAAGACTCCTTCCTCAAGCAAGAAGAAACCAGTCTAGTGGACCCCGGCCATAAGCAAACTATACAATAAAAGGAGGAGACATACAAAAAAAGGCCCAATCTCAAGTAGAAAAATCTTCCCTGATCAGCTTTAGTAAGAAATTGAGGGCCCTCATCAAGTCAACTAAAGCCAGTTTTGAAAAGAAAGTTGCCAAGGATGCCAAGCATAACCATAAGGCCTTCTATGTTTACATCAAAAACCTAAATGGCAATGCTCAGGTCTGTTCTGAGCGAGTACAAAATGGAACAAAATACACTGACCCCACTGACATTGCCAACAACTTGGCTGACAGGTTCAGTGCAAATCCCCCCCCCCCACCACCACCACCACTTACAGGGCCTATTACTATTCCAGGGGATTGTGTAACCCCAATTATTACTGATACATTGGTTAATAAGGCTCTATCTAAAGCTATAAACAGTGCCTCCATGGGAACAGATGGTGTCCCGGGCTGTGTCATACGCGAGCTCCAAAATGAATTAACCCCACATCTGAATTCCCTGTTCAGTCTCAGCCTCTCGACAGGATATGTGCCCACAGAATGGCACATAGCAACAGTGGTTCCACTGCACAAGGGTGGGCCCACAACCGACCCTGGGAACTACCAACCAATAAGCCTGACCAGTCTGATCTGTAAGGCAATGGAACGAATCATTATGGAACTCATAAATGGAGAGATTGGGAACCTCCAAACACTTGACCCCACACAGTTCGAATTCGTCAAGAGCAGATCATGCCTCCTGAACCTGGTGGACTTCTTTGAGACAGTTACTCAGGCTATAGATAAGGGAAAGGAGGTACACACGGCTTACCTTGACCTTGCTAAAGCATTTGACACCATTCCCCATTCGGTTATTATTGATAAACTCTCCAACCTGGGCATAAACCCTAACGTCACAAGATGGATCGCAAACTGGCTCTCAGACAGATCCCACAAAGTAAGAGTAGCGGGATCTATGTCCAAATCCAGACCAGTAACGAGTGGTGTGCCTCAGGGCTCTGTCCTGGGGCCCCTCCTGTTTGGCATATATTCTCTGAAGTACAGGCAAACACTGAAGGGCTGTGGCTGACCAAGTTTGCAGATGACTGCAAAATGGGTGCTATAATAGAGTCTCCGGCCGACATGGATATCCTCCAGAAGGGCCTTAATGAAACTGATGCATGGTGTCAAATCTATGGTCTCAAGTTAAATGCTAAAAAATACATAGTAATCCCCTTTGGAAAAACAGAGTACCCATGAACTACCACATAGGAGGTAACCCTCTGAAATCTGAAGTAGTAATAAGGGATCTAGGGACCCAAGTAGATAGTCAACTTTCCTTTGATAACCATGTTGCCAAGGTGGTTAGAAAATCCTTCTATGTGACCCATCTGATCACGAAAGGGTTCACATCAAGATCTAAGGATGTAATGGTGCCCCTCTACTCTTCCCTCATCAGACCCATTATTGAGTACAATGCACCAATTGGTATGTACCTGGCTAGGCATCTCCAGCAGCTGGAGAGACCACAGAGGTACCTCACTAAGAGGATTACTGGCCTCAAACAGTTGCCTTATGCAGCACTATTGAAAAAACTAAGGCTTTTCTCTGTTGCATACCAACTTCTCTGAGGCGATCTCTGTCTAACATACAGAGCCATGTCCAACCCAGAACTGCTGAACATGCTCCATCTTAGCATAACCAATCCACTCGAGCTACACGCTCTAGGGATATAAACCTCAGCACAACAATGAATAGAACATGCTGGAGGGATAGATTCCCTTCGCAAAGACTTCCTTTGCTATGGAACAAGGTCCCGATCTGCATAAGACAGAGCCCCTCACTATCACTCTTCAAGAGGAACCTTGATGAGTGGATGGGTAACAGAAAGTTCACACCAGGGATCATACCAACAGCTCTACTAGATAGGGGCCAAGGGTACTAGCTGCTAGATCAAGGGCCTAGGGAACTAACCAAAGGGGAGGTGAATACCGCACAACATGGCTGGACTAATATATGCCTTCGGGCAGATAGCCCAATACCTACCTATGAACCTATGAACCACTAATTGACTTTTCCTCATGTCTCTATGGCCTAGGGTTACATCATATGTTTAGACAACAGTGAGGTCCACATTTAGAACAGTCTTGAAAGTATCTTGATAACTACAGACAAGTTATCCAGAAGTGGAAAAGCCATACAGAAATTCATTGAAATCAGATTAATGATGTACTTAAATTATTTTTGGTGGTAGGATGACTGATTTCAGTTTGCAGAAGAGAGACCATGTCTAGAGAATTTATTTATCCCTGATAGTCAGTGATAAAATAGCTGAATGTGAATGGAAAAGAGGATACATAATTTAGTTTACTTAGATTTCAGCATGAAACTTTATGCATTGTCTTACAGCTTGGTATAGAAGTTGAATAGGTATGCATCAGGTCTATGGTCACTAAAAACATTTTGAGGGGTTCTAATATTGTTGTTTGTCTTTCGGCTTTTTCCCAGAAAGGGGTCGCCACAGCAGAACTCCGGTTCGCTAATGATTGGCAGTAGATATTTACGAAACGCCGAGGTGCCAGCTCAACACCCAACCTTCAACGAAGGCATGCCCATTTACACATGCATGTCTTTCGAAAGCCCACCCAACCGCAGGGAGGACATGCAAACTCCACACAGAAGGCACTCCCAAGCCACGCCAAGAATCGAACGTGAGAACCTCTTGCTGTGAGGTAACAATGCTACTGCCGTTATTAAGTCTTGAAATTTTGGAGATATTTACCACCTGGAGGCTAGAACTGCCATGGAAAGAAATGTCAAATGTAGTCTGAAGTGAAGAACTTTAAAGTTAGATAGTTTAAGACTATGATATAAGAAAGTAATTATTGGGCAGCTTGCCACTTTAAAGCATATCTGAGGCTGTAATATGCCTTTGTTTATATCATTCAGATCTTTAAACCACAAACTGTACATAGGCAAGAGATCCAGTAAAACATAAATAGCAGAAATAAAGACTTCAATAGAACAGGTTTATTTGTGCAAGATGAAAGCTAGTGCCTGTGCGCAGTTTATGGTTTATAGTTTTGACTTCCTGTGCACTTAACATTTTTTTATTTTTGATCATTCTATCTTTACAAGAGAAAAAGGAAAAGGTAACAGGATCCTTGACTGATTATTGAGTAGGAGTACCTGTAAAGAAGCCAAGGTACTTTTGCCATTATCTATATCATTGCTTAAATTTTTAAAATGCACTATGTCTACATCTGGAAACCTACAATTTTGAAGAACATGAAATTACGTTAGGAAGGTTCATATATTTCCAAAGGTGGAAAAGAGACATCACCATCTCAGTCATGAAGAAATGTTAAATAAGTTAATACTGAGCTTTTCAAAAAAGACCAGTTTGAACTTATACTGTTCTTGTAAAACAGAGGTGTTAGTGGGATAGTTAGTGTGTATAGAAGGGGATAAGGGTAAGATTACAAAGGAGAGGCAGGAAGAGATGTGAATAAGGGTACAACTACTAAACTGCAGGGTATGTATACCATGGAGGCTACAAGTAACTATTTTATTAGGCATGGTGCAGAAGTACAAACCTTGTCACAATGGGTGGTGAATGGTAAAACTGCTGATTAGTTCTACAGTTTTTTTTTTCTTAAAATATTTCATTGAAATTTTTTTCAAAATGAATACAGAATATATCTAGGTTTAACATGTAATATAATAAATACATTAAATAAACCATATTATTAAAAACAAATTAAAATATAACTATTTACAATATATATATATATATATATATATATATATATATATATATATATATATATATATATATATATATGGGTCTACTTCGTAACAACGAAATACCAAAACATTGAAACTCACAACAACGAGACAAAAACAACGAAACCACAAAAAAATGAAAACCACGTAACTTTACAACACACACATAACACAAAAACACACACATAACTACCCCACACTACCAAAGTCAACACCCTACACTAGAGATACACAGGGGGGCACCCCCACACCCCCCACTTTAATATTCTAACTCCGAGATTGCACAAACAGACACACAAGGCAAACTCACACCCACACAGTACAGTCTCTCACACACAAACACCACAGTCACAACACACACTTACACACAGCAATCCCCCTCACAAATACACTCACACATATGCACTTAACTACAGCAGAACACCAGAAGTGCAAATTCAAACGCCCGTAACATTGGGATTTTGAATTTCACGCTTTTCGGTGTTCTGCAGTTTTGTTCTTTTGGTCTTGGTGTAATCAGTTTCGGTGTTCTGTTCTTTCAGTCTTTTGAAGTAGACCCATATATATATATATATATATATATATATATATATATATATATATATATAGAGCAAGCCTGAGATCAAAATAATAAAACTGAATCAAGACAAAAGTATGAAAACCTAAAAAACTATAATGATTAAATAGATGAAGAAAATGAATCAATAATAGCCAAAACCTTCAACCAAGGATTGTTTTTCGATTTGATGGGATAAATTCTTTTCTCTTTTACTGCAGTTTCTTTGATTGCTGTGTCTTTTAGAAAAATAACAAAGTCTTCAAATTTTGGTACAGTGCAAGTCATCCAATATCTTGTAATAATTTTTCTAGCCACAGCAAGTATTGTTCAATTTATAGTATTTTTTTTTACTTTGCTATGTCCAAAATATTAAAGAGAACCATTTATTTTTTTAAAATGAAGGTATCATTCCACAAAGCTTTAACAAAATCTTGAGCCTTTGTCCAGAAATTTCATACCATACAGCAATAAAAAAAAAAAATCCTCAAAAATTGGATTTTTCCAATAAATGGTGCAAAGGTATGCTGTAAGCTACAGAATGGGTGGTTGCATAGTCAGCTGGATGTAGCAGGTGCAGTACTTTCACTGTTTAATATGATTCGACTTAAATGTATCTATCACTTCTATGCATAACATTTTAATGGCTTGTAGTTGCTGTGAACTAACTTGACTTTAAATTTGTTTGAGTTACGAAGGGCAAGACAAAGCCACAACTTATGACTGAAGAAGCTTCTGTTTTCATATTTTACTTAGAAGTGGTTTCCCAACAAAACCACTAAACCCAAGGAATTTACTAGGCATTTACAACTGGTTGAATAGTCAGCTTCAGTTCCTTATGAGTGACTGAAATCAATATTCTTACAGGATGTCAAAGTCTACTTCACTCCCACATGGGTGTCTCTGCCCACCATTCTCACCTTGCTTATATTTACCAACTCCATAGTTAAAAAACTGTGATAAAAAGAAATCCTGGTAAGAGTATAAAAGGTTACTCTTGCTGTTCCACTAAATGAACTGGAAACCTTGTCAAGGAAGCATGGCACAATCAATTTTAGCTCAGTAGTTAAGTGACTCACAGGGAAGCCTGCAGAAAGCTGAGTTATTATCAGTTTGTTCAGATGCACACAATGCCAATGTGTTGCTTCTTACTATATCCTAACAGTCTTATGACCTCCATTAACCAATGATTTGTACCTGGTCAAAGCTAGAAAGCAAGGAGCTAAAAGCTTTTTTGTAGTTATTTTAGAAGAACATCCTAAGTGGCTTAGCTCATTCTTGTCACTGGTTGACACACCAGAGTCAATGCATGGAAATTATTTCCTAAGCTTTACTAATGCACTCCTTTATTTTATTGTCATAGAAAAGCCTTAACAGAAAACAATATAGGACAAACTTAAACAGTAATTACTTGCACCGGCCTAAATTCATAAAGCCCTCCAGTCATGTTAAGCCAAATTTGAAAGCCAGCAGGCGAATCTCCCATCCCCATTTTCCACAACTTCAGCAAGGGTGGCACTGTTGTGGAAAGCTCCTTAATCGTATAAGTAAAGACGTTGCAGTCAACTCAGTGCAATTTTGTTCTTAATGTATGAAAACTCATATAACCTTCTTTGCAGGAGTTTATTCAGGTCCCTATTAGATCGATGAAAAATCAAAATCTCGAATGGCTTAGTAGTCAAAAATGCCGTTCTTCGTAATTGCTATTGTGAGATCGTGGTACAGTGAAGATCGGAAAATTTGCCCTTTCCTCACTGTAGTGTGATCTTGGAGTTGGAATATATAATTAGCGGGGGTGTGGGGGAATAACAATTTCAATTTTCTGCATTTCCGCTCATATGAGCATTCGAGATTTTGAAGTTTTGTCAATATAATATAGATCCGTTTATTCTCAGATGTAAATCAAAGAGGGAGGGAAGAAAGAAGAAGGAAAAATGTTATATTTTGGAGCTGCATAAAATTACATAATGCAAGCTACACAGCAGTTTAACATGCATTCATGTTTATGTTTTAGATATATTGCTGTAAATATTGAGCTCTTGTTATAAATTCTGGAGGCCATACTCTATGATAACACCTCGGTTCTTTACAGCTATGTTATTGAGCTATGTTACACTATAAGAACCATCTCTTAGAAACAGATGGGTACAATATGTGATAACACCTCATTCTTGTACACTTGTGCCATTGTGCAGACAATTCCATTTAGAGACTGATATTGTATATGAAAGAAAAACTCTAACTAAAACCCAAATTAAGTACATCTGATTGTAAATCACATTCACCATTAAGTAGATGGTACAAAATCATATTGATGTGAAAGAGCAGTGATGTTATGGTGAATGGAGAGATGCTAGGGGTCTGAATGGAGAGATGATAGGCATCAAAATGGAGAAAATTTAAGAGAGCAAGAAAAGGAGAGTAGTATTGCTGAAATTGAATTCATCCTCAAGTCTTGGTGAGTACTTTCATGAGGTGGACCCTATTTTTCAGAAAATCTCACCAAGATGACACTGATATACAGATTGTATTTTATATAGCATATATGATGGACTGAAGCAGGTTAAAAATAAAAAGATAGCTGGGTGCATAAGACCCAGGATAAAAAAGTGCCCAGTCCTGGTAGGCGCACTAGTGCTAGGACTGGAAAAATGAAACTGTAGAATCCTGAAGATATGGAAACATTCCTACAATGGGGTTAGGACAGGCCCAAGGGAAGGATGGCTCCCAGTTGCAGAAGGAAGTAGCAGTCCACAAAAATAACAAAAACTGATAGGCCAAAAAAAAGACCTCAGTTTTGAAAAAAATGATCTAAGAAAAGAGTTGCTTGATTTAATAGAAATGGACAGACATATTAAGATAAATGAAAGAAATAGACTACAAAAAGTCAATAAAACCCAAAAAGTTAGAAGTTTGATAAAACAAATGAACACAGTAATTAGTACTGTCCACAGAGATTCTTGTGATATAACAGAAGTAAATAGGATATATTACTATGCAGCTAAATTAATAACATATAAAGTCTTACCACAAAAACTCAGGGTAATAAGGGAAAGGAAGGGGAGAAATCGATCAGAGAAAACTATAAAGCAATTAAAACAAGATGTGTCACTGTTAGAACTATATAGAAGAGGTAACAGATCAACTAAATTATTCAGAAAGATAGATGTGATAAAAGCAAAGCACAGCATCAGAACAGATCAGGATCTATCGTGCACTATCGCAAATAATAAACTAAAAATATCAGCACAAGAAGAAAAAATTAGAAGATATGCAGATAAATATAAAGGAAAAGTACGAAATAGCAACTTACTGATGACCCAAAAAAGTTTTATAAAGAATTGGGAAACAAGGCAAAAGTAATTGAAACACCACCTAAAAAAAATTTATGAAGACTCATTGGGACATAACAAAAATGCTAAACGGATAGAAGAAGTAAAAGGAAGAATAAAAAGTTCAAATGTACAGGATATGAAATGGGATGAAGTAACAGCCAGAGAGATTGAAACAAAGTTAAGAAAAGATCCTAACTGGCCCTAAAAGGTGTTGGATAGGTTAGACAGGTGCTCATCAAATGATTTATAAAAATAAGTGCATAACAAGATTATATATTCCCCATTCTGAAGGAGGTATAGGCTTCCTTGAAATTGATTACATGTATAGATCTGCAGTCGTGGGACTGCATACATAGCTGGTGACCTCACAAGACCCAAATGTAGTGAAAATTTTGAAACATAAGGAGAATAAGTCTAAGATGACTTCCTGGCTTAGTTCAGCAGAAGCATACTGGCATCAAGCTGGAATGGAAATCAAGCCAGAAGAAGATAAAGGTTAGGCAGCAACTGTTGTGTTGTTGTTGTCTTTCGGCTTTTCCCGGTTAGGGGTCGCCACAGCGGAACTCCGGTCCGCTAATGAGAATGTGCCAAAAAAACAAAAGAAAAAATATATGGTGAAGGACCAGATGAGAAGGCAAGAAATGTGGAAAAGCCATAAATATAGTTGCAAGTATCGAAAACTCTTGGAACAACCTCATGTTGATCAGGATCAAATGCAGGAATGGTTACGGGAAGGTGAATTTAAACTAAAAGATGAGATGTTAATATTGTTGGCCTAAGATAATGGACTAACATACAAGTTGGTTTACAAAGTCTATTTTGTAAAATTGAAAACAGTTGCACATCTATTGCTGGTTGCTTTATACTAATGGCAGACGAACTATATACTGAAAGGCATAATAATGTGGCAAGACTGTTGCATTGGGGATTGTGAAAACATTATAATATTGAAGTAGCTGAAAAACACTGGAAACATGATCCACAAAGCATCATAGAAAATGATGATGTTGGTATCACGTGGGATCATCCATTACCAACAGTTCAAAAAATTGATGTGAGAAAACCAGATATAGTGGTCCATGAAAAGAAGACAAAAGTAGCATTGATTACTGAATTTGCTACACTCAGTGACTACAGTGTCTAACAGAAAGGCACTCATTAAATTTCAATATTTGCAAACAGAAGAACAGTGTGGAAGAACAGTGCCCACACATTTCCAGTAGTAGTAAGAGCAACGATTCTTATAAAAAATAATTTACAGTCGTACTTAGATATGTTACTGATACATTTAACTCCATACAAATTGCAGAAGGAATCATTACTGGGCACTTTGTGGGTGCTGCAAAGAGCTCTTCTGGCTTACATCAAAGACTGAAACAATAATAATTTCATGAACTTTAATCATACTTTGACTTAGGAATGAGGTCCATTCCCATCATGGTATTAGAAACCCAAAAAGACTTGGATAAATTAAAAAATAGATAGCACAAAATCATACTGATGTGAAAGAGTAGTGAAATTATAGTGACATGCCATGAACAATCATCATTACAATACCAGGTACAGGGCAGAGAAAGAAAATGATTCGAAATATCACTAGAGTGTTTCAAGTGCACATGTCATAGCTGCAGTCCTATAGCTCATCTATTGCACTGACTGACTTGCCTTAATATTTTTTTTCAGCCTGTAATAACTACAGACTGTAAAATCCACAACAACAAAATGTCTAATTTTCTTTTGCTGGGTGTGGAGGCAATGCTTCCTTAGTAGTTTGCTTTTAATTTTGCATTTTGTGATGCTGCATATGTCAGCTAGAGGATGTCCACTACTTCACTGCTAAGTAAGATTTCTCAGAATATTAACTGTACATTAGGAATTACAGCATGGTCAAAGAATGCA
This sequence comes from Protopterus annectens, assembly GCF_019279795.1. Lineage (NCBI taxonomy): Eukaryota > Metazoa > Chordata > Ceratodontiformes > Protopteridae > Protopterus > Protopterus annectens. Next base: position 368,981,685 of record NC_056739.1, on the reverse strand, counting down.
TATCATAAATCCTTGTTAAAGTTGTAGCTACCCTTAGGGAACAACTAGCCAAAACAAAATGCAAATTGGATCTACTTAAAGTGCCCAAAACCCTAGGCTTTTATTCTGTAAGCTTCTGAATAATCCAAGTGTCAAACCATAATAGAATTTATGATGCATGATTAAGCCCAGTATCAGCTTGCTCCCTGAATATTTACACCACAGCTGCAAAGTATTTAGAGGTCACTATGTGGACTACTGCATAATATGAATAATGGAGACAGCATGTGCACGTTCATGCTTATTTTTTTCTGAAATATGATCTGCTGTTGTGATTTTTGCATGGCTTATGTTATTGAGATTTATATCTACAGTATAATCAGAATAATCATCTTCAAATTCATGCAGAGGATTATTACCTGTACTTAATTCTTCTCTAATAACAATTGAATTTTTCTCTCAAAATAAGTAGTAGCAGTAAAGACAAGGCTACCATTATTAATACCCATCATTTCATTTCATCCCTTTAAATGGCTGAATGCATATTAAATGGTGTACATATTTGTAACTTCAGTAGCACAGTAGTATACAGGACCTCCCCAGGACCTTTGCAATAAGGAACAAATTGCATATAGCACACATGGTATACATACATATGAAAAATGATATGCATGCCAGCATTATTTCACATTCCAGAAAGCAGCAGTAAATGTACAATGCACAGAGTGAGTAAAGAGGAGGAATATATTGTATTGCACCATACCAAAATACCAAAAATAGTGTTTGCATAATGCACATGTTTATATATCACCAACTACCAAAACTGCTTTTAAGAAATTAAAAAAGACAGTGGTAGAAAAGTAAGGGTAGCATATATATAGATGCAAGATTAAAATAAGCACAAGAGTATAGAGTTCATGAGTGCAACTGACAAATGGAAAATACACTGAAACAAAAACAGTGTCAGGAAGAGTACACAGACTATGGGGCGGTAACACAGCATGACTTTCTGGCATTTATTATGATACCTTTACTTACCAATAGTCCTAAGAGATGCCATCAAAACATGAGCCACAGTTGTCGGCAGCTTAGACAGGTGAGCCATGAGAACAGGATACTGCAAAATGTACAGCTCTAAGAAAAGGCAGGAATGAGAATCAACAGATCCTCTCCATACTAATCTAGGAAAATTACTCAAAGGGTTTATGAAGCAGATATAAACCATGACAACTCTACTCTGAATAACTGAGAGTACTAGAAACAGGGCCAGTATCGTTTATATGTATAAATACATAATAATATTGCATAATTATAATAACATAATAATATAACATACTATATTATAATATGATATAATGATATAATTGGATGACACAGTAATGCCACGGTTAATGTCACCTCACAGCAAGAGGTTCTCCGGTTCAATTCTCAGCTGGGGTGCCTTCTGTGTAGAGACTGTATGTCCTCCCTGCATTCCCGTGGGTTTCCTCTGGGTAATCCAGTTTCCTCCTACATTCCAAGGACATGTGTCTGGAGCATTTCTCCCTGGCCAACACTGAAAATAGACTCTATCCTAGTAGAACATTCCCTGTCAACAAATGTTAAATAAATAAATAAATAAATAAAAGAGTGAACTGCTGCCCATTAAGTAGCTTACTCTTGCAACAAAAATCATTGTACACATTAGATTCCAGTACTGACCTTAGTCTATACAGTGTCAGCAGGAAGGGACTAGAGCCTATAGTGGCAATCAAAAAAGGCAAAAGACAGAGAAAAATCCCAGATGGGACATTGGCTTACAATAGCACATATACTCACACATACACGCAGATATGTATACAGTATGACACACTACACATACCTATGGGCAGTTTTAAGAATCACTAATTCATATTATGGCATTGCAGTGATTCTGTTTTTCACATAGGTAAATAGATTGGATTTAAGACAGATACATACATTGGTCATATAGGCTCATTATGCAGTCCCTTCCATCACATTTGGAACAGATGTCTTTTGCAAATTAAGAAGTGTGATGCATTATTTTCCTTAAAATAGGAACTTGATGATTGGGTGGCTATTTAGAAATTCACTCATAGCTTGCAGAAAGTATAAATGGTACAGCTGGAAACCACTGATTGTAGTTTCTGGATGTTCTTGCAGTGATAACCAGTCCACGTGTGCATGCACAGCTGCATGCATGCTAATGTTGTTTTTGTAATACCTAGCCATAATTGCACGCAAAGCTCTCTCCCTGCTGGTCCAGTTATTTTTGTTAGAGTGATTCTTAGTAACTGTTTGGACCATGAGATTCCTGCATTGCAGGTCTCAGCATCTCCATAGCAGCCCTTGCTCTGTCACTCAAGGCATGTTTCTGTCTCCATGACACACCTCAAAACTAGTGCTGCACCATTAACATAGAGGCAGACAGAAAACAATACAGTCATGGTAGTAAGTGATCTCCAGGAGTTGCTGGACCAGATATACACCATTATGGACAGGGCATATAAGGATTCTGTACACTGTAGGTATCCCTGTGCAGCTGTCCATCACGGTTATCACTCTTCTCATAGCAGAATAGTGGGAAGACATGATTTCCTACCTGTTGTACTGCCATCTCCATACCACCATTCATTGTTGAGGGCTTTGCTGGGCATTGTGGTGTACACATGAATGTGGTGCTTATGCAGAGACCACCAGTAGGAAATCCAGCCATTCATGATGAAGGAATACTCTATTTTTTGTGCATCCTGTGGATTATGCCTTTAACTTTTCCAAGATAGGGGACCCAATAGATGAGGACATGCATGGTCAGGGAAAATATCTCCTGCAGATGCTTTGACCTGTCGGTCAGACTGTGGAACAGTGCTGCTTTGTTTTCTGAAGCTGTACCCATGCATATTTGTGCATGCACACACTCACACACAGACGCACACATACTTGCATTCCCCCACCACCTCCTATTCACAAGACAGTGTAAACAACTCCCATTCCTTGACCAGTCTCCACAGCTCTCCACAATCACCTGCCCATGCCCCCTTCCTCACACACATAATTTTAACCCACATTCCGATTAACTCATAAGCACTGCCCATTGTTGACACTTGTCACTAGGGTTCTCCCAACCTCTGCATATGATTACAACTGTACCCATTTCACTGTACTTTGTTATCTTGGCAGGCTGTGTCTGATGCACATTGTGGCATGTTTGTGCATGGTATAGCATAGCCTGGCTGTAGTACGGTTATATGTTATGCCTACCCTGGCCTATAGTTATGGATCAGATGCTGCCCCTTTGCCAGTGCCATGGTATACTGTGAGTGCCTCCAGCTCATATAGCCATCACATGATGCTGCTCCTTTGCCAGTGCAGTGGTATACTGTGGGTGTCTCCAGCTCATATAACCATCCCATGATGCTGAGCCTTTGCCAGTGCCATGGCATACTGTGGGTGCCTCCAGCTCATATAACCATCCCCTGCAGTAGGATCCTCCACAGGTTCTTCAACTGCTAACTCTGAGACTTCCTCATCCTGCTTGTTTCTCCCTTGCTAGATGTGTCTTTGTATCACCATAGTGTGTAATACTGTACACACTAGAGAGCTTTTGCTGTGTATTCCAGGGTCATAGTGCAGTGCACCATCAGAGATGCAGATACAGTGGAAGCAGACCTTTAGCATTTCAAACACATGCTCAGTAAGAACTCTGGTTTGTGTCAGGGCAGTGTTGTACTCATTCTCTGTCATGGTCTGGGGGTTTCTAATTTCTAATTAATGCGATTCTGTCTGTCATTACCAGTAAGATGACCCTATGGAAAGTCTCCCTACACAAAGTACAAGTATAAATCACATGTATATCAGATGTTGGAGGCATGAGCATGACCTTGGTGGCCTGCTCATACATAGCACATTATACCATGTGAATTGCAGACTGCCTGGCAGTTTATAAAGCTGAACTACTTAAAGTTAATATAATGCTGTTCCTGTGACCAGGTAGGGGCCTTTATTGGAGTATGATTGCAGTCAATGGCGTCCGGTACATAAAGGATCTAGGTGAGGTCATAAATTGCCTGTACATCATTGTGCCTCTCCTCTACGTTGGGTGGAACCACATTTACCCCCCAAATGTTGTGGCATGACATTTTGAAACTGAGTGGGGTATCCTTGAGACAGATGCCTGGGATACAGTCACTGTAGTCTCTTTTGTTGCCTGAAAAATCCCTATAGCTAACACACTCAAACACATACATGCTTTGCTATACACAGGAGTGAAAGCTCCATATATGCCATGGTATAATGCCTCTATCCCCACAACAGAGATCCCCTATTTCTGTATCATGGAGGGCATGGTATGTTAGATGCAAACAGATGAGTAGTACTTTTTAAGAAGACTGTACATCTCCATAGCTACTAACAGTGTCAACAGACACTTGTATATAAATATGTCCTAATGCAGGGGCTACACTATGCATACTTTACTGTGATCAGCAACTCGGTGGTAAAATCTGTCTCCCTGCATGAACAATATATTATTGAATCACTCTGTCATATTGCTTACTTTCATTTGCATCTGCCATTGCCCTGTTGTAACAATGTTACTTATTTTGTTATTCCTATACTGCCATTTTCATATTATGAAGGCCATGGTATTTCTCAGTTTTTATCAGACACACTCCATGTGTCTCTGTCTTGTCACCCAGCCTAGCATGTGGCTGCCTTTTGTGCAAAGGTACTGTTCCGTTATCAGGGCAGTAGTTGTAATCAGCGCTTGGAATGTTTTATTATAATATTTGTCCAGATTCCTTGTGCTAGGTGGCTGAGAAGAATAGTTATGTCTGTATAGCTGCCTGACTCGCTTTTAGAAGTGTTTAACTTGTGCAAAGGGGTACTTGCTGATACCCTGCAGTTACGAGTTTCAAGTAACTATGTTAGTTTTGCTTCAGTTTGCAGACTGTTGTATGAACCATGTACAAAACATGGAAAACAGCTGGTGTAAAGTGTTTGTTGTGTAAGGTTATTATAAACATATTGTAGCTTTGTGTTCTCTGATATGAAGGTTTTCCTTACTTGTTGGGGCTGGCAGTGCCTACTTTCTTTTTCTCCAGCAAAAAAGGGTTAATGTAATAAGTGTTTGGTATTGCCACTCTTGCCGTAATTCTAGCCATACATAGCACAAAAAGTCTGTGATATTTCCTTTCTGCACTGCACCTTCTTGGAAGGTGATGATTCGTGTTATGTTGTACCCACCCTGTTGGCAGATAGACTACTTTTCTGAAGCAAAAGTAAATGGCATTTCTATGGTGGAATTTTGCAATGCATTGTACTTTTTTCTAACATCACAATTTGAAGGTTGAGAGGTATGTTCTGTAGCGGTAGAACTGAAAAGTTTTGTCAAAACAGTGTCTTAAACTAGCAAATCATGTTATGCATAACTGTTTTGCCTTTTGACATCCTTTTTCTGCTACGCCACAAAAACTGTTTTTGCCAAACGAAAAGTTGTAGACTTCTTTTTGCATGATCTGTGTGTTTGACTGTATACTGTTACTCAGTAGTGCCCTCAGTTTTTGAGAGAAAAGGTGATTAATCGTACTTAAATAATAATCACACTTCTCAAGTTTGTGGACTAGTTTGTATTTTATTCAGGTTTTCATGTTAATGGTACTTTACTGTGATATGAAAACGTTTCCTGAATCTCAGGGAGTAAATTTCCCTAAGAGACAATTATGGGCTTCATCACATGATGAATTACATCTAATTAAGTATACCTGAAAGGCCAGCTGTAATTTAACTTAGATAAGGGATCAAGCCCCTACTATTTTATCCAGGTATGTTATCTCAAAAGCAGTGAAATAGTGTGCTGATACAATTGTATGTTTTTCATCGGGACTGATATTTGACTTTGTGATAGTAAAAAACTGTGTTGAATTAAGCTTCAAGGGATGCTCTTGTATCGTACATATTATTTTTATTTAAAAACACTATTTATAATCTTGTTCTAGGGATAGATGATATACCAGGATGGCTTGAAGAATCTATGCCTATGGTTGCTGGTGAGTGCCTTTGTGTGCATAATGGTTTGGGGGCTTATAAGAGCTGGCTTAAGCAGTGGACATGAAGGCTGAAGCTATCGATGTGGACCCTGGTCATAGGGGAGTATCACCAGATCTGAGCAGAAATAGGTTGGATAGGCAGAATACAACTATTTTTAATAATAAATCTCCAGGCCAAATGCAGAGTCCAGGAATTAGAGATATTTAAGGAAAATAATTCTTTATAGTAATTGTCTGGTTGAAATTCAAATGGTTAGTTTAGCATAAATATCCACTAGGGGATATGTCTAAAGTTTAAAGAATTAAAAGCTAAAGATAATTTAACATATGCTTTGGCTGCCATAAACGTACCACAAATGCATATGTATGAAAGTCTGAAAATTATAGACTTTAAAGATGGGAATAACTATTCTGTTGTCTTGTAAATGGGTCAACCTATAGTGTCTGACAGATATATGGGAGTTGCAGTGAAACAGGAAGCAGGAAGATCTAATAAGATGGCCCTGCTGTGTGCAGCCATAAAAATGGGTGAGATGGTTAACAGTGATCTGAAACAAGTGAAGCCATAATTAAAGTGACTATTTACGGAGGTAAACTGAGTGTGGTATGAATTCTAATAATGGTAGGGGGATGGGGATTGGATAAATGGAGTCAAATCATGGATAGAAGGGGGCCCACCCCCATACATAGAACACAGCAGTCATTCAGAACATGCATGTCCAGGTTTGACAAGGTCAGGGTAGTAATGGAGTTACTGTGCAGCTGACTGCTGGTAAGCTTACAAAGGAGGTAACAAATTCAGACTAGCTGCTTATAATGCAGACGCTGTGTTACAGTTAGCAACCAAGTAACTAAACAGATTTCAATTTACTCGCTCAAAAGATGAACAGACTTATATGGGACTCCTAAGATGACAAGGTTATTTTGGATTACTAAAGGGATGAGAAGTTAAGCTTTCATGAACAGTGAATACTTTTTGAGGGGGTCTGTGTCTTTTAGCTCAGCTAAGACACAACCAAAATCTGTGCTGTCTGTGTTTGAGAAAGAACGCTGATATGTTAAGTAAGAAGCTGTTGCTGAAAAGGGATACAGACACGAAAACAAATGGTCATGTGACATTCGGCAGAAATAGACTGTGATAAATGCAATAAGCATACTCTTATCCAATCATCAAATATTTTGTAGGATAATTTACCTATGTTTCAGTCCCTCTTATGCCCTCCAAAGAAGACAGAGATGGACTGTGCATTATGTTACATTCAGGTGGTGTACTGAGATTTTGGATATTGTCATGAAAACAGTGCAAGTAGTTACTTTGCAGCAGCAGTTATCTATTTATGGATGAGGGAAAGGCTTATGTAGGAGATATAACATTTGGCAGGCTTGCTTTTCTATATGTAGTACAAATACCTTAGTATGTGCATGTAACCGAACCATCCACGAGCCTCCATGATTACACAGTGTAGCATCCTCCATTGTTTCAGTCAATAGACATTAGGTGACTACTTAATACTTAATTTATATGCTCATGAATTGCCAGTACATATCAGTGTACATGTGATTGGTATTGCTTGTTTGCTTGGTGTGGTATGCTGAATCCAGTGTTAGTATAAAGGTCACATGTGGGGAAAATATTGTGGCATATCAGAGACCCAAAGGCCCATGCATTTTTGTATCTGTGGTTAAGTGGTAAACTTACTTGCTGCAGTCAGTTGTAAGAAATGCGATTTGTTGCTGCCACATTTATTTTAGTTAGCAAGTAGAAAGGTTTACTCTATAAGATGTCTGTAAAACACAGTTAAATATTTTATGGTCACATATCTTTGAGGCAACAATATGTTGTGTAGTGAAGAAAAATGCTAATGAATTTTTAAACATAACAGTGGGATGTAAAAGACAAATGGAATAATGAAAGATGCATAGCAAGTAAATTAGCATAAACCAGCTATTATATAAGGTCATATTTCATAAATTGGAATAGAGACAGTATAAACTACAAACCGTTTAACATAATATCAGCACTACAAATCATATATAGGTACATCAAAAGAAGCAATATCATGAATCCTTTACAATACTGCCAATTTTCTACAAGCTAGAGTTGCCAGAAAAATGTGAGAAAAGCATTAAAAAAGCAAAATGAAGCAAACAATGTGCATCAAATTGACCAATGCAAATATAGAGATTCAAAAATCAAGTACTATGACACCATATACCAGAAGGCAAAAAATAATTTGGATCATATACAAATTACATTTCTGATTTAGATAGAAAGAAAATGGGCAACTCAACTGAGCAGCTACAACTCTGAATAAAGAAGAAAGAGGAAAAAGTGCATCGACATAGTATGTATATATAAAAGAAAGATTATAACAGGCTCCACACAACTGACACCAGGAAAACTGAAGTTCAGAGCACTTAAGGTCAGAGATCCAAGCAAATAAATATCCATCACCTGCAAAATAATGCAAACTACAAGGCTACAACACCAACAACAAGAGGCATATCAGAACTAGAGCCACATCACCTATTGGAAACGTCTGACTTATACCGGAATTGCTCAGGCATCGATTTCTCATAACTAGTAACTCAAGTACACATGCTCATTGCGTACTATCTTGAACTTGTCATATCAAGAGCACAAGCCACACAGTATTAAATCATGTTTTGCCAGGAGGAAAACCCCTCTCCATACCTCTGACTACTTATTACTTTATTATTCTCATTGCAAAATTAATGCATCTCAGAAAAAGAGTAAGCAATGTTAAACAATGGAAAACTGGCTATGCTCTTTATTCCAGAAGTCTGCTATATCAGACCACCCAAAAAACATTACATTAAGTATTAGAATATCACTCTAATATGTACCAAACAGCCATATATTAGCAACTTCCATCTCAGATTATGTTTGAACAATTATGAAATGTGTTCTGGTAATACAGACAAGTGATTGTAAGCCATCAGAGTCACCAAACTTACTATCATTAAACAATAAAACCATAAATAAGGAATGTTAAACTTGGTTCAAAAGACAAATATTCTGTATACAGACTATCAAAACTTTAATGCAAACAGTGATACCACAAGCCAATATCAAAAGAACTAAAAGATAATAATCACAGTGTCAGAAAACGCCTACTCTCATTAAAAAAAAAGCTCCATTAAATGCAGAATGTCACCTACCAGATAATTCAAATCACCAGACATAAACAAATCTAAACTATAAGTGAATACTGAACAAATGAACAAGCACAAGACATATAAAAATCTTGCCTCAGTCAAAGAGACCATGTAATATAATCAACCAGCCAAAAAAACAAAGGAGTGGACTTTTTATGACAATTAACAACATTATAAAGGCCACCAATTCAAGTATGGGTTCATTAAAATAAAGAAAAAAAAAACAGCATGCTAGAAAACATGAAAGGAAAAAAATGTGTTGCTTATAAATTGTTTTCTTTCATGGACATAGATATACGTACAGTGACAAATGCAGGTCAGTATCGTCTGCGTCTGTGTGTGTGTGTGTCTGCATATGTGAGATTCAATACAAAATGACTAATGTAAGCATAATTATAGACACAAAGGCATACAAAGAAGAAAACAGGAATTTAGTGCAAACTACCAAACACTATGAGAAAAACTAGTCACATATCTCTGCAAACTGGATCATTAAGAACCAAACATCCACAAAACAAAATAAGAGTGAATAGTGAGCAGCTGAAAGGTTTGGAAGGGCAGTTATTATGCGGGCTATGCTGCCTTTGGCTGGCAATTGCTCATAGGTTCATAGGAGTGTACTAGGCTAATGGCTCTGAAGCCTTTACAAGACTAGCCCATAGAAGTGCCCTGGCATCGTGCCACCACTGGAGTGATCCCCAGGATGAACTTTCTATTACCCATCCACTCATCAAGATTTCTCTTGAAGAGGGTCAGTTAGGTGCTCTGCTTGACATGTATAGGAAGTCTATTACAGAGCATGGGCAGTCTCTGGGTGAGGAACCTGTCCATCCAGCATGTTCTGTTGATTGCGGTAATGAGGTCGAGGTCTCTGGAGCGTGTGGTGTGGAAAGATTGGGATTTCTTTAGCTGTAGCATTTCTAACAGAGCTGGGTCAGACATGGCTTTGTAATTCAAACAGAGATCACCTCTAAGTAGGCGATATGAGACAGAGAATGGCTGGAGTCTTTTGAGTCTGTCCATGTAGGACATGTTTAATACCTATGATTCTCTTCATGAGGTACATCTGTGGCCTCTCCAGCTCTTGCAGTTGTCTAGTGAGGTACATGCAAAATGGGGCACTATACTCTATGATTGGTCTAATGAGGGAATAGTAGCAAGAGGCTATGACCACTTTCTTCCTGGATGCAAATCCTTGATAAGGAAATGTGCCACATAGAAGGACTTTCCGACCACAGTGACAATGTGGTGGTCGAAGGAAAGGTTGCTGTCAACCTGCATCCCCAGATCTCTTATAAAACCTTCAGTGTCCAGTGGGCTCCCATCGATGTGGTAATTAGTGGGAATTGGGTTTTTACCAAAGAGGATGATGACACATTGTTTGGTGTTAAGCTTAAGGCCATGGTTTTGCCACCAGTCATTGGTCTCAGTGAGGTGTTTTTGTAGGCTGTCTGCATCACTTGGGGAGTTAATAATGGCTCCCAGCTTGCAGTTGTCTGTGAACTTGGTCAGCCAAAGTTCCTTTGTGTTGACCTGGACTTCTGAGAAGTAGATGCCGAACAGGAGAGGACCAAGGACTGATCCCTGTGGGACTCCACTAGTGACTGGTCAGCAGTCTGACTTGAAGTCTGCTACATTCACACTGTGTGGTCTATCTTTGAGCCAGTTTGCAATCTACCAAGTGATATAGGGGTTGATGTCTAGTTTGGTGAGTTTATCAATAATTCCTAAGCGAGGAATGGTATCAAAGGCCTTGGCCAGATCGTGGTAGGCTGTATGTACTGCCTTACCTTCATCCACAGCCCTGGTGACTGACTCAAAGAAGTCAACCAGGATGAGCAGGCATTACACTTTCACAATGCCAAATTGCGTGGGGTCTAGTGTTTTGAGATTTCCTATATCTTTGTTAATCAGGTCCATGATGATGCACTCTATAGCTTTACATATCAGACTCATCAGGCTAATTGGGCGATAATTCTCAGGGTATGTAGTTGCTCCCCTTTTATGGCAAGGGATGAGTGTAGCAGTGCACCATTCAGTAGGGACAAAGCCTGAGGTGAGGCTGTGACTGAACAGGGCACACAGATGTGGTGCCAGTTCACTTTATAGTTCATATAGAATGCAGCCAGGGATATTATTGGGTCCCATGAAGGTTGTATTCTTGGCCTTGGACAATGCAGCTTTAACCTGTGCTGCAGTAATGCTGGCTGCCTGGCATTCTTCTGGTATTGTAATTTGTTCTTTGGGGGGAGAGAGATGGGTAAAGTTGGCACAGAGTCTGTCGGCCAGTATGTTGGCAATATCTGTTGGCTGAGTATAGGGGGTACCATTGTACAGTATATCAAAGGAAATCTGGATATTGCCACAGAGGTTCCTGATATAACTATAGAATGCTTTATGATTGTTTTTAGTGTCTGCTGCAATTCTGCCTTCATAGCTGGCTTTAGAGGATTTGATGAGGGATCTCAACTTTTTGTTGAGTCTAATAAGGGAGTTTTTCCAGTCTTGGGACTTCATCTTTTTCTGTAACAGTTTTTCCTTCTATTGTAGAGTTTATTAATGGCAGGGGACCACCAGAGTGGTTTCCTTTTTTTGGAGGAGAGTGTCTTAGTTCTGTTGATTATGGCTAGTTCCATTTGTGTACATGTTCGTACAGTGCATTGCTGTATGATTCAGCAGTCATGCAACTATTTTCCATTGGCATGGGTGCCATGAAGTTAGCAACCTCTGTTTTTAGGAGTCAAAGTCAGGTTTGGAGAAGTTTTTTCAAGGTGGTTACCTTTACGGGGGGTGTGGGTGAGATGTGGATTTCCATGGTGATTAGTTTATGGTCAGATCAGATCAAGGAGGGATTGACTATTGGTGTAGAGCAAAGGTCACCCATGTTAGTAATAACCAGAGTAAAGATGTTGCTTCCTCTAGTGGGGGTCAGAATGAACTGGTCCAAGACATTGGAATTGATGAATTCCAGGAAGCATTGGGCCAGTGTACTGGTGCTTGAGTAGTTTCCCAGTTGCTGGAGGGGTAGATGAAGTCTCCTAGTAAGAGAGTGTTGGGCTGGACCTTGATAGATTCCAGGGTCCTTAGGAACGTGGAGTGAAAGTCTATGGACATGGTTGGGGACCTATAGCAGGCTATGACCTGGATCGCCGTCTTACCCAATGTTAGTTGTACCTGAAGTATCTCAGATGCGTTACGCTGAGCTACTAGTCTGGAGGTGTGCATATCCTTTATGAATATGGAGAAACCATTGCCTTTGGAGCTTCGATGCATGTTTTGGGTCCAAAAGGTGTGGAATGAGTTATAGCCTGGTAGTGCAGGGGTGCTTTCTGACACTTTAAACCAGGTCTCTGTTGCTCCACAAATGTCAATGTTCTTCATTAAGAGGAGTGCTTCGAGCAAGTGCATCTTGAGATTTAGACTTCTAGCATTGAACAGCATGACCCTCAGATTGCATTTATTTATAGCTGTTATGGTGGTAATTTGGTCTTTGGAACACCACCTAAAAAAGGCACTATAGGGGTGGCAAGAGCCTTAGCCAGTACCTGGAAACCCAGGGGTGACAGATGCAGGCCATCTCTGGTAAAGCATCGAGGTCTATCAGTCATGTCATCCCAAGCAGAAAGATACTGGATCCCCTAATAATGACACCAGAAACTTAGCCAATTGTTGAAGTCAATCATTTTTTGTTTGTACTGCGGTATCATTCTGGGTGATGGTAGGATGGTCTATATCATATAATCGTATGCGAACAATGTTGAATGCTCTAATGAGCGAAAATGTTGGAACCCGAAGTTCCGTTATTGAGAATGCAGTACATTGAAGAGTGGGATATTTTCCCTTTCCTCACTGTAGTGCGATCTTGAAGTTGAAATATATATATATATATATATATATATATATATATATATATATATATATATATATTTTATTTTACATTTGTTGACCGGGCTAGTCTAGCTGGATACATGTCCATTTTCAGTAGAGGCCCGGGGAGAAAACCTCCAAAGGCATATGGAATAGAAAAAATTAAAAAATGCAAAATACTTATATATATATATATATATATATATATATATATATATATATATATGTATAGCAGGGGTTAAGGATTTCGAGTTTCTGTATTTTCACTCATTAGAGCATTCAACATTGTTTGCATGCGATTATATAATATGGACCCACAGCAGGAGACTTTTCAGGGCTAATGTCCTACCTGCCTGGGCCACATAATCCAAGAGCTCCACCATGTCTCTTTTCATGTAGTCCAGGGAGGTGTGTCTCAGGTCATTTACACCCACATGGACAATGACAGAGTCATACTTGTACTTGGAGTGACCTGAGTGTGTGTGTTATGTGTCAGATTCTGGCACATGATAGACAGCTGACTGTTTACCTTCTGCTTATTCAACCTAGTGGGTGGGACATCTGTGTGCCTCACTATTGAGTCACCTATAATTAGTCTGTTGGGCAAGGTGTTTAGCCTTAGGGGCTTAGGTTGAGGGGCACACTGTGGAAGTCAGCTATGTGTCCTGTGGTTTGTGCTGTGTTGTGGTAGTCAAGTGTGTTTATGTCTTGGAGGTCTCTGCTGTTTGGGTACATTTCTATTGAGAGCCTCCACGAAGGTGTATGTGTGCTTTGTGTTTTTATGTGAGAGTTGTGATAGTGAGTGTTCTGGAGGACTATGTGTTCCATGTGGTGTAGTGCAGGTGTTGACCTTCTCAGCTTAACCAGCTAGTCCGGTCCTGACTGGAGAGTGCATAGCTTACAATTTGGTGATATAAGTGCATCTCTCACAAGTCTGAGTATTGGGAGGTAAGAGGAGAGGGTTGTCATGAGGCAGTTGCTGCACTGCCTCAGAATGTCCAAGTGCACCAGGTTAATAGGTGAAAGCACAGGGAACTGCCCTTTAATCATGCCAGGAGGGGTGTTCATAACTACTAAGTACTGGAGCTATTTCCATGAAGAATGACTAGTGCTGATGGCACTTATGTGTGCTACAATAATTGCTACAAAAACCTGTTGAAGTGCAAAGCGATTAGGCTATTTGAAGTGCAAGAGAGAAAGAACTAGCAAGATCTAAGGGAAAAACTGAAGAGCAGACTTTCTGGCACCAGTAATAGTTTGCCTCAGCTCAGCACTGAAGTGCAGAGCTTAAACAAGCATAAACCCATGCCAACATGGGCTTTTAAAGCATCAAGTTGAAAAGAATGGAAAAACTGCTCAAACAGCCAATAAACTACAGTTTTCTGGGTTAGAAACTACTCCTCTTGTGATAGGTTACCTAGTGCTTACCACTCCCACTGATAAGTTAGAAGGCTGCCCTCCAGCACAGAAAGGCTTGGGGGCTTAGAAGCATACAAACAGTCCTGTATACAGCAAATCTGTATCTGGACTAGACTAGTTACAGGAAAGGTGGGAAACAAATGCAAACGTGTGCTATTAAAACAGAAAGTTGAAAGGGATGGAAAAACTGCCCAAATGGCCGATAAGCTACAATTGCTGGGCCGTAAACCAGTCCTCTCATGGTAGATAGGCTACCTAGTGCTTACCACTCCTACTGATGAGCTAGAAGGCGTCCCTCCAACACAGGAAGGCTTGGGGGGCTCAAATGCTTACAAATAGTCCTGGATACACATGGCCATTAGGAAAGCATGGACTTCCTACAGTTGCTGATAATGAAGTACACAAAAACTGAACTCTACTACAGAGATCTTCCAGATCCAATCAGAGGATGCACTTGGTATACTACAGGCATTAGCTTGCAGAATACTCAATGCAAAAATGACTGGACTACATATATGTATATATATATATATATATATATATATATATATATATATATATATATATATATATATATATATATATATAAGGATGAGCATTTGGAATTCCCAAACACACCGGGGAAGACATGTGGTTCCAATAGCATTGTCTACCTCCAGGAAATATTGAGTTCTATATGTTGGACATGTGTGGCAATAATGGCCCTACCTAGTGTCTGTGAACTGTATTATACAAATAGAAAGGGCTGTGGTCTATTAAATGGTAGGTATTATGCAACACACAGGGATTGAAATCCAATGTGCCCATCCAGAAGTACCCATGATTCCCACAACTGTTATTTAAATCATCCATCTCACAGGTTTTTGGAAACCTCCAGACATGCTATAGTAGCCAACCTTTTACTGTGAAGATAGTGAGGCTGTGCCCCCCCTCTCATAAGCACAGTACATGGCAGCACTGGTGAAGCAGCAGTATTAGTCCACCTTTGAAAAGCCCATGATGAGCACACAATGACAGTGCTTTGGAGCACAGAATAAATACAATTTATGCAGTACTAATTAAAGGCTGTCTAGGGCAGTGGATGGTTCAGTCACTCTGTGCATCAGACATCACCACATATGCCTTACATGAGGACTGCTGAAGTGGGTCATAGTCATCATTTGCACAGATGTGAAGGGACACAATCACATGTGGCTTGCATCACAACCTGGACTGGTGGCCATGTCACCTGAGGTGGAGACACAGATGTTGTGGCACAGGATAGTCTGAGTCTTCATGAAAGGGAGGGGGAAGCATTTGAAAGTTGAGGTAGAGATAGAGGGTCCTGTGTCAAGGGGGTTGTCTTTATAATATGCAGTGCTATGAAGTGACACTCAGTTGGTGGCAGTAAGGGGCCATGACTAGCAGATGGTGCCACTATCTAACCACAATCTGGGGCCAGTGTGTTGGCTTTCTGTGTCAGGAGTATATGTTTTCTGTGACAGGGATGTTGCACTGCTATGGGAATAGGACTTGTTTGGAGTCTGCTGATGAAGTATCCTGCCCCAAGGGCTGGCAGGCATCTCCACCCATGACAATGGCTGAGGTGTGGGATACTCGTTGACTACCAGACAGAGACTGTGCACCCTGTAATGGCCTCCTAATGTGTCCTCTGTGTGTACATACCTTGTGTACATATCCATCCCCCACAGGGCAGTGAGACTACAACTTGTGATCCGTTAAATGAAGGTAGATATGGCAGTGACATTTAACACCATGGTCTTTATGTGACCTAGCATGACAGTGTCATTTGTATTCCAGGTCCCAGCAAGGCATTTTGAAATGCTAGCTGGTGTCCTCACAGAAGCCAAACACCACACCAGTTATCTCCATGTCAGTTTTGGCAACAGCAGAATGTACCTGGATGACAGCTCTGCACATATGCTAATTTACAGCTAGTGTCACCCGCATATCAGGGGCCAGCTGTGACATGTGACTTGTAATGCTGCTGCTGTGGTCTGAGTAAATCCTGGTTGTGTTTGAGCTGTCAGTCATGAAGGAGCTGCAGCAACAAGGATAATGAATGTTTATGCTGTATGTCCTTTAGCTCAAGTGTGGTTAAGGCATTACCCACCCCCCCTAAATAATAGATGTGATCAGTTCCAGAGGGAAACAGACAGTACCTTTGTGTCATTGTCCAACTGTGACTAGATAGGATCTTTGACATCATCACCAGTATCTGCAGAGGTTCTTTTATCAGCCAGTTGTCCTGCCACAGTCTGTAAAGGTTTAACAATAGTCATAATTTTGCCTCTTTCACAGTCAAACATCTGCTCTCCAGTAACTTTCACCAGTGTAGTAGGTCATGATGGCTCCCTTCTCCTGATGGTTACTCTGGCATTGACCAGTAGATCACACCCTCTCCAGCCCAGCCTCTGCAGTACATGTGCATATTATTGATCCTGAGCTATCATAGGATCACAGGATCATAGGAAGATACTACGCTATTGGCCCTGAGGCCCTTGCAAGCATAGCCAAGAACTTAGCCCATGTTCCAACAAGTCAGCACACTATGCCACTGTCCAGCAGGGACACAGGTGGAATCTCAGAGGTGTATTTTCTGTACCCCATCCAGTTATCCAGGTTGCGTTTAAAAAGGTTTAATGAGGTACTCTGCTTTATGTGGAGAGGGAGTCTATTCCACAAAAGGGAGAGTCTCTGGGACACAAATTTGTCCCGCCAATATGTCCTATCGATGTCACAGACCAGGTTGAGGTTGTGCGTGTGGGTTACTTGAATGGAGATTGAATTGCGGATATGCATCAGTCCCATCAGGGTGTGGTCTGAGATTGCTTTGCATGCCAGATAGAGGTGACCTATGAGTAGTCTGTAAGAGACTGAGTAGAGGGAAAGGGCTTTTAGCCTATCTGTGTAGGGTAGATGTTTGAGTCTCTGAATTCCCTGGGTGAGGAACCTCTGTGGCCTCTCCAGCTGCTGCATGTGCTTTGTGAGGTACATGCCGAAAGGGTAATTGTATTCAGTAATGGGTCTTATAAGGAAGGAATGCAGGGATGTTGTGACCACCTTGTCCCTGGATGACATACCCTTACTAATTAGATGAGGCATGTAGAAAGCTTTCTGTACAATGGAGGCACTATGATGGTGGTCAAAAGTCAGTTTGCTATCAACCTGGGTGCCCAAGTCCCTCATGACTGATTGCGTGCTTAGTACCTTATTATCAATATGATAATTTGTGGGGACGTCACTCTCCCCAAAAGGCATGATGATGCATTTTCTGGCATTCAGTTTGAGGCCATGTTTCTGGCACCAGCCATTTGTTTGGGTGAGACCCTCTTGGAGGATGTCCACATCACTAGGGGAATTGATGGCAGCACCCAGCTTGCAGTCATCTGCAAACTTGGTCAGCCATAGCCCACTAGATGTAGCCTACAACTCTGAAAGGTATATCCCAAACAGCAGAGGCCCCAATACCAATCTCTGGGGTACACCACTTGTTATGGGTCTACTACTTGAAGTGGCTTCCCCTGTTTAGACTAGGTGGGTTCTGTCAGTGAGCCAATTTGCTACCCATCTGGTAATATATGGATTGATGCCTAGTTGAGAGAGTTTACCTATTATTCTCTTGACAACAATAAGAAGAAAATCTCCCAAAAACAACGGACATCAAGGTATGATCCAGATTTTAATAAAAACAGCAAATAATCTCACAGTGGCACAAAACAAGTAAGCACTCTAGTGCCTCAGCTTCACATAAGCCTTCAAGGAGTACTTCCATTACAAAAAGCAATGACCTTGTATACTCACAGTTGCCAATTAAATTACTAATTAATTAATATGCACTTATTAAGATTCTTAAAGATACATTTCCACTTCGTTACATAACACACTTCCAACAGCAGTCTGTGTTAAGACCCTGTGGAATTAAAATGCCATATTTTAAAATGAAAAGTCTTTCCTTGTACAATAACAAGTTCCTAACATGTTCACTATCTCTTTCTCCTTTTGTATGTTCTAAAATAGTGGCTTTTAAGCCTACAAACAACTATTGTGATACTGTTTAAAATGTTGGGCTAAAGGACTTTCTATCTTTCCTTGCCTTATATCTCTCAAATGTTCTAATAATCTTATTTTAAACATACGTTTAGTCTGACCTATATAATATTTTTCACAACTGCACTTAATAGCATAAATCACCTTCTCACTAGTGCACTGATATTCTACTATCATCTGAAAGTTAATATTATTAATTCTAGAGAAAGTCTGCACTATAAATTCACTATTCATAGTTTATCTATTATATCTGAGTGGGGAATAGTATCAGAGGCTTTGGCCAGGTTAAGGTAGGCGGTATGCACCATATTTACCTCATCTAAGGCTTTGGTGACTGTCTCAAAGAAGTCAACCAAATTTAACAGGCATGACTGCCTCTTGACAAAATCAAACTGTGTGGGATCAAGTGTCTGGAGATTGCCAATATCCTTGTTAATGAGGTCCATGATAATCTGCTCCATGGCCTTGCAGATCAGACTAACTAGGCTGATGGGTCTATAATTTTCTGGATTGGTGGACGCTCCACCTTTGTGCAAAGGGATGACAGTAGCTGTCCTCCACTTGGCTGGGATGAAGCTGGTACTCAGGCTTTGGATGAATAGTTTGTCTAATGGTGCTGCAAATTCCTGCCTGAGTTCATGTAGGATGCAGCCTGGGATGTTATCAGGTCCCATGGAGGCTGCATTTTCTGCCTTTGAGAGGGCAATGATGACTTGCTCCCTAGAGAAAAGAAGAAGGGGATAGGTACTGGGGATGTCCTGTTTTAATGATGGGGGAGGGCAGAGGAGTGAAGTTTTCACTGAACATGTCTGCCAGCAGGTTGGCTATATCTACAACGTATTTGTATGTGGTGTCCTTGACCACCAGTTCTGAGCAGATCTGGGTGCTTCCCTTGAGATTGTGGACATATGTGAAGAAGGCCTTATGATTGTCTTTAGTAGATGTGGTCAGTTTGGACTCGAAGTTTGCTTTGGAGGATTTCACTAGTGCTCTTATTTGCTTGTTCAGGCTTCCAATTTGGCAACTGCTCCTTCTTGGTCCTGGACAGCAATTTTTTCCTTTTATTATAGAGTTTATTTATTGTAGATGTCCACCCAACAGGTTTACTCTTCCTTGAGGAGGATGATTTTGTCCTGTCTGGTATTCCTGATTCCATGAAGCTATATAAATGCTCATATAGTACTTTGGTGTAGGTTTGGACATACATGCCAGTTCATATGGAGAGGGAGGGGCCTGAAAAGCTGTTTATACCTTTCCTCAGGAGGTTTTAATCAGCTTTGGAGAAGATTTTTTTGTTTCACCCTAGTTGGAGGGGGGATGGTGACTTCAAAAGTGACTGCTTTGTGTTCGTATCTTACCAGGGATGATGGCACTCTAAGGATGCTGCAGTGGTTACTCATGTTGTTTAATACCAAGTCTAAGATATTTTAACCTCTTGTGGAGGTGTCAACCAGCTGTTCCAAGTCATTTGCATTGACAAAAATCAAGAATCTCTGGGCATTTGTGTTTTGGCATGAGCATTTCTTGCAATCTATGGTTGGATAGTTATGTTATCAGGGATTCATCCCTCAATACAATATGGACATGGTAGCATCCTTTGTTTCTGATTTCATTATAATTCCATTTCTGGGTACAATTTTGCAGACATTTTTTGGCTGCTCCTAAGTATGGAAGACACTGCACATGGAAACCTAAATTCATTCAGACACAGATGCACACACAGACACACACACACACATACACACACACACACACACACACACACACACACACACACACACACACACACACACACACACACGCAAGCACATAGTCTACCCAGAGGAACTAACACATTGGGACAGGATTATGTGCTAATGTAGGTATGAGAATTTCATAGCATTGTGGTCTCTGCAGAAAAAAAACATTAAAATGCATTATTCCAATTGTTTGAAATTAGTAAGCAAGTAAGTGTATTAAAACAAAATGTGCTTTTAGATGTTTAATCAAAGAAAAAGACTTGTCACCTAGTGCCTTCTTATCTCTGCTCTGCAGTAGCCCATCATGTCAAGTCACTAACCACAATTTACTCATGTCCTGAGTATCTACTGACTTTGGTAAACAACACAATACTTATTGCTACCATACACATTTTTGTGCTAAACCACAACAGAAATAAATACACTGTTAGGTTTCTGTATTTCCAGGGCAGTATACACACACACACACACACACACACACACACACACATATATATATATATATATATATATATATATATATATATATATATATATATATATATATACACACACACACACACAGTATGAAGCTGCAGGTTCTTATACTACGTCTAGCAGAAAACCAAATCTGGATGATGGGAATAATGTTAATGCTCCATCATTTGCTCTAAAAAACACTTTGAATATTCAATTTTTTAGTGCAGCTATCATAACACTATTACATTTTCATCATTTTGTGAAAGCTAATCCTCAATGAAAAAAAATGTCATTATTATTATTATGTCAGTAAACTATTACATCCTAATATGGTATAATATTGCTGACCACTTCGTCAAAGTATTTACAGCATTGTATACATAAAATCTGCACAAGTCATGAAGAGTTAATAGCATGATTATACTATTTTTTTTTCTTTTTATTTCCTTAAGGATATGAGCTTGCAGATGTCTTCAAAGAAAAACTGCAATATACCAGAATGCAGAAAGTGACAGGAGTATTAGGTGTGATAAGGTAGTCGTTAAAAGCACAAACAGGTGTGAGAGAGTAAACGCTGTACTGCAAGTGATGGCAGCTGCTAAGCCTATGATAGCAGATGAATTGAATGATATATTATTAAAATTTAATAAATTAAATATAATATGGGTACAATATCTGTTAATAGCTTTTTTAATACAGATGATAGTTGTAAATGTTACAATTTATTGCTTGGCGACAGCTATTTTCTTCAGAAACAAATGTCAGACTTAATGTCAGGCTGGGATCAAAATGTTCTAAAAACTGCTGTCTTAGTTCAATACAGTACAGATATCACTATTTTGTGAGACAAACAGAGGTGCTCCCAAATCATTTTAATGTCAATTTACACTGAGCAAGCAGACATGAGTAAGTGTGCTTTTTCTGTTTCTTTCTTTATAAAAGAAACATTAAAATCTGTTCCTGATTTTGAATCTTTCCCACCTAGTTATTTTGGATTTATCAAATGTTTTGCCCTGAGTCTCTGAGCTCTATGATGCATTGCTCCCATGTTAGTACAATACATAGATTGACAATTTTATGAAAAAAAAAATATGAGTAAAAATGATCATAAGTAAAACAATAAATACAAAAATGAATTAACACTTCTATGAAAAACATTTGAGAGGTAAACTATAAAACAGTTGTGTATATTACCAGAGATGTAGGAAATACATTGCATATAAATAGTGAAGAGAGAAGTATTAGGGAATCTATGTCAAAATAATGACTTACCATAACGTCAAGTTGCAAAACAGCAAGACAGAAACAACAAAAATTTACATTCATGAATGTCCAGATTGTTGTAAATTTTCCCCTGGTAAGTAAACAATCAGCCAACCAAACTTGACAAACCAAAGCAAATGCCCCCCTCCCTCCTAGCTCCCACCCCACCCCAACTAAATATACCAACTCCGAGATCGCACTACAGTGGAGAACAGGGAAAAGTTCACAACATTGGGCAACTGACTCCTTTCATGGGAAAACTTACTACAATCTGGGCGTTTGTGAATGTAAACTTTCATTGTTTCCTTCTCACCGTTTTGCAGCCCGACATTATGGTAATTCATTATTTTGATATAGATACGTATTAGGAGAGTTGTAAAGATCAAGGTAAAAGTAGGAAGTAGAGACAGAAAATGATGGCAAAAGCAATACAAGTAAAGAAGAGAGAAGAGAGAACAGAAGTAAGAGCAAGACAAGTGGAGGGCAACACAGGAAGCTAGCATTGCCCCCTTAGGAATATTCAAGGGAATATAATCTGGATATACAAGAATAAGTGCCTTTTATAACTGTTTGACATACCAACATATTCATAAGGAAGAGTAGAGATGGATACACTTTCTATGCAAAGTACTTAAATTAAGTATTAGAATTAAGCTAGAAGGCCAAAACACAGATACCTGCATTATTTAAATACTTTTTTTAAGAAGCTTTTTAAATGCACTTTATTTATGTGCGTTTCTTATCTGTAAGAGTAGATTGTTTCAGTTAGTTACTGTAGTTCAAGTGAAATTTCTTTCAGCTACACTCAGAAGAAGGGATAATCTGTACAGAAGGGTACTAGTCAAGCTTCTTTGTGAGAATGTGATGTTTTTGAAATGTAAATGATCTGTAAATGAAGGACAGCAGTTGCTGTTTAATACATTGAATGCCCATATGCTCAGTGTCACACAGAAAAATCTGTGCAAGTGTGCATTTAGCAACTACACATGGGAAACTATGTCATACAACTTTTAGCATTCATAGTGGAAGATTCAGAGAGACACATTTGCTACCAGGTAACACACTGCAGACATGATAGTTATTCATCACTTATGAACTTTCACACACCTAATTGTTGAAGTTAGCTAGGCCACTTTGCTCATGATAGCACAGACATTTTTTGTTAACATCATTTCAGTACAAGATGTTACTTTAATGGATAATTCTGTATGTGTTTTACTTCTGACGTAATTTCAGCTCAGTGCAGGTATATTTTGATTGGCTATAAAAACAACAATATATAGTCATGGACTCTAGTAATTCACCAATTTTATTAAGAACAAAACTTAACGCTTCGGCTACAAGCCTTCTACGAATACAAAAACATACAGCCCTCATCCATCTTATATACTTAAAAAAAGTAAACAATTAACCCATTAAATAATTAATCAATTATATCACATATTTCCAGATGCATTCTATGTTTAACCCATTAGGTTCCAAAGTATTATATTTTAAAATAAAAAAACTTTTCTTTTTTTCAACAATTTATCTTTCATTTTGACATTTTCCCCTAAAAATATCTTAACTTTCTCCAGAATACAACCAACCAATTTATCTGGTTCAGCATTATATTTGGACATAAAGTGCTGTCCCAAAGGGCTATCCACCTTCTGATTTATTATATCCCTAATATGTTCCTGCATGCATGTTTTAAATGCTCTACCCACCTCTCCTAGGGTCTATATCACAACACCGAACTTACAAAAGTTTGATCATTGTAATATCGAACCCTAAAGTCCGAAACCCAAAAAAAAGGAAAATAAGATCAGCGATTTTTTTCCCAGTGAAAAAAAATCGCTGTTCTGTGACAAAAAAAAAATTAACTTTAAACTTAAACTAAATTGGAGGGCTTTGGCCCCCAGACCCCCTAACATGGGGGGCTCTGCCCCCACCCACCCCTACTTAAACATACGAACTCCAAGATCGCACCACAGTGGGGGAAATAGCAAAGCCCCGAAAACTGCCCACCAATTTTATTCCATGAGAAAAAAGTCGATGTGCCGTGGCTTCGCTATTTTCAACTTTCGGACTCTAGGGTTCCATATTACAATATTCTAATTTGTTTTAGTTCGAAGTTGTAATATCGACCCTCTTTCCTATATATTAAAGGTTGCAACTACATTTTAGGGCATAAACTACCCCTTCTGTTTAACATGCGTATAGATTCCTAGGTGTGACTCTTATATTATTTATTCTTGGAAATACTCGTACTGTATGTCTACAAATTGAACAATTATTACAAGCTATTGTGCCTGCTTTAGTTTCTATAGGGTATGTCAAAATAGTATCTGTTACCATGTAGTGGTTATGTACCATTATATCTGCTAAGTTCCTACCTCTCTTATATGAAACTTTAATATATTTCTTCAACAACTGTTTCATATCCTTGTCACCTGTTACTATCCCCCAATATTTTTTAACTTCCTTGAATATGCTCTCTGTCAAGATATTGAAAGTAGTAACAAAATATACTTCCCTATTTTTCTGTTCTTCATATTTTTCTTTTATATATTCCATTCTTCTTTCTTTATTTTCTACCTAGCCCCCCAGGGCTCTCTCTCTACCTTTACCCACTTTATGGTACCTTTCTTCCAAAACCCTTTTTCTAGCTTCTTTCACCATTTTTATATCATATCCCCTCTCTTTAAATATGTTCTCTGCCAAAAATAATTATTTTTCAAATGCACTATCTAAACTACATATCCTAGTTATTCTAAGGAATTCATTGTATGGCAAATCTGAGAGTAAATGTTCTGGATGACAACTGGTGCCATATAAAAACAAATGATTCTGGTCAAATTTCCTATGAACTGTAGTCTCCAAACAATTGCTATCTATATCTAAAAATGTAATCTGTTTCCCTATTTGGATACCATCAAATTTAAAACCAAAATATTTCCTTAGTAAATCATCTACAAACAAATGAGCCTCTCCCGCATTACCATTACATAGAAAGATGAGGTCATCAATAAATCTAAAATATAGCACCACCTGTGACTTATAAAACTCATGAGTATATAGATATATATATATCTATATATATATATATATATATATATTCAGTTTCAAATTTTCCCATTACAATATCGGCATACATGTGGGAAAAAGCTGTCCCCATTGCTGTCCCTTGTAACTAATGGCAAACCTCACCATTAAATAGTAAATAATTATTTTGTAGGCAAAAAGCTACCAATTCTACCATAAAATGTGCTAATGGTGAGTCACCTAAATAACTAAAAAGTGCATTTATACTATCATTGTGTTTAATATTAGTATATAAACTTTTCACATCAAGGCTTAGCCAGTACATTTTTTTACATCCCAAACCTTATTTCTTATTTTACATAAAAAGTCTTGGCTATCCTTGATATATGATAGTAAAGCAAACACATAGGTCTTTAAATATTCATGGAATGAAGCACATATATATTTTTTTAAATATTTTTAAGCTGAGACTATAGGTCTCCCACTTAAGTTATCTATTCCTTTCTCCCACTTAAGTTATCTATTCCTTTATGTGTTTGACGCAGGCAGTAGAGCAATGCTATATATTTATTTTATATATTCAACTTCTTTGTTAAATCTTCACTGGTAAAATATCCTAAACGCAGGACTTTCAGAAGCAAAGCTTCATATTCTCTCATACCTTTATAATATTGCTCAATATCACATTTCCTGTACACGTCTTCATTATTCAAATGAGTTAAACACATTTCCATATGGTTTTAAAGCATTTGGTGGTTTAATATACATTTCCATATATTGCACATAGTTCAATGTAACAATTTGATTCCCCTTATCTGATCATTTTGCTACTAACCTCTTATCCCCACACAATGCTTTAAAAGACAACCACTGTTCTTTCGTCAAGTTATATTGTATACTTCATTTATCTTTAATAAAATTATTATACAAATTCGCCATCACAAAATTTACTGTGGCTATATAGCTTTGTATGTTTGCATTTAAAAATGGCGGTATAAATAAAGAATTTCCCTTAATTATTTCAGTATTCAAATTACTATAGGCATTAATTACATCATGGCAGGAATCATTTTCATCAAAACAAAGATCATTTTGTTGGAAACACATGAATAAAAATAATCATTCAAATAATCTATTGTCTCACATACTATGTCACTATTACATTTAATAAAATAAGCAATAAGATGCAATTTCCTACTAAGTTGAAACAATTCTCCTTTTATCACATGCAACCTCAGCAAAGCCATAGGGATAAACTTTAATCCACGATTTAAAATGGAAATACCCATTTCTGACACCTCCAAACCAACAGATTAAGCACTAAATGTTTAACAAAATTATTAATAGTTCCATTTTGATTTTTTTTATTATTTTGTTTGTTGAAGTTACCATTGTTTTTATGTCCCCAGTCTTTTTTATTTCTTTTCTTCCCTCGATGTTGACTGCCAGTGTCTCTAGGAAAGCAATTATTAAATCCTATTGGATCTTGTGCTGCTGGTAATGGTGGATATTCATCACCTTCATATTCTCCTTCTGTAGTACCATCTGTCCCTTTCAATGTATTAAAAGAAATGGAAGTTGAGGTGGAAGTGTTTCTATGACTTACACTCCCACCATGTGATTGTACCAGTCTATTATGTCTCCGTTTCCATAGAAACTCCATTTCATTATTATACTCTTTTATATCTCGGTTAATCTTGTTCCTTTTCCTGTCAACCAATTCCTTTTCAAAATTGAGCAGTTTATTGTTAATTCTGCTAGTAGCTCATCCACCCTTGAGCTAAAAATGCTTTTTTGTAATTTAACGCTCACCAGCATTAATTCCTCTTCAGCTTTCACTGCTTTAGAAGGTCTCTCTCTTTACCCATTCCATCCAGCGATGGTGAACTGCTGCTATTCACCTCTTTTTAAACTCTTCATCATCACTATTAGTTAAGTCAAAGGGTGTTGTGGGGGATTTAAAAGATCTTAACCCCCTTGGAGGAATATTAAGGTCCACATACCTCTGCTGGCATAATATGTTTCAAGGGAAGATAATCTGGATATACAAGAATAAGTGTATTTTATAACTGTTTGACATACCAACATATTCATAAGGAAGAGTAGTGATGGATACATTTTCTATGCAAATTACTTACATTAACTATTAGAATTAAGCTAAAAGGCAAAAACACAGACACTTACATTCTTTAAATACTTTTTAAGAAGCTTTTCAAATGCACTTAATTTATGTGCATTTCTAATCTGTAAGAGTAGATTGTTCCAGTTAGTTACCGTAGTTCAAGTAAAATTTCTTTCAGCTACAGCCAGGAGGGATAATCTGTCCAGAAGGGTACTAGCCAAGCTTCATAGTTAAAATGTGATGTTTTTGAAATGTAAATGACTTTAAATGAAGGACAGCAGTTGCTGTTTAATACATTGAATGCCAATATGCTCAATGTCATACAGAAACATTTGTGCAAGTGTGCCTTTAGCAACTACACATGGGAAACTATTTCATACAACTTTTAGCATTCATAGTGGAAGATTCAGGGAGACATATTTGCCCCCAGGTAACACACTGCAGACATGATAGTTATTCATCACTTATGAAATTTCACACACCTAATTGTTGAAGTTAGCTAGGCCACTTTGCTCATGATAGCAGAGACAGTTTTTGTTAGCATCATTTCAGTACAAGATGTTACTTTAATGGAGAATTCTGTATGTGTTTTATTTCTGATGTAACATCAGCTGAGTGCAGGTATATTTTGATTGGCTATAAAAAACAACAATATATAGTCATGGACTCTGGTAATTCACCAATTTTAATAAGAAAACGACAACGCTTTGGCTACAAGCCTTCTAGCAGTACAAAAACATACAGCCATCATCCATCTTATATACTTAAAAAACAAAACAATTAACCCATTAAATAATTAATCAATTATATCACATATTTCCAGATGCATTCTTTGTTTAACCCATTAAGTTCAAAAGTATTATATTTTAAAATAATAAAGGTTTCTTTTTTCGACAATTTATCTTTCATTTTGACATTTTCCCCTAAAAACATTTTAACTTTCTCCAGAATACAACCAACCAATCCATCTTTTTCAGCTTTATGTTGGACATAAAGTGCAGTCCCAAAGGGCTATCCACCTTCTGATTGATTATATCCTTAATATGTTCCTGCATGCATGTTTTAAATGCTCTACCCATCTCTCCTAGGGTCTATATCACAACACTGAAGTTACAAAAGTTCAATCATTGTAATATCAAACCCTAAAGTCAGAAACCCAAAAAAAATGAAAACATAGAACAGCGATTTATTTCTCAGGGAAAAAAAATCACTGGTCTGTGACAAAAAAATAAATCAACTTAAACTTAAACTAAATTGGAGGGCTTTGCCCCCAGACACCCCAATGTGGGGGGCTGTGCCCCCCACCCTCCAAGATCACACCACAGTGGAGGACATAGCAAAGCCCCGAAAACTACCCACTAATTTTTTTCTATGAGAAAAATGTCAATCTGCTGTGGCTTCGCTATTTTCAACTTTTGGACTTTAGGGTTCAATATTACAATGTTCTAACTTGTTTTAGTTTGACATTGTAATATAGACCCTCTCTCCTATATAATAAAGGTTGCAACTACATTTTACGGCATAAACTACCCTTTCTGTTTTACATGTGTATAGATTCCTAGGTGTGAATCTTATATTATTTATTTCTGGAAATACTTGTACTGTATGTCTATACATTGAACAATTATTGCAAGCTATTGTGCCTGCTTTACTTTCTATAGGGTATGTAAAAATAGTATCTGGTACCATAAAGTGGTTATGTACCATCATATCTGCTAAGTTCCTACCTCTCTTATATGAAACATTAATATATTTCTTAAAAATTGTTACATTTCCTTGTCACCTGTTACTATCCCCCAATATTTTTTAAATTCCTTGACTATGCTCTCTGTCAAGATATTGAAAGTAGTAACAAAATATACTTCCCTATTTTTCTGTTCTTCATATTTTTCTTTTATATATTCCATTCTTCTTTCTTTATTTTCTACCTAGCCCCCCAGGGCTCTCTCTCTACTTTTACCCACTTTATGGTACCTTTCTTCCAAAACCCTTTTTCTAGCTTCTTTCACCATTTTTATATCATATCCCCTCTCTTTAAACATGTTCTCTGCCAATAATAATTCTTTTTCAAATGCACTATCCAAACTACATATCCTATTTATTCTAACATATTCATTGTACGGCAAAACTGAGAGTAAATGTTCTGGATGACAACTGGTGCCATATAAAAATGAATAATTCTGGTCAAATTTCCTATGAACTGTAGTCTTAAAGCAATTGCTGTCTATATCTAAAAATGTAAACTGTTTCCCTATTTGGATACCATTAAATTTAAAAACAAAATCATTCCTTTGTAAATCATTTACAAACAAATGAGCCTCTCCCTCATTACCATTATCTAAAAAGATGAGGTAATCAATAAATCTTAAAGATATCACCACCTGTGACTTATAAAACTCATGAGTATATATATATATATATATATATATATATATATATATATATATATATATATATATATATACATATATATATATATATATATATATATATATTTATTCTCTTTCAAATTTTCCCATTACAATATTGGCATACGTGTGGGAAAAAGCTGTCCCCGTTATTGCCATTCCTTGTAACTAATGGCAAACCTCACCATTAAATAGTAAATAATTATTTTGTAGGCTAAAGCTACTAATTCTACCATAAAATGTGCTAATGATGAGTCACCTAAATAACTAAAAAGTGCATTTATACCATCTCTGTATTTAGTATTAGTATATAAACTTGTCACATCAAGGCTTAGCCAGTACATTTTTTTTATCCCAAACCTTATTTCTTAATTTACATAAAAAGTCTTGGCTATCCTTGATATATGATGGTAAAGCAAACACATAGGTCTTTAAATATTCATGGAATGAAACATATATATTTTTTCAAAAATATTGTTCAGCTAACACTATAGGTCTCCCACTTAAGTTATCTGTTCCTTTATGTGTTTGACGCAGGCAGTAGAGCAATGCTATACATGTATTTTCTATATTCAACTTCTTTGTTAAATCTTCACTGGTAAAATATTTTCCCACTTTTCTGAGATTTAAAAAAGTTCAGTTACAGGCTTGCTGTTCTTGAACTGTTAGTAAGTTTCTGTGAGGCCATTTTTTGCTTGGGCTAAAGGAAAGTCTCTCTGTTGATCAGTGGCAGTGAAAAACATTGAGCAGCCTGCCTGCCCCTGTGGGAGTGGTTACTGACTTGAAACTGTAGTTTTATTGGCCATTTTGGGTCAATTCCAAAACTCCTTCATCTTCCTCTCTTAAAACCTGGTTGCCACGTGGTTTTGGCGTCTTTTCAGGCTTGGCTGTTGGTGAAGCACCCACCAAGAGGAGAAAACGCTGAGAGAAGAAAGGAGCCACTTTTGAGACTTTAAGTATTTTCCTCTGTTTATTTGCTAAGCTTTTCTGCATAGCCGCCTATTTTGAGCATTTTCTGGCTTGTTAAATTTGATTTCTGCATTAGTAACTGTATTTAGAGCACAACCTAGAGCTATTTACTGAATTTCCTGTTTGCACTTATTTTTAAAATCGTTTTTTTCTCAAAACTTGCATTTTATCTGTCTTTGGCCTAGCACTCTTGTGTGGGGTCATTTACTGCACTGTTATAACTTGTTGATACTTGTTAACCTCTGCTATCTCTGAAAAAAAACAAAAAAAAAATCTTG
The DNA here is from genome assembly GCF_019279795.1 of Protopterus annectens. NCBI lineage: Eukaryota > Metazoa > Chordata > Ceratodontiformes > Protopteridae > Protopterus > Protopterus annectens. The sequence goes on along the minus strand of NC_056739.1, from coordinate 368,950,878 downwards.
CTTTTTGCCACTTTTCTGAGATTTAAAAAAGTTCAGTTACAGGCTTGCTGTTCTTGAACTGTTTGCAAGTTTCTGTGAGGCCATTTTTGCTTGGGCTAAAGGAAAGTCTCTCTGTTGATCAGTGGCCATGAAAAACATTGAGCAGCCTGCCTGCCCTGTGGGAGTGGTTACTGACTTGAAACTGTAGTTTTATTGGCCATTTTGGGTCAATTATAAAACTCCTTCATCTTCTTCTCTTAAAACCCTCTTTTGCGTTTTGCGCGTTTTCAACATAAGCGTAACAGCAGCAGCCACCTAATTGGGTTTAAACTATTCCTGGCTCCACAAAGTCTGCTCTTCACTTTTTTTCCTTAGAACTGCTCTATCTCTCAATTTAAACACCATATTCTCATTCTAAGGCCCTTCACTGGTCCAATTAAGTAATCCTACAAGTTAGCACTATTAAACCATAAGCACTACTTACTCTTATACTCTCTCGATTACCCTGTCCTCTATTGGTCCATCTTAAATTCAGTTTCCCTGTTACTCTAGCATGTCCAAAGGTCAGTCAATGGTTTCCTCTCCAGTCCAGCTGGTGAATCTGGGAATTTTGAGGCAATGTTACAACTGTCTCATGTACATGGACAACCCTCTCCTCCTCCAAACAGGTTCAAATATATGTGAGAGATGCAACTATTTAGCCAAACTGGAGGCTGAGCTCTCTCATCTCAAAACTGGTGTAACCAGTCAGGAGGAGAAGGTAACCTCACACAACACAATTCCAGTATCACATAGTCCCACCACATCAGCGAACCAAACACATAAATACACAAAAACATACTCGGGCTCTAAATAAAAATCTACCTAAGCAACAGAGACCTCCAAATCAGACATCCAAGCAAACGCTACCTCAAAACAAAACACACACAACACATAACCCACAAAGTCAGTGTGCCAAGCAGCCACAGCCCTTAAGGCTGAATAACACACTGATACTCTTGTTATAGGTGACTCTATTGTCAGACACACTGGCGTCCCGCTCACCAGGCTGAATAAAGAGAAGGTCACGGTGAGCTGCCTGTCGGTGCTAGGATCCGACACATAACGCAAGCACTCAGGTCACTCCAAAGCTAATACAAATATGACTCAGTCATTGTACATGCTGGTGTGAATGACCTGAGGCATACCTCCCTGGACTACATGAAAAGAGACATAGAGGAGCTCTTTGATCATGTAGCCCAGGCTGGTATGAACCCTGACCTTGAGCAGCATCTTACCCTCACCTAGAATGATGCCACAGTACAAAGACAAAATGATCGATTTTAACAATTGGCTAAAATGTTGGTGTCATTCAAAGGGGATCCAGTGTCTGTCAGCCTGGGATGACATGCTCGACAAGCCACGTTGCTTTGCTAGGGATGGCTTGCACCTGTCACCACTGGGCTCGGATATTGGCAAAGGCTCTTGCCACCCTATAGTGCCTTTTTAGGCAAGGCTCAAAAGTCAAACCCACCCGATAGACAGCACAAGGAACAAGAAACTAAGGGTAATGCTGCTAACGCCAGAAGTCTTAACCTCAAGATGCACACTCGAAGCTCTCCTCAGTATGGAGAACATTGATATCTGTGCAGTGACAGAAACCTGGTTCAAGGCTCCAGAGAGCACCCCAGCACTACCAGGCTATACCTCGTATCATGCTTTTCGCCCCCAAAACCCAGACAGAACCACAAAAGGAGGGGGAGTTTCCATATTTATCAAGGATATCCACACCTCCAGGTTAGTGGCATTGCACAAAGTATCGGAGACCATCCATGTGCAACTAACAGTGGGCAAGACTGCTTTTCAGTTTATAGCATCCTACAGACCAGCTTCTCAAAGTCAGGAATCCCATTCGGCCTTCCTGAAAACATTGGAGAACATGAAGATCTCTCCGTACACCATTATATTGGGCGACTTCAACTACCCAAACATTGACTGGGAGCACTACTCAAGCCCCAGCATCTTAGCCCAAAGATTCCTGGAAATTATAAACTCAAATGCTATGGAACAACTAGTCACCACTCCCACAAGAGGGGACAACATACTAGACCTGATCATTACCAACATGGGGACTCTATGCTTCACACCAGAATTATATCCCTCATTGGTAAGATCAGACCATAAATTAATTTCACTGGATGTCCACATCCCAACCCCACCCCCATCCCAGAAAACCACAGTGAAAAACTTCTCAAAAGTGAACTTCTCACTTCTCAAAACCAAAGTAGAATCCTTCAAGGCCCCAGGTCCAGTGGAAACTACAGCCCAAACTGCAGAATCCTATATAAATGCATTCTACGGACATCTCCAGGAATGCATGGATCATGCTATCCCAAACAAAACCAAGACCCAATCATCCAAAGGCAGGCGTCCAGTCTGGTGGACCCCTGCCATAAATAAACTGTACAACAGAAGGAGGAAGCTACTACATGATAGAGCAAAATCCCTAATAGGGAAGGCATCTCTGATCAGTACTAGCAAAAAATTACGATCCCTCATAAAATCCTCCAAGGCCAGCTTCGAGAGAAAAATTGCACAGGACACCAAAGAAAATCATAAGGCTTTTTCAGTTATGTTAGAAACCTGGGATGGAACTCCCAGACTTGTTCTGAGTTGATTCTAAGCGACAAAAATACACTGAACCCACAGACATCGCCAATATCCTGGCAGACAGGTTCAGTGCAAACCTCTCCACCCCCTCCTCCCCAAAAGAGCAAGTATCTATCCCGGCAGAGGGCTGCCTCCCAAACATCTCAGATGCTCAGGTGAAGGCTGCCCTCTCCAAAGCAAAAAACACTGCTTCCATGGGACCAGATGGCATCCCAGGTTGCGTCCTACATGAACTATAAGAGGAACTATTCCCTCAAATAAAACAGCTATACAATCTCAGCCTCACTACAGGATATGTGCCCACAGAATGGCATACAGCAACAGTGGTCCCACTCCACAAAGGTGGAGCCTCTACGGACCCTGGAAACTATCGCCCCATAAGCCTGACTAGCTTAGTCTGCAAGGCTATGGAGAGGATCATCATGGAGCTTATAAACAAAGACATTGGGGACCTACAGACACTAGATCCTACCCAGTTCGGCTTTGTCAAGGGCAGATCCTGCCTTTTGAACCTGGTTGACTTCTTTGAAACAGTCACCAAAGCCATAGATGAAGGGAAGGTAGTCCACACAGCCTATCTGGACTTTGCAAAGGCATTTGACACAACACCCCACTCTGGCATCATAGATAAGCTATCCAGCTTAAATATAAACCCCTATGTCACAAGATGGGTCACAAACTGGCTCAAAGACAGAACCCACAGAGTGAGAGTTGCTGGAGCCATGTCAGACTCAAAACCGGTCACAAGTGGTGTCCCACATGGTTCTGTCCTGGGACCACTCTTGTTCGGTATATACTTTTCCGAGGTACAGGCAAACATGGGAGGACTATGCCTCACCAAGTTCGCAGCGACTGCAAACTGGGCCATAATCAACTCTCCAGCTGACACAAACATCCTTCAAAAGGTATCACAGAGACAGATAACTGGTGCCAGTGCCATGGTTTAAAGCTAAATGCCAAAAATGTATAGTCATACCCTTTGGCAAAACAATGTGCCCACAAATTACCACATAGGCGAAACCCATTAAGTACAGAGAAAGTTATTAGGGACCTGGGGACCCAAGTTGATAGCAATCTCTCCTTTGAAAACCACATTGCCAAAGTGGTTAGAAAGACCTTCTACATAGCCCACCTCATCACGAAGGGTTTCACATCTAGATCAAGAGAGGTAATCGTGCCTTTATTCATCCCTCATCAGGCCCATCATAGAATACAATGCCCCTTTTGGGATGTACCTTACCCGACACCTGCAGCAATTAGAAAGACCCCAAAAGTATCTCACCAAGAGGATCAAGGGTCTCAAACAGATGCCATATGCTGCTTGGTTAAAAACTCCAGCTCTACTCAGTTGCATACCGCCTACTTCGAGGCGATCTATGCCTGACATACAAAGCTATGTCAAATCCAGAATTAATGGACATGCTCCACCTCAGTAAATCTAAATCCCTTAGAGCCACACGCTCGAGGGACTTAAACCTCAGCACAGAAATAAATAGAACTTGCTGGAGGGACAGGTTCATAACTCAAAGGCTCCCTTCGCTCTGGAATAGAATTCCAGTTCATGTGAGGCAGAGCACCTCACTGAATCTCTTCAAGAAGAATCTCGATAAGTGGATGGGGGATCGTAGGTTTGTCCCAGGGATTACTCCCGTGTCACTATTAGACAGAGGCACAGTAAACTAAACCTTAAAAAGGGCACAGTATACTCAAATCAAGGGGTGGCGTAAGCCATACAGAATCGGGCTAGGCTTATAATTGCCCCAGGGCAGATAGCCTAGTATGAACCTATGAACCTATGAACCTATGAACCTAAACGCAGACCTTTCAGAAGCAAAGATTCATATTCTCTCATACCTTTATAATATTGCTCAATATTACGTTTGCTGTACATGTCTTCATTATTCAAATGAGTTAAACACATTTCCATATATTACCCATAGTTCAATGTAACAATTTGATTCCCCTTATCTGATCGTTTCACTACTAACCACTTATCCCCACACAATGCTTTAAAAGCCAACCACTGTTCTTTCATCAAGTTATATTGTATACTTCATTTATCTTTAATAAAATTATTATACAAATTCTCCACCACAAAATTTACTGTGGCTATATAGCTTTGTATGTTTGCATTTAAAAATGGCGGTATAAATAAAGACTTTCCCTTAATTATTTCAGTATTTAAATTACTATAGGCATTAATTACATCATGGCAGGAATCATTTTCATCAAAACAGAAGTCATTTTTGTTGGAAACACATGAATAAAAAGAATCATTCAAATAATCTATTGTCTCACATACTATGTCACTATTACATTTAATAAAATAAGCAATAAGATGCAATTTCCTACTAAATTGAAACAATTCTCCTTTTATCACATGCAACCTCAGCAAAGCCGTAGGGATAAATTTTAATCCAAGATTTAAAATGGAAATAGCCATTTCTGACACCTCCAAACCAAAAGATTAAGGACTAATCTTTTAACAACATTTTTAATAGTTCCATTTTGTTTTTTTATTATTTTCTTTGGTGTAGTTACCATTGTTTTTATGTCCCCAGTCTTTCCTATTTATTTTCTTCCCTCGATGTTGACTGCCAGTGTCTCTCCAAAAGCGATTATTAAATCCTATTGGATCTTGTGCTGCTGGTAATCGTGAATATTCATCACCTTCATATTCTCCTTCATAGTACCATCTGTCTCTTCCAATGTATTAAAAGAAACTGAAGCTGAAGCGGAAGTGTTTTTATGACTTACACTCCCACCATGTGATTGTACAAACCTATCATGTCTGCATTTCCATAGAAACTCTATTTCATTATTATACTCTTTTATATCTCGGTTAATCTTGTTACTTTTCCTGTCAACCAATTCCTTTTCAAAGTTGAGTAGTTTATTATTAATTTCTGCTAGTAGCTCATCCACCCTTGATCTAATAAGACTTTTTTGCAATTTAGCGCTCAGCAGCATTACTTCCTCCTTCAGCTTTCACTGCTTTAGGAGGTCTCTCTCTCTATCAATATCTTTACCCATTCCATCCAGCAATGGTGAGCTGCTGCTATCCACCTCTTTCTAAACCCTTCATCATCACTATTAGTTAAGTCAAAGGGTGTTGTGGGGGATTTAAAAGCTCTTAACCCCCTTGGAGCAATATTAAGTTCCACATACCTCTGCAGGCATAATATGTTTCAAGGGAATATAATGTGGATATATGGGAATAAGTGCCTTTTATAACTGTTTGACATACCAACATATTCATAAGGAAGAGTAGTGATGGATACATTTTCTATGCAAATTACTTACATTAAGTATTAGAATTAAGCTAGAAGGCCAAAACACAGACACTTGCATTCTTTAAATACTTTTTTTAAGAAGCTTTTTAAATGCACTTAATTTATGTGCATTTCTAATCTGTAAGAGTAGATTGTTTCATTTATTTATTTTACATTTGTTAACCGGGGTGTCTGACTGAGCCAAAAAGGCCCTTTTTCAGCAGAGGCCCAGGGAGAAAAGCTCCACATAGAAAAATTACAGATACATTTAGACATGATCAGTATACACACAAATTACAAAAGAGATGTTTTACAGTGGTATGCAGCACATCAACAGTTACAGTGGAGAAAACAAACAAAAAATATTAATTTAAAAATAAAGGTACTTAATAGATTTGTGGTGTACAGCTGAAATTTGGAACATAGGTAGAATACATACATTGTACACAGGTACAGTACATACATTGTACATTAGCCAGTGTTTGTAAGAGTGAAACCTGTTATCAAGTACTCTAGATTTAGTATGTGTACCTTATCCGCTTTCACTACCCTGGGGAGCAATCATGGCACTGCCAACTTTGCTTGAGATGTTGCCTAATGAGGTTTTAAAAGGAGGCTTTGGATGATGTGTTTTGTATAATAGTGGGGAGACAGTTCCATTTTTTAACCACTGAACTACTATATAGTGCATCTCCAAAGCTATTGTAGCTGTTGGTGACTTCTAGTAGTAGTTTGTATGATGATCTAAGAGGCCTTTTGGCTGAGTGATGTTGTACTAGGTTATTGAGGGCAGGACACTTATTGGGGAGGTAATAGATAGAATGACAGAGGCAGAGCTGATTGTAGGTTAGGAGTTTGGGCAGTTCAAGCCAGAGGATCTGTCTCAAAGCAGTACAGTGATGAGTTCTATATGAGGAATTTGCAGCAAAGCGAGCAATTCTGTTATAGCAGGCTTCCATTTTGCTTAGTTCAGTTTTGTTGAGATTAGTCAGAACGGGAGATGCACAGAGAAGGATGGGAGATGCACAGAGAAGGGTGGATAGAATTTGGGAGTGAGCAGTGGCTGATCTTGTGTTGTTGGTAAGAAATGGTTTAATACGGTAGAGTGATCCCAGTTTGGCATGTACTTTTTTAATAGTTAAATTCAGATGACTATCAAATTTTAGGTGGGAGTCTATGGTTATTCCCAATAGCTTAGCCTGTGCCACTGGAGCAATTGAAGTAGCATTTGTTGAGTAGATAGTGAATTGACTGTTATCAGTGTTTTTGTTAGAATTGGTTATAATCATAAGCTGAGTTTTCTTTGGATTGAGGATAAGTTTGGCTTTGGTTAGGTAGTTTTCAACATCAGAGAATGCTAGTTGAGTTGTTTGCAGGAGGATGGGAATGTTTTGTGCAGAACAGATTAAGGTAGTGTCATCTGCATACTGAATGATAGATGCCTGCTGTGTGGAGGTATGGAGGTCATTTGTGAAGATTGTGAATAGTAGTGGTCCTTAGATAGAACCCTGTGGGTCTCCTATAACTATGGGCAGCTGAGGGGAGAGAGAATTTTCCCTTTTCACAGCTTGGTACCTGTCAGTTAAGTAGCTTTGGAACCAGGTAAGAGTGGAATTTGATAGGTGATATTGGTTTAGTTTGTTTAGCAGGATTTGGTGCGAGACTGTGTCAAATGCTTTGGACATATCCAAAAAAAAAGAGTTGACACCTGCAGGCCTTCATTTTTGAGACAGTTTACTGTGTCTGTGAAGCAGAGGAGGGCTGTAGTGGTACTATAGGCAGGTCTGAAACCATGCTGAGTAAGTGACAGTATGTTGCTGTCTAGGAGATATTTTAGCATCTGGGTATGGATGCATTTTTCTAGGATTTTGGCCAGGGGGAGAGTAAAGCAATGGGTCTGTAGTTATTAAGTTCAGTGGAGGTCCCACCTTTATGTATGGGTGTAACATAGGATATTTTCCAGAGTTTGGGCACATAATTTTCAACAATTGATCTGTTTATGAGAGTGGAGATTGGGATAGCAATAGCATCTGCTGTGAGTTTCAAGAAATAACTGGGGAGTAGGTCGGCTGCTGTTGATGAGGTTTTTAGTTTGGAGAGCATGCTTTTGATTGAAGTGGTGGAAACTGTTTTGAGGGTAAAGCTTGTATTAGTATCATTTGTGCTGGGGGGATAGCAAGGAAGGAACTGCCCTGTGATACTAAGGATAGAATTGAGTGCAGAAAGTGGGAGTTGAATTGTGTTTCGATGGGAACTTTAGTGTCAGGGGTGGTTGGTTTGGGGGTAGCCTTTTGGGTTGATTTTAGTAGCTGGTTTACATATTTCCAAAATTTTTGGGGGTTGTGTTGGTATTTAGTTTGTAATGTCATGTAGTAGGATTTTGTGTCCAGCCTAATGCATTTTTTTGCACGGTTGCACAGTTCTTGGTACTTAGTTAGGTTTTGTGTTTCTTTGTTTTTTTTATAGTAAAGCCAGGCAGTGTCTCTGGACTTGAGGATTTGTTTGGTTTCTTTACTGAGCCAGGGGTTTGTAGAGGTTCTAACCTTGATTTTGTGCAATGGGGCGACAGTGTCTAGGTGTTGTAGAAATGTTTTGTTGAAATATGTTACAGCTTGGTCAAGTGGGAGGGTTTTTAATGGGGTCCAGTCACAGTTACAGAGTAACATCTTGAGGACCTCAGGAGAGAATTTTTTTGTGTTTCTAGTGTATATATAGTTAGTGGTTTTGCATATGCTTGTTCTACTACGTATAAAGTATATTATGTTGTGGTCACTTAAGGTGTCTGGGAGACTGCCTGCATAGGGGTACAATGTGGGGTTGTTAGTTAGGACCCAGTCAAGGATGGATTCTCTTTTAGATTTTTATCACATCTAGTTGGAATTTGGACTAGCTGCTGGTAGCCATGGAGATTTATTAGATTACTTGGTGGTTCTGATATGCAGGTGAACCAATCTAGGTTGAAATCCCCCAGAATAAGGGTTTCTTGTGAGTATGTGGAAGATCACCAGGATAAGGAATCTTCAAGGCTAGCAGGTATATTACCAGGTGGAATATAGATCACAATTGTGGTGATGACCATTTTAGGGTGAAGTTGAAGTTGTGAGATAAGTATATCCTAATTATTGGGGGAGGGGGATGAGTTTGGTAATTGATGTACAGTTACGTTGGACTTATACAGTAAGGCAGTTCCACCCTCTTTACAAAGTGGTCTGTCTTGTCTAATTATATTGTAGCCGGTAGGGAGAACTTCTGAGTTAACTATGTTTTTATTTAGCCAGGTTTCTGGTAAAGCAACTATGTCTGGGGAGTAGTGTGCTATTGTGGCCTGGAGTTCAGGTATTTTATTTGTGATACTTCTAGCATTAATATTTAGAATTAAAAGATGGTTGGTTTTGTTGCTGCTGTTGATTTGCCCAGGGATGAAGATAGTGGGGGTGTTATGTTCTGACATTTGTGTTGGAGCAGTTTGTGTTGGACAGGATGGATTTGGGCCTGGGTTGGGGTGGAAATCCCCACTTATGGTGAGCCTGGTGTTAAAATGGTGATACAGATGTTGCAGTTTGGTGAGGAGTGTGAGAAAGTATTGTGTTTTTTTGGAGTAGGAATGAGAGCATATGTGTTCAGTTCTAAATTGGTCCGTTATGTAGTTCTTGAACAATTGTGGGCAGATATTATAATGTGTGGTGCCTGTATATGAGAGTGCATAATGTAGTGTTGTGCTACTAAGTTTAGGGTTATTGCTAGAGTGATAACTTGTGGTGTTATAAAGAATTATGAGAAGACAGACTAGACTTAGTTGTGTGATAGTCATGGTTATAAAGTTTAAGTTGGTAGTAGGTGGGTGTCTGAATAGGAATTATAGGGTTGCAATAAATGTGGATGGGTAAGTAGTGTGGGTGATGTAAAAAAATGCCTAATGGGAATGAGAGTGATAGGGAGTATTTTGTGTAGAGCAAGTTGGTGTGGTATAATGTGATCTAACTTGAGGAGCTGTGATTGGTGGAGGTGATGTGAGGGTGAGCTGTGGGTGTGGCTGTGATTACTATAAATGCAGAGGTAGTAGGGGCGGGAGGGAATATGGGGCAGGGCAGGGGAGTGGTGAGAGCCCGAGTGTTAGCGAGGGCAAACGGAGTGGGGCAGAGCCCACCAAGACCAGAGAAAAAAGTAAGTATTACTTTACAAATCTGAACACTTTAAACAAATTCCTGTGGTCTAATGGCTTACCAGCAAGCAGAATGCAATTGCTGAAGAGCACTTCTGCCCTGGTGGGAGACTAGAAATTTAAAGATGGCTCCATGCTCAGCAGGATTCTAATATAGACTTAGTATTGGGGGAGGGAGATAGCACAATGGGTGTAAACCAGGTGGAATGCAAAGAAGCCAGAGAAGGGCAATCAGTGGAAAACTATCAGTGAAGGCCTCAGAGGGGGTAATTCAAACTACCTGTAAAGTGAAGGAGAGAAGAGACAGCAAACTTTATTAAGGTTGGGAGTGTGTCTTCACATTGACTTGCTGATTAGTAACCAGTTTGTGCACAGATTAGAGTAGGGAGATACATTAGCAATGAAGGGAAATGTATAGAGATGCAAATAAACAGGTGGGCCTCCAAGTGATACAAACTAAGGCAGAAAGCACTGAGAGGGCTGCTTGATGGTTAAATTAGTCACAGGGATCTGAATTAAATGTATACTATCTATTGGACAGTTAGGATTACTGCACTAACTGGAGGGGGGGGGGGCACAAGGCTACAACAATCAGTTTTATTAGCACGCTGAGAACTACTAAGAAATACTGCCAATGTAATAGCTTCACTCTCATAAAAAATACAAGTAGAATGCCTGGGTGGACTGACCCTGCTCTTGAGGCTCAAAATGTATATCCTTGTTTAGTTTTGCAGTACTGATTCCTTCTTGTACTGTATGGGTGGAGTGGTAGCCGCAGACTGCAGATTTGCTTGAGTGTGCTCTGAAGAGAGAGAGAAAAAAAGAGAGGATGAAGCTAGTAGCATGAGACAAAGATAGGTTAAAGGAAGTAATGAGGAAATAGGAAGGTGCAAAAGGTACAATTCTGAGGATAGTGTGGATAAAGCAGGAGAATAGATGCTACTGCTACAGTCTGAGAGTGCTGCAACAGTTATCACATCACAGTGCTATAACTTAGTTTGGAAACAGGTTAATAAATCATGCACAATACATTTATCAGCCAATTAGCCTGTGCATACAAGAATAAGGAAAATGAACACTTAACAGCACAGCTGAATCAGTAGCAGAGACAACTGTAGTGCTAAATCAGTAAGTACTGTTTCTAACTCCACACTAAGTCAATTAGATTTACATTACAGTTATACATCATAGTAGCATAGAGACAACATAGCTGCAGTGGTAGTGTCATTAAAACACAATTGCTGAATGACAGAATTAACCTGTTAAATAAACAAATAAGCAGATCAGTAGTCAGGAATCAAAAAAATGAATACTAGTTGTATAGATCCAAATACAGCAAAATGTAAGTATTACTTTACAAATCTTAACACTTTAAACAAATTCCTGAGGTCTAATGGCTTACCAGCAAGCATTTAGTTACTGAAGTTCAAGTAAAATTTCTTTCAGCTACAGCCAGAAGGGATAATCTGTCCAGAAGGGTACTAGCCAAGCTTCTTAGTGAGAATGTGATGTTTCTGAAATGTAAGTGATCTTTAAATGAAGGGCAGCAGTTGCTGTTTAATACACTGAATGGCAATATGCTCAATGTCACACAGAAAAATCTGTGCAAGTGTGCATTTAGCAACTACACATGGGAAACTATTTCATATAACTTTTAGCATTCATAGTGGAAGATTCAGGGAGACACATTTGCCCCCAGGTAACACACTGCAGACATGATAGTTATTCATTACTTATAAACTTTCACACTAATTGTTAAAGTTAGCTAGGCCACTTTGGTCATGATAGCACAGACATTTTTTGTTAGCATCATTTCAGTACAAGATGTTACTTTAATGGAGAATTCTGTATGTGTTTTATTTCTGATGTAATTTCAGCTCAGTGCAGGTATATTTTGATTGGCTGTCTTACATGTGATTAATCCTCATTCTCATTTTCTCAGGTGTTGATTACTTATCCCTGACTCCATAATTAACTACATTATCTATATTTTAAAGTGTCACACGTCAGCAATAAATTCAATTACTGCATTCACCTTTCAGTGTAGTAATCCTTTCTCCATGGTTTTGCTACCATGGTGTAAGGGGATGATAGGAGAGAAGCTCCTCAAACAAGGGTGCAGAGGGCTTACCCTTTTTAAAAATACTTGGTTTATGTTAAACACATCATTTAATGGGTAGCTGTATTTCCAATCAGTGATCAAACAGTTATCAACAGGGTTTGGGAGACAATCATTTTCTGCACAGGTGCTATGTTCTCCACCTTGAAAATAAGTGCTATACTGTTGCCTTTGAACCGGTCACTCACACACTCTAGATGTAAACCTTGAACATGTTTTTATACTCTTACCAATCCAGGGTCACAACAAACATGACACAGAACCTCCCATTCAATAATGACAACACTTCCCACTAATGCTAAATATATAAATAGATTCCACAACTGAGAAAAACTGTACAGCAAACTAGATCAAATCCAAGTCTGGTTTAAACAACACAGTATAGAAACGTGCACCCTAACAGGACCCTGGCTCAAATTGCAATCAGACCTCATACACACATTCTTCAATAACTATACTAACTTTATATTAGAAAAGCAGAGAACCTGGACAGATAGAGACTGCATGATTATTAATATGGGCATCATTAACTGCAAAATATTTGCCACCACATTAACTAATACATTTTGGCCAAACTGTCTAATTTTAATAATTTCAATGCAAAGAAAGTCCAAACTAACCCCAGCCAGAGTCTGCATACCCTCTACAGAAGATTTCAAAGTCCCTATGCAAATACTCTAAAATTTCCCCAACCCATCAAGCATACTCTAATCTTGGGACTTCAACACCAATATTCTTGGACCCAATAAGAATGATTTTAATAGCTTCTAATCTTGTGAATTCTTATGGAGAGTGACAATGCCTTCAGTCCAAAACCATCCACACAAATGAAACTTGCATCTCCCTATGCATTAAAGTTAAAAATCAGAATGATCATTGTCATTTAGTTATGTAGCAAAGTGCCACTTAGTTAAAGCCCAAACTATTTGGCATAAAGTAAACTGCTGGTGCAAGACAGACAACAATTCACATACCATCACCACGTCCAACCTTGCAGAGAAATCTCTAACTGATTTAAGTCTCAGGCTCTAGTAAACTTTATCAACCACCACATGGACCATGCATATCCTCATTTTGCCATAAAATTATTAGTAAAAAAAATCAGTATTGTAATACAAGAACTACGCAATAAAATCATACCAGGCACTGATGGAACCACTCATTGGTTCATCATGAAGTCTGAAGGTCTAATTTCACAGCATTACAGTACATTTTCTTCAAATCTACACACACACACACACACACACACACACACACACACACACACACACACACACACACTGTGCTAGAAAAGTACAATAAAAATCACAGTAATTACCAGAAATTACTCTTACAAATCAGGGTCTATATCACGTCATTGAACACTGAAAACAGCGAATGACGAATGATCTACCCCATTTCACTGAAGGTTGAAAATATCAACAGCTCAGAAGAGCGATTTCTTTCCAAGGGAAAGAAATTGCTGTTCCAACAAAAAAAAAAAAAAAGTAAACAGTTAAAACACATACACACCTACCTTAACCCTACTTCTAACCCAAAATAAAAAAAAGTTTACAGCTGAAAACATATATCCACCTTACTTAACCCTACTTCTAACCCCTCCCCACAAAAAGTAAACATATATATAGTTAACTAAACCCTACTTCTAACCCTAAAGTGTACGCTAAATACATTACTAGATATGAACTTACCTTAACCTGCACCCTAACCCTAAGGTCAGTAACTATTGCACATTTATGTTCGGGAGTCATACCAGATAAGGGAATCTGTGAGACCACACTACAGTGCAAAACACTGCAAACTAATGAAGCGGCCAAGCGATTTCTTTCCCAGGGAAAGAATTATCTGAAAAGCTGCTTCGCTGTTTTGCCTGTTCGCTGTTTACAGTTCGGTGAAAACACATTTGATATAATGCATTTTCAATAACGTTATAGGGACCCTGCAAATCATGTATATAATTCCCACATTTCAGATTACAAAACTGTTATTATAATTATTATTATTATTATTATTTTTCAAACCATAAATCAGAGTCCCTTCTAATAAATCATGAGATTTTTACTGTTCTACTGAGTTAGCAAATATGTTGAAAATATTGTACCCCCTCTGGGAAAAATCACATATAGAATGTTTTACACAACAAATGCTTTCCAGTGCTATGTGAGATATTCTTCAAATAAAGAAAGCTTTTTATCCACTCACAGATACAATTACATATTTCCTTTCTGGAAAACAGTAATGCCTGATGGAGTACAATGATTTCTAAATGCTGTCAGGCAATTCCCAGTGCTGTTAGGAGTTTTCTTCCTTTTTAGAATTTTCTATATCACCAGGAAGCTTTTTCCACTCAGACAGAATGATATGTGATTTCAAGCTGAGAAACATAAATATTTGATATATTTTAGAGTTCTACATGCAGTTTCTAGTTCAGACTTTTTCTACTAAGATTTTTCTTTATAAATGAAAACATTCCTCCAATTTGCTTGTGGCATTACCTATTCATTACCTACTCAAAACTGGAAATCATTACCAGTCACAAAAATGTCTCTATTCAAGAGTGCATTTCTACCTTTGTGAGAGTTGCCTGAGAAGTTCTGTTCCTAGTCTCCAAGTCACCAGATGGATTGCCAGGACCACTATTAGGCCCTCAAAATATAATTCACTTTAGCTTTGCCATACTCTGCTCATACCTGAGCTTTTAATTTAGTGACTGCCACAAGTGTTCCTACCCTAGCCTCTTAGTACCTACCAGTAATATTGGGAGACCTCCCATCAGCAGTGCATGGAAGCCCTGTTTCATTACCTTGATAGTTTCTCTAATTACTGCTGCAGACCTGCAGTTCTTTGTGTTTTCTTGCAACAAACATCAACCACATTCCACCTACAATTCCTCGTCCCAACATTATATATTGATGTATGCACTGTGTCTAGTTGGATTTCATTATGTTGTGATTGTTTGATACTGTGCCCACCCACCCATGGATAGCAGTGTATAAATAATGGCAGTTGAGAGTGTTTATCAGGAATGTGTCAACTTTTATCCAGATTTGTGTCTGATGAAGTTTAATTACATTTACCAAGGCTTGCACTGTGCAGCCATCTGCTCCTCTGCAGGCATCTACATGTAATTAAGGATGTAGCTACACGCTCTAGGGACCTAAACCTTGTCACCACAATAAACAGAACATGCTGGAGGGATAGATTACTGTCCCAGAGACTTCCCATACTCTGGAATAAATTACCTATTTATATCAAACAAAGCTCTTCATTAGCACTCTTCAAGAAAAATCTTGACTATTGGATGGGAAATAGGAAATTCATCCCGGGGATCACCTCTGTGGCTCTGCTTGACAGTGGCACAGGAAAATAATTGTCTTGGGTGGCTTGTATAGGCCCCAGGGCTGATAGCCTAGTACCTACCTATGAACACCTTTCTCTGCAGTATCAATAATCCGGTACAATTTAAGATCCTCCTCACTGATTTCTGGCAAATTAGCATGACGACTCTGCAGGCAGCAGTGCTGCTCAAAGCTGTTCCATATGGGATACCTGCCTGACCTCTGAGCTTACTATACTGTTTGCTTCCTGAGTAAACTGCACAGAAGGCAGATCTGCAGAACTTAACTCAGTCATTATACTATGCAGTACAATATGTGGCTCTACATCACAGGTGGTGTGCCAGTATCCCTGCATCTTCAGTAGCCTCTCCCTATCACTATACTGATAGGTGATTACTATAGCCTGCAGTTCAAGTAGCATTTTTAGACACAGTACCAGTAGTGATTTGCCATAATTATACTTAAGGTAGGTGATACAAGAAACCATCTATTATTACTGTTTGCTTTCTCTTGAGGGAGAGGACACACTTGAATAATTTTGCAAATTTTCCTGGGATTCTCAGCAAGGTGGAGATAAACTTTTATATCATCTCATATTTAAGCTGTATGTCTCTATGTGACGTTGAGGCATTGTGTTTGCATATCAGACATTTCAACAGTGTGCCTGTATTGATGGAGTATATGTTGGCTACATCTGGACATGTCGTCTGGTACTGCAGTGTGAATGGATGTCACTCACATGGCCTATAGTGTTCTGTTTGTGTGATGTTATGGTGTGTCATTCATTGTTTATTGTGGCATCTTTTGTTCAGAGAGCAGTCTTCAAAAAAGATGAGAGTGATACAGTGATACATGTTGGGGACATAGTGTGCATTTATACATGGTGACTTTGCAGCTATGCTGCACTAGACTGAACTTTTGCTACAGAATTATGGGCTACAATATGTATGCTTGTTACACTATTCATAACATTCCTCACTATGTCATACTTTGTGTATCTTTACTGTGGAATGGGCACTATTTTGTATTTATTTTTGAATCTGTGTAGTTGTTTTGAATGTTGCTGATGAGAAGCTTAGGGTTTGCATTGATAGTGTACTGTACCACATCAAAAATACAATTAAATAAGCTGAGTAATGTTGCCCGAATCTGTGTGACTTATTTGATGTTATAGTAAGGTAGGACAGAGTTCCCTCTTTGGAGTTGTGTGAGGGTGTCATACACTACTTTGCCAAAGGCTACGAAGTTCTCCATGCTGGTACAACTCAAAATTCATCATCCCTATATAAGCAGATGAGTTTCACCCATCTGTTGCACATTACAGTATACCATTCCTGATTTGCAGTATTCATAGTAAATGTGTGCATAATTGTTTTATGTTGTAACACTTCTGATGTTTCCATGGCAACATGACAGTTCTTTTATAATTTTTTGGACAACATGTTGAGCTGCTCCTGTAGTAATCAGCTTGCCCACAAGACTGTGAGGCAGCGCACTGTCATGTTGGAGAATGCTGGCAGGTCAGTTCTTCTTAAGTAACATTTCGCTCAAGATGCCAAAGCCGACAGCACTGTATCACCATAGCATGACTAAATTCTGAATGTTAAAATCTAATGGCAATAGACAACTCTGTTATTGTTATTAATTTATTATTGCTGTTTTACTCATTTTGGAATGATTATTTTATTAAATTTTAGACTGTGTTATCTATGTTGCAATGTATAATGGCTCTAAAGGGTTATTTGATGAGCCCAGTTAACCAGATAAATGTTAGATTAATAAGTAGCAATAATGAGTTTTCATCTGCTTTAGAAATAGAAGCCTGACCATGTGACAGTTAGCACAAGAGTGATAATATAACAAAGTCAGAACATTTTCGATGTGCGTTTTGGGTGTAACAATTTTCTGTATGCTTTCTATTGGTACAACTGTCGCTTCTCTTTTTGGTCCAATCTGTATCACTCATAAAAATGTATCATACATTCACTTTTGCGCATTATTTTCATTCACAGACACTCCATGATTCTGACGATGCTGTTTTACAGCCTACAGTGCAACTTCTACACCAACCTGCTCCCTTCTAATCATTATCATCAACATGATGAATGACAGTCACTATTTCAAACTGGATATTAGCTATGTCTCTTGCTATAAGTCTGTTACAAATAACACCGCTGTGCACTCAGTAGGTGCCCTTTCTACCATCCCAGATTAAAACAAATTCAGCTATGCTTCCTTCTGCTATTCGAATTGAGAAAAAAATCAGATAAGTACAAATGTGCATGATATGGCCAGCAGCTGAAGATAATTTTTTATAATGGTCTCAGTGTCAGAACAGCAGCTGCCAAAAGTGGTCTATCTCTGTCCAGGCCTTTGCGATCTACTGTCATCCTTCATGATCCATCATGTTCTTCTCAGGCCGCACTGTGCTGTTGAACAGGCTCATAGTGGGTTCAGTTCTCCCAAGCTGCAACAAGTCTCAAACTGTTTCCAGTACCTTAGCATGTTCTCCGAGTATTGAATATTATTTGCCATTCACTCCTGTCTGTAGTGGTGGTATTTATATTGGTTCTCATTTAGCTTAACTGCATGTGTCAGCCTTGACTATACTGACCCCAAATATGAAGGGTCCTCCATTTACAAAGGCTATTTTAATCTTTATTTTTCCCCAGTATAATTTTTTGCATATCCATACCCATCAATTTATATGGTCTGCTCTTGGAATCTTTGGGGGCTTCCCGCAAAAACAGTTATTTCAAGTTGTGTGTCTATTAATGCCATGCTGTGGTTTGCATTCCAATAACTTGTAAAGGGTACATAATAGATCCCCAGGTAGAATTGCTCTCACTGTACCTCTTTTTGAATCTGCTTTTTTTTTCTTTCTCTTCTGCTCCTTTTGCTTCTTTATCCATTTCTCAAACATTTCCTATGTGTTTATCCTATCAATAACTTCTCTTGCTACTCTCCATATTAACAAATCTGCAAACATCTCTATTCTGGTAACTTTTTCACCCTACTTTTGCATTTTGCTTTTGTTTGCATTTGCCTTTTAAGCTTTGAGCTTTTCTTTGCTCTCTTCCTTCTGTTAATTGTCCCAGTTAAGTTAATGAATGCATCACATCCTAGTCAATCCAATACTACCTCCTACAGCTGACATTCGCTGTTCCTTCCACCATACAGGAGCAGTTTTATTAATCCATTTCTCATAGCACTTATCATTACTTGTGAATCAGGCCCAGTCTGTAATGTCAGAGCTCTACCCTGATCAATATCTAATGTCAGAGCTCCACCATGATCAATGTCTAACGTCAGAGCTCTACCCTGATCAATGTCTAACATCAGAGCTCCACCCTGATCAATGTCTAACATCAGAGCTCCACCCTGATTAATGTCTAACTTCAGAGCTCTACCCTGATCAATGTCTATTGAATAAACAGCAGCTAACATTGCCATCTCTTGTAACTGCTGTGTATCTCTTCTGCTGTTTTGCAAGGTTTTTGTTCATTAAATATTGTAGTACTATCAGGCCATGTTAGTAGCCAAAGGATCAGACTCTGAGCTGCCTCACAATATAGGCTTAATGCATTATAAATTATGTTTTAATCTGAGTGATATAGCAGAGAGGAGCATCTTTGCATCTCCTCAGCTTTAATTGTACATCATTTCCCCATATCCCAGTGTTGAAGTAAAGTTAACAGTCTCTCATGGCTTTTGTTTTATACACTTGTATCAAGTTCAGTATCTCTGATTATATGTGCAGCATAAATGTGTAGAAGCCATTATAGCCCTGCACAGCTGGGGCACTGCTGTCCACATCTGTGACTCACTCCCATCTTCTGTATTAGCAGATTTTCTCTCCACCTTATGGTTCTTCTGCTACTGTAGCTCCAAACAAATCATACTTCTCATTTTCATCATCATCATCATCTGATACTGGGCAGTAACCCTCTTACATGCTTGGATTGCACACTAATGCTCTGCAGGGAGATTTTCCATTGCATTTTTCTTGCTGATGAAATGATTGATCTATTTTTCTGCTTCTGCTGCAGTCCCTTCTGCTTTCACTAAAGCATCTTTGTCTAAATTGTGTTTATGGTCAAGTTTTATACATTGCTCTTCTAGTAAAGGAACTTTATTTGTGACTTATTTTAATTTATAATCTCGGTACCTTGATGGGGTGTACTTTACATTCTCAAATTTAAAAAAAATTGATCCTCATATGGTCAAGGGGGTATACTTCACTTGACCTAAAACTCATTTGACTGACACCCATTTGACCGACACCCAACTGACCTAAATTTCATTTGACTGACAACTCATTTGACTGACTCCCATTTCACTGATATTTAAGACATAGACTTGTTGTGAGTTTATCTTCACCTGTGACTTGCTTGTGATAAAAAGAATTACTGTAACTTACAGTGCTGACTGTCAGAATTCCGATAGTCATATAGAAAGTATTGCTGTAGTGTTTCTAAATGTGGGTTTGTCTCTTTACATTTTTATGGGAAGTATCTAAAGTAATTTGGTGAATGTTTAGTGAGTTCTCAGCAGTAGTGGCAGCATGTAGAGTACTGTAAGGCAAGTTAAAGGTATATGCTGTTTTCCCTACTGTAGCGCGATCCTCGAGTTAGTATATATTATTTGGTTAGGGAGTGGGGGCACTGCCCCCCACCTAGTTTGGTTGTACACTGTTCCATTTCTGTTAAGAGGGTAAGTAAGTAGTTTTTAAGTTCTGGAAAGGGTTAGTTATTTGTGTTATAGGTGTGCTTGTTTATGGTTTAAGATTTAGTATGTGGAAATTCAGCATTGTAAACTATTGGTGAAATGGGAGTCAGTCAGATGAGTTGTCAGTCAAATTAAATTTAGGTCAATTGGGTGTTGGACAGATGGGTGTCAGTCAAATGAGTTTTAGGTCAAGTGAAGTAGATCTGGTCAAGGACATATGAAAGATGTATTAGAAGATCAAACTGTTTGCGTGGAGATCATGGTATAGTGGGCATCAGGGAATTTGTCCTTTTCCCACAAGCTGTATTAGAAACGGGTGTGGGGGTGTAGTATGTATTTACCCCTGCAAAAACTCTGTACTTGCTGAAATTTTACATTTTGAGTTTTTAAAATATTGATCATATGAGTTTCGAAGTTTTAAAAATTCATTAATGTAAACTAGATCCACCATAATGCTATTAAAAATAACCAACCAGTTGCCCCAACATCCTGTGTGATCCTATTTTGTTGTTAATACAGCTTTACGTCTGCTAAAGCTTTTGGTATATCGTCTGGTCAGATACTAAAGATGGACAATGAATCACAAAACACTAGCACAAATAATGTCAAACAAGTTTAATATAATGTGTCCACAAACCAACGCAGTTACACTATTTTATTGGGTCTAGGAAACACACATAAACAGTCTCAATGAAGACAGTACATAAGCTGATAGGAACTCCGTATTTAAGATGTTTTGCATGCATCTATACCTAACTGAAACTTTCTACCTAACTGTATTATTATGCAGAAAGAAGCTTTGCCAATATCAAGTAAATAGAGTATGAGACTTTGCAGATTAAGAAAACATCAACAGTCAAGGAACTTCTATAGAATTTACCACTTAAAGTATGATGCCTAATGAGGTTGATTTAAGGTCTGCTTCTGCTATATTACTACAGATATAGTTTGCAATTGTAGGTTCCAAAAAAGGAAACTCTGCAGGAATGGATATCCTGACAACACATGAAATGGAACTAGAATTTCATACCTAAAATTAGCATTTCTGAAGAATGGCACTATAAGAATTTCACCCTACCCAATCCTGGAAGAACACTGCCATGACTATGATATTAAAGACTGGTAAAACAGAAAGAGAACAGTGAGTCATATGTCTATCCACAACCCCTTTTCACCATTTCATACATGAGATTGGAAAGTCATATCAACAGTGACCATCATCTAGGGCCAGTTTTCACATAATCCAGTTTTTATGCTGAATTTGGATTGCATAACTTTTATTAGTATATTGGCAGCTAGTAAGCAATCAACATTTGCAAGAATAATTCAAAGGGAGCGTTGGTGATGTTTAAAAAGTGTCTTACTTCAAATAATTTCTGGAAATCACCAGTCTTGCCACAGTTTTGTAGAAAGGCAGATACACCCTGCTTTATTTTGCATCAAGATGCAAAATATGCATTTAGGAATCCCACATAGGATTTTTTTTCTAGCTTTATCAGCCTTTGGATTTCTAATGAATTTAATCAAAATATTGTAAATCATTTATAGTGAAGCTAAAGTAGTTATCAGAACTGGCCTTCCCATTTCATTATTAGTATCGACTGGCAAAGGGGCAGTATATGAGTCAAGTTTCCTGCTGTGAGCTGTCAGTCATAGCAGGTAACAGCTCAAATTGCCCTTAGCACTTTGACAGTTAGGGAAGTTAGGTGTGAAGGGGATGGGAGATGCGTCAGTGTAGTACAATTCAGGCTTCACAAAAGACTGCAATTTAACCATTCTAAAAAGAAGCAGCAGTAAAAAGTCTGTTCTGTGGTACGTGCCCTGTTTGTGTTTTAAGTAGTTATTGAATGGTATGAAATGTTACTTAAGACTGACCGAAAGACAGCATTGTATGCATGTAAAATCAATGCAGTGACAGGAGTTGTAGGAAGAAAGAGGCCTGTGTGATGTATTTTTTTTACAGACAAGCACTGCATTGTGGGATACCTAGAGGCAGTCTAAACAATCAGGATCACTTTAAGATACTAGACCCCATGTGGTAAGGCTCAGAAATTATGTATAAAAATATTTAAAAACTTAATAGTCCCAAGGTGATATTAAAATGTAGGAAACACCAAACCATGATGAAATAAACATTTTTTTTGAGTCTGTGGGTACAGATCTCCTTCAAATGTCTCGCAGGTTTGGGACTGAAAGGCTACAAATGAATTATTGGATGCAGCACAGTAAATTACTAGCATTTCAGCTTCTGCTGAGGTCATTTGTAATCTGCATTCCTAAACCTCTATGCCCTGAGTAAAGGTTGGAATAGGCACTGGGAGGTCTTATACAAGAGAAAGATTAACTGAAAATGTTTGAAAATTTTAAAAGATTGTTCTAATTTTGGATAATATTCAGTGTTTTAGTGAAAAGTGGTTTGTTATGCACCACTAAAACTGGCACATATATTCTTAAGTACAACTACTCCAGAGTACTGGAATTGTCACGTACAAAGATAAGATCATGAAACCATATCTTCTAACAACGTATGGATCTGAAATACTTCTGGAGCAATACAGAAATAGCACAGCAAATTATGTAGGCTGCTATTATTAAATTACAGCAGAGAAGACATTATATAAAACTAAGAGCCCATAATAACTGGATATCAGACGTTACCCATGTGAAGATCCAAGAAGCATGCAAAAAGTTACTGAGTTTAAATACAAGTGTTCAGTGCAATCATTGAAATTAAGGGATGGGATTCAATGAGCAGGGCACTATTGCTTAAAATGTCTTTAGAAGCCGACACAAGCATCCTCCAAAAGGGCCTCATAGAAACAGACAACTGGTGCCAGAGCCATGGCCTCAAGCTAAACGCCAAAAAGTGTATAGTCATCCCCTTTGGCAAAAACAAAGTGCCCACAAATTACCGCATAGGTGGTAATCCATTAAGTACAGAAGAAGTAATTAGGGACTTGGGGACCCAAGTTGATAGCAATCTCTCATTTGATAACCACTTGGCCAAAGTGGTTAGAAAAACATTTTATATAGCCCACCTAATCATGAAGGTATTCACATCTAGATCAGGGGAGGTTATCGTGCCTCTTTACTCATCCCTCATCAGTCCCATAATTGAGTACAATGCCCTTTTGGGATGTACCTTACCAGACACCTGCAACAACTGGAAAGACCCCAAAAGTACCTCACCAAGAGGGTCAAAGGGCTCAAACAGATGCCATATGCTGGCCGGTTAAAAAAAACTCCAGCTCTACTCAGTGGCATACCGCCTGCTCAGAGGTGATCTGTGCCTGATGTATAAAGCCATGTCCAACCCGGAATTAATGGACATGCTGCACCTCAGAAAATCCAAATCCCATCGAGCTATGCGCTTGAGAGACTTGAACCTCAGCACTGAAATAAATAGGACATGCTGGAGGGACAGATTCATAACCCAGAGGCTCCCTTCACTCTGGAATAAAATCTCAGTCCAGGTTAGGCAGAGTCCCTCATTGACTCTCTTCAAGAGGAATCTTGATGAGAGGATGGGAGATTGTAGGCTTACCCTGGGTATCACTTCTGTGTCACTGTTAGACAGAGGCACAGTATACTAACCTCGAAAAAGGGCATAGCAAAATTAATTTAAAATGGGTGGCAAAAGCCAAACACACTCTGGCTAGGCTTATAAATGCCCTAGGGCAGATAGCCTAGTATGAACCTATGAACCTATGGTATAAATTGCACAGTGCTTAACATCTGTAAAAGTAATATAGAGATGGCAAGGAGTTGTTCCAGCAATATGGCAGCAACTGTGTTGCATCAAAAGTGTAAGTATGAAAATAACCATTTGAAAAGGGTTTGATAAAGTGCTGAAATTGTTTCAACCATGTTAAAGTTTTTGTTATATGGTTATTAGGTTAAAGGAATGGCAAATCTGTTTCTTTAGTTACACTGATAAGTGTTAGTTAAACAGTACCAATATAAGTAACTTTTAAATAACTGCATAACTGACTGTGTAGTATCTTGAGCGAGACTTATAGAAGCCATACAATTACTTTATAAATACGTCAAGTAATGTGCACCAGCCAGTTGATAGTGTTTTTTGCGTAGCAATAAAATTAACTTTATTTGTAAAAAAACAGATTGCATTGTGATATGAAATTTTAAAAATGACTTACACATTTTATATCATCAGCATTATTATATTTTGAAATAGTAATATGCCATACCTAATAAACCATAAAGAAAGCAAATGGGTTGTATCTTAAATTTGTCTAGTCACTGTGTCTCACCAAGATATCAAACTAAAAATCCTTAATTGATTCACTTATTTTCAGGTAAGTTTAGTTAAACAAAATTTGGAGAAGATATCCCTCATTAGTTAAAAATCAGGATCAAAATCTGTTTTCATCTAATTCACATAAGACTGCCATGCTAGGTCCTCAGTTAAAAAGCACTCAGCTAACTCAACAGATAAGACAAAGTAGACTGTATATAAACAGTTGAATTAATTATTTTGGGGGATGTGTTTGTGCTTGGCAATATCCTTTCATATTCAGTCTTCATTCTTCATATAGTGTTTTTTCTGTCCTAGTCTTTTCATCAGGCCAGATTCAATCCAGTAAATAAAGAAAGGTGTTTATCTCACATAAGTACAGACTGAGTTTCTCCCGAAGGTAAATATATCAATAATGACCTCAGTTTAAAAAAAATTAAAACACACTTTTTTCTTAACACTGCATATTCCACTGGTGGTAGCCTAGGAAAGCATCAGACACTGTCAGGTATGACCTCATTCATTAACTAAAGACTGCTTCTGTGTATAGTTCAGCGATTCACCAGCTAGCTAAACGTTACATAATATGCAGTTTGATGTGAAGGTGCTCTTCTCTAAGATACAATGAGAGAGAGATACATTAGTAGTAATTATTTTCAAAGCCTACAGGGACATTATGTATATGAATATCCCGTATATCTTCTCATTATTGACGTAGTCTAATATAATATGGACATGTGGTAAAGTACAGCCACCAGACTGCAGAACAAAGCATGTGCTCGTTATTGGAATACAAAATATGTACTCATTACATACAGATCATTATTTGAATAACAACCAGTACTGAACAAGGTATACCTGCGAATTAGTTATAGAGTGGTCAGTGTTGTGGAACAATTAAATGTACTCAATCAAATAGTATTGAACAAAAAGAACTTCTGCCCATCTGCAGTAGTTTGCTGGTTATCTAAAGACTGAGTTTATTATATAAATTTTGGAGACATTTGCATTAATTATGTAGCTAGTCATTCCTTGTACAGTAAATACTATCATATCTTATTACTACAAAACTTAATCAGAACATTCTGTGCACAGAGATGTTGTACCTTTGTTGTATCTTCAGATTTAACTAGGCAACAAGGAATGAAATAATCTTTTAAAACTGTTGTCAAATGCTTTGTTATAGACTAGGGTGGCATGATTTCTGACACACTGTTAACATTTTGTGTCAATCGAAACATGCAGTTTAACAGGTCTTGTGGAACACATAATATCCAATTTTATATGGAAAATAACTGTTAGATGATAAACTCTTCATACCACCAAAGAAAAATGGAACAATGAATAGCCATTCTTCTTTTCAAATGAGCATTTAAGGTAGGTCAGTGTGAATACACAAAATGATTGTGAAGTGTGCAGAAATTAGATGCCTCGACAGAGGATAAGTAACTTCTGTACAATGATGGTATAAAGTAAAAATACTGTCATTGACTACAAGAAGACATCTACTAATGAGATCTGTGACTGAAGAAAAACTGCATTAAAGTGTCTCAAGGTCAGGAAGACCTATGTTTAAATTGCAACATGTTGTGCCTGCTGCGTTAGCTTTCTCGTAGTAAATAAGTCAATCTATCAGAATGAACTCAGTTATACAATGTCAGGGACAGAGTGTCAGGAAATTGAAGATGCTGACTTCTGAATGAAGGAATATAAAGCTGAAATTTAAAAAGTTTCTTCCACAAGAAGTACAAATCAAGGCATGTCCCAGGAGGAAATGATAGCATGATTACTGAGTGTTAAAATATATTTTCCCAATATAGGTTATATACACATGCATTAACTTGCAGACCTACTTTCATATATGAAATACGCTGAATAAAAAATGCCAACATAATACAGTATTGTGCATTTAAAGTGTGGATAGACTGCATATAGAAACATATACATTATATATAATTCAAATGGTACCAGTTATGCATGGTAAAAACATTCAAAATGTATCTTTTTAAAACCAATCTTATGCAAACAATATTGCAGAATTATTTAACTCTTAGGCAGGTATATAGGGGAAGTCTTTGAGACAGTGCTTAACAAGGAGACATCTTCAACATATATTGGAGTAGGATGCCATATTAAGGAACAGAAAAGGAGAGAAAGTATTTTGACCCCAAAGGTTACCTTTATCACTACAGAATGTCTAAATGAGTTAAGTGAGTGGTAGCTGAATGCCTTGGCTTTCAAGGACATGATAGGTTAAAGAAAAAAAAATAATAACTTCCTCAAAGGAGTATGAATGAGGAATATAAAGCATGGTGAGTAGTCTGTGGGATTGGCCAAGGGAGACATAAAGTTAAACATGAAGCAGGTGATGCCAGAAAGTGGAATATAATAAGATATTCAGGAAATGAAAATGGAATTAGGATAACAAGAGGAGGGCGCTACAAAGGAAATTGAACATTAAAGTGAATTAGAAGTGGTAATAATGATGTCGTGGTGATCCTGTTAGATGGGATAAGTCAGGCAGTAGAATACATACGAGTGAGGTAACTATAAAGTACAAAATGGATTAATATACATGTTTTGCCTCATTAAGTGAATGAAGACAGTAGTACGCTGCACCATAACAGAGAAGTTGAAAAGATAATGCACTTTCTGATTTGTTTACTATCCATGGTTAGAACTGTAATAGAAGACTGTATTTTCTAAAAAGGAGCATGACTTAAAATAGTTTTACAATTTTTCTGATATCATATTTGAGCAGTTGGTGTTTACAGATTTTGGCAATATTTTAAAACAAAAATATCCAAAACATTTTGTAAAGTCTCTCAGTTCTGGCTCCATATTATAAGATTACCTGACATAGTACTCATGCCTTAGCAAAGTCAGTCAATATTTTTATTCCACTCATGAATGGATAATTTTGTTTATGACTATGTTGTTTCTGTTGTGCACATGACCTTCCACCTGTATTTTATTTTGTCTCTGCCAAATTGCTTTGAGAGTGGAGTGGTGAATTTTGATTGTTGCTGTTTCACTTTAAGTTTGATATAAGTGATCACATTTTTGAGTGTTGATTATTTTATAACATATGCAATCCTTAACAAGCAACTAGAATAGAGAGTAGCAGTTTAATTTGCACACTGTAAAATTCCCAGTGCTGCCCTAATTTGGCAGTGCAACCATATCAAACAATCATTGAGTCATAGCACCCACCCTCATGGTGTACCTCCTTTCTCCAAAAGAGCAAAGCAGGTCAGACCTGGGAAGAAAGGGGTGGAAGCTTCACCTTCTCCCAGAAAAGAAAGTTTGTCATAGACAGATTTATCCATGGCATTGTCTTTTCCATCAAGAGCAAGATAATCAACCAGACTGAAACCCCTCTACACTGATATCACTGAACATCTGATAGCACTCTGTTTTATAGCTTGTAATGAGCAGGTATCATTATCTTCTCTGCACATGCCCAGTACATAAAAGCTGGATAACATCCTGTTTTATAGCTTGTAATGAGCAGGTATCATTATCTTCTCTGCACATGCCCAGTACATAAAAGCTGGATAACATCCTGTTTTATAGCTTGTAATGAGCAGGTATCATTATCTTCTCTGCACATGCCCAGTACATAAAAGCTGGATAACATCCTGTTTTATAGCTTGTAATGAGCAGGTATCATTATCTTCTCTGCACATGCCCAGTACATAAAAGCTGGATAACATCCTGTTTTATAGCTTGTAATGAGCAGGTATCATTATCTTCTCTGCACATGCCCAGTACATAAAAGCTGGATAACATCCTGTTTTATAGCTTGTAATGAGCAGGTATCATTATCTTCTCTGCACATGCCCAGTACATAAAAGCTGGATAACATCATGTTTTATAGCTTGTAATGAGCAGGTATCATTATCTTCTCTGCACATGCCCAGTACATAAAAGTCTAGTCTCTATATGCCTTGACAAAATCCAGTATGAAACCACAAAGAAGAACAAAAAACATTTTTTTCTTCTTTTAGATATCAGTTATATTGAGACATAACTCAGATATAAGAAATTACACCATGATAGGGTAGAAAATAAAAACTCCAGTATTGTTCACCTATTAAACAATTACCATGGCCTGGAAATTGTTAGCAACATGTTTGGATAAAGGACTGATAATAAGACAATTTGGATGAATGGATTGTTCCAGGCAGTGGCACCTCCTTGGCAATGTCATTTTTATTATTCATGTTAGCAATTAGATCCACATTACAAGTGTCAGGTCAGTTCTCTGGTAAAAATTTAGGTCACTTAGCACACCCAGGCCTTGAATGCATCCAAAATAAGTTCCTACAAAATTTAAAACCAGACTGTATAAAACGTCACCTCAAGAAGAAATTATGCAGTGCACCAAGCAAAGATCTACTAGTAAAAAAAAGTAACAGAAATACTGATAGATTCTAGGGAAAAAATGAGGACTTGCATCACTTTAGCTTATACTGAATCCATATCCTGTATTACCAGTTATCCTCTAGACCTGACAGCTAAAGACAACACTGACCTTTGAGGCCTACTCAGCAGATAAGGAAGAGCTTACTATCAATGTCCAAGTCATATCAGCCAAAAATGAGTCATATCAGCTTACTGTGACAGAAGAAGAGGAAGAGAAGTGAGAACTTAAAAACAAATGGTGCAAAACAAGGTCATGCAGATCCACTTTGTACTATTAAACATAATGTGCAACAATTCTTTCTGATTACAAGAGACTTTTTATAGACTAGGCTGTCTGTGTTCTACACTTGAGAGAGTATAAAATCACCCGTAGTGGGAAATGAAGCCTTCAAGCTAGAAGGAAGGGGAACTCTGATATTATCTTGAAGTGTGAGCCTTCTGTGAGTGATAATATTATTACTTGTTCTTATTGGTATTGTATGTGGATGTTTTCTGCTGTGAAAAGAAATGAAATAAGGCAGGTAAACATGGTAAAGCTGCAGAGTCATGTGGCATGTGGACAATAATATATAAAGCTACAGTGCAAGACATTGAAAGCAAAACTAAACAAATTAATTCTCAGAATTTGTTATGATTAAGTGATTCCAAAATATTTCAAGATTACCTGCACCATTACCATTTGAACAAGAAAGAAGAGTCAGTGTGTGGGAGTTACCAAGGTACTGTCAAGCTGCTTCATTGCAGGGAAAATTCTTATCCATATTCTTCTCAATTGGCTGTCCCTGCACCAAATATGTCCTGCCAGAATTTCATTTTGCATTTATACCATATTATAACCAACAATGATCCCGCTTCACAGGCAGATAGAAGTAAATTGTTTGGAACAGTACATCATGATCTGTGCAGAGCTTTCATTAACATGACAAAGAGTTTTGTTTTTATCAGTCATGTGGAAGATGCTGTAGAGATCTCTCAACCTTTCCAGTTCAGCAGGAATTCAAGTATTCTGACAAGCAAGCTGACTATTAGCTTTCTCTATACTGAAATAAAGTCACAGTATACCATAACCTAGACCTTATCCTTACTTCCTAGTAATCATTCTGCTTCTTCAAAAATATGGTCTTCTCAGTTGAGACTGTTAAATTTTAGATTATGTTCAAAAACAAAATTTACTACATTGGATTTGCATGCTAGCAATATGGCTGTGATCCTAATGATGCTACTATATACTGAAATTTGACTATCAAGCCCCAAACTTAAGTGCTGTTCATGAAGTTAGCATCAACTGACTGATGGGTAATTTTTCATTCAGTGAGGAGGCTATGAGACGTCACTGCAGTGGAATGGACCTCTGGTGGAGACTTATGGCAGGTGATGAAGGGAATACAGGTCACACCTAATCTGGCAGTACATTATGCAGATATTTGCTTCCGTACAACATTGTGTGGGTGCTTTTATTGTAATATTGCTTCAGAGACTGCATGAGAGCAGGTAGAGGGTTAAAGACTAGTTATCCCTGATAAACCTGGGCCAGAAATGAAGATTGTTGCCATGCTTTATGAAAAGTACTTTTGGGGATGCATTAGTTAGTCCAAATGACATACTGCTTATATCCCCTCCATCTCTCACTCCCTCTCTGTTCTTTCTGTTCAGGATGACGCATTCAGATCTTCCTGATATGAGTGTTTGCACCAATATCAAGCTTCACATCTCTTCTAACCTCAGATGAGAAGAGCTTTAGACTCTGATCATCTCCGTTTCCTTTTGCTCCACTGATCTTTCTAGTGGTTTTCATCTGGATTGCTTCCATCTGCTAGGCATTCCTTTCCTTATATGGCTTTCAGAACTGCAGGCAGTACTAAAGGTGTGCTCTGAACATGATTTTGTCAAACAGAAGCATTACTTCTTTTTTCTGGAAACCATTCTTCCCTAAGGATACACACTAGCCTTTCGTTTGTTGCTCTCTATGTATTTCTGCCCTGCTGTTGGTATTCCATTTCAGGTATGAACAACATCCTGGATCCTTTTCCTGCTCTCTTGCTATCTGTTCCATTCCCAGTAACTGGTACCTGACTCAAGGGTTGCTCTGTTCTAAGAGCAAATATGCCCCTAAACTGGAACATCTCAAATGTGGTGCCTTGTATGGGGGAGGAGCAGGAAATCTCCTTGGAACTACAGCCTTGCTATCTAAGCAGTAGTGACAGGAAAAGTCATGGAAGGAAATTTTTGACATCATGGCAAGAACAAATCCATCATATGTGAACTTTTTGCCCATCCAAGTATGAACATGAGAAATTAATGCAGGATGCAGAATACAACTACAGACCACATTTTTCAAATACATTCCACATTCCAAGCATTTTAGACAAATGTTATGTGGGATGCAGATTACAGTAAAAAAGTGGATACTAACCATCCTCGTTTCTACAGATGCAGATCATTTTTCAGATTCAGATTACCATGTAGTCTAGATTAAGAGAACGTTTTCTGCATTAAAATAAATAGTATGAGGGTCTTAAGACTAGGGCCAGTAGGGCCATAATCCCCAAATGCTTGCTTCACAAATTTAAGAAAATAAAAAAGACTGCCTCAGATAGTAATGACATCTATAGAAAATGTTCAAAATTTAATTAGTCACTTGTGGTAAGACATATGTTTAATAATTAAGATAGGCTGCACAATATGTAATTCCTGTCAATTGTATGCATTTCTTGGTCCCTATTAGACTGAAGAAAAATCAAAATCTTGAATGGCTTGGATGTCGAAAATGCTGTTCTTCATAATTGCTATTGTGAGATTGCGGTTCAGTGAAGATCGGAAAGTTTGCCCTTTCCCCACTGTAGTGCAATTCGGAGTTGGACTATATATTTAATGGGGGGGGGTGCGCAAGCGCCACAATAGAGATTGTGATTACCTGCATTTCCACTCATGAGAGCATTCGAGATTTTGAAATTTCGTCTATATATGTATTTCTCACTATCTAAAACTTTGCTCTAATGTTATAGTCAGGTGATATGACACACAGCTGACCTTTTCTCAGGCATTTGTTCTGAACAAAAATAATTTAAATGAAGCTAAGCAGGAGAAAATATGAGAATGGGAATTGGACTTCATTTACCAGTAGACGGCTCCCAAAATATAGGTACCATGCCGACACTGTCATCCTCACATGCCCAACAAAGGCTGATCCCTAACATTTCATGCTCTGTTTACATGTTCAAGAGTCCAGTATATAACAGTAGAACCAACCCGCATACAGTTATATTATATAGCAAAGATGGGTCTGACTTTTACCATTCTTTTAAGGCCTCAGCTCACTCTTAAGGTGAGAATTCAGTCCCCTGACTGTAGAACATTTTAGTTAGAGCCTTTGCAAAGTAAAATGGAATTTTTGAAAATGTAATTCCTTGCAGAATGTGCCATAATTCCTTCCTTCTTCTTCTTTAATCCATTCCATAATCCCCTGGCAAAATTATATTAGTATGACATATAGCATTAAGAATCCCTTTTTTCAATATCTAACTCTTTATTGCATTCTTTATCTACTCATACTTTAGATATTCTGTAACCTTTTCCAATCCAAAAAAATAGATTTCTCATCTTTCTTTGGCATAAGTAGTCTTCAGTTATTTGCCTATCTCTATATTTCCTTTTTTCTAGCTCACTGGACTGCATTTCAGTTCTATTCTCTGAATTGCTCCATATACCCATCTTCTGCAGCCTGTATGTGAAATCTCCCTTCCCTGGTTTAAATCAATGCACTTCGATGATGGCAGCCTTGTTTCTCTGATTGCTTTTAATGTAACACATTGTCTGCATTAAGTACTGGCCAGCAAGGTGAAGCTCAGCACAATAATAAAGTAGGGTGCATTGAATAATGAACGATGGTTATAGATGTACTTACTGCGTGATACAGCTAGACATACGGTGCATCCTTCTGTACTGCATGGATACGAATGTGATCCAGCATGTCTGACTAAGTCCGTATTCATTGTAGTCTGAATGCACACAACTCAGCTCTGCTCTGTGCATGGCAGCTTAACATTTGTCTATACCATGCTCACTCTACAAGATGTGATGTGTGCATCATGTCACAAAAGTTTCATTACTATTCAGAGAATCCATGTGCCAGTGTGAATGTACAGTGCCTTCTGCCTTCCAGTATACTTACTTGAAATACACATCTACAGGCTCATTGTGTATTTATTGGATGTAGCAAGCCACTGGCTAGGATAGTTAGTGTTTCACTGCTACACTTACTTGTTTTAAGCTTGCCATGGTCTCACATGTAAGGTAGAGAGGACCTGCATTAGTCACATTCAGTGGGAAGCACATACATTTTTTTGCCTTTAATACTTTCAAGCTAATCAAAATAATAATCAAGTATTTCATGCTAACCAATGTATGTACTACATAGGTTCTCTCCTCAAAGTGAGCTATGCCTAATAGGAGTAATTCGTTCAAAAATGTAAATAATTGAATTATTAAATAAATTATAATTTTGCTTATTAGTGATTATTAGTGATGAATATATCTAGGTGTATTTTGTCAGACAATAATATATTTGCTCCACTCTATGACAATCTGGTTTAGGTACTTCAACCAAAGATGGCTGTGTTTTTCTAGCAGTAGAATATTTCACATTAATTTAATGTGTACCTTTGTTATTATTCAACACATAAATAGTTGAAACACAAATAACCCCAGTAGGTTTTATTTAAAATCATAAATACAATCCTACTGTGGGCAATAGCATTTTTGCAAACTGCATCACTGCTCCAACTGAAGAGAGATTCCTGGAACTTTTCATATCAGTTACTGTTACTGGTGATATCTAAATGGAGGGAAATAGTACAAGCTTTTTAGGTGCCTGCTTTTCTGCTATGAGCAGAAATGAAGGTAACGTCCTTGAAAAGGAAAGTGATTCTAAGTCCATATTCACTGCTGGTTAAGCAACCCTGTTGGGAGCTGGCCCTATCAATTTCTAGCACTGTCCATTATGTAGGTTCTTTGTTTGCAGTTCTGATTTTATATGTGAGATGGCATAATGCTTCAGGCCACTCTTTAAAAACATATCCCAAGCCATCTAGCCTTTTGACTCCAATGAACAGAGAGAATGAAGCCAATGGAATATTTCCTTTTGCTAGTTAAATGCAACTACAGCTGTGGACTATTCTCCTACCCCACCCCCTTTCAACTGCACATATGAGCAAAAAAACAATAAATTATAACTTAAGGGGTTGGAAATTCGGGGACACATGAGTTACTCTTTATTCAACATGTCAAAAGCATCACCTGTCAAAAGGGCTTACTGAAAACAGCATTATAGATGTGATCAGTTTCTAAACATTGATTTGTATGACTTCTTCGTAATATAGAGCAATGCAACACTAATCCACTGATTCGTGTTCTGCATACATGTTTCTTTGGATATTACATGCTTTTGCTATAAGTAGGAACATTGCTCTTGACTACTACAAAAGAAATAACTAAATCAATTTTGATGAAAAATCATTAAGAAACCACTGTTGATGCTCACACGCATTATTTTGTTGATAAATATGCCAGTTCAACTCTTTTAAGAAAAGGACATTTGAACAGCTTATAAACTATTTGCACTGTACCTTGGCTTCTGCAGAAAGTTTCTTACCTGTATTCTCCTTTTGTAAATGTAATATTACATCACATTTTACATTATCCGAAGTATTTTAAAATGCATTCATTCTTCTTTTAATATGCTGAGAAGTATTTTGCTGGTCATTTCCTGATGTACCTACTGTATGTGTAAACACTTAAAGTTATCCTCAAACAAAGTAAGGCTGCAGATACTGCAATGTCTTGCCCTGGACATTTCTAAACTTACATCAGTGCTGTACTGATGAGAGAGAACACACAATATCTGCATGACTGACAGTGCACAGCTATGCTAGGTAGTTTGTGTACATATCCAGACAGAGCACGAGATTCAGTTAATGGAAACTGCAAATCCTGAAAATGGGAGTTGTCACATTACATACCTTCATGGCCTGCTCAGTCCAAATCAGTGTGTGCTCACTGGAGTTATAACTATAATAATATCTGGTTCAAAACCGGGTAAGCACTAAGATTATCAGTGCACAGAGGGCCCCAGTCAGCAGCTACAATCACTAAGTATAACAGCATAACAAACCTCTGTTTGGTGGCGATTATGCCAGCTTTAGCATCCTGCACACTGCTGTTTAAAACTTTACATGTCTTCATTTGCAGTACACTAGGAATCATAATATGTAGGAAGAGTTGCTTGAATGCCCTTACGTTTTAGTTACTCCATTTATACCTTCACTCTTACTTTTATGGATGATATTGTGGTAGCCATTTCATAAACGATATATATACTATGTCTGTTTCTCCTGTGTGTCTCTAATGGCTGCATGACAACAGTTAATGACAGAGAAGTCTGATGCTCTAAATCTAGAACACTGAAGGGTCACAAGTAACTTATACATCTACAGCATTCTCAATAGGGGAATGCCCTCCCACCCCTGATAGCTATATATACCAACTCTGAGATCTCTGCACTTAGGGTAGGGAGCAATTCATTGAGGTGATGTAATTTCAGAATTTATATGCAATAAACCATACTCGCACTTTAATGTTCACACAGAGAGGGGTGTTGAACTTCTGTACATTGTTTGCTAGGCTCTCCTATATGCATATATCTACTGTTATGCCACCTGAAATTATATATGTGCAAATATCTCTGAAAAGGTTCATTGCTTTAGTTTTATTCCTTCATGACTGTAATTTGTATGAGATTTCATGAGAAAGATAAAAAGAGTTTGTCTTAGCTCTTGTTTGATGATTGTATATGATTGGCATTCTCATTGTCATAATGGTGTATAATTTCCAAAATAACCTTAAATTTCGTTAGCCCTCTTCTAATTTAATAGACATTTTTGATTATGATTCTTAATTATAGTTATAAGCAATAAAGAAGAATGCATTCATATTGGAAGCTGTGCAAAATTTCTAAGCTTTATCCAAGTTTTGTTTGTTCACTGCGTGAATGCACCTAAAATGGGGTGCCATCTTTTCTGTGGTCATTCCACTGACTGCCTATGCATATGAATCTTATTGTTACACTGGTACCACAAGCATGTCACCCCTCAACTTACTTCACAGTCCTGAATGGAGGGGAGAAAGTATTCCCTGGGGTCGCAGCAGATCAGGAGATGTGACAGCATGGATGCTGCTGATTCACCATCACTGAACTATGAAGAAAATGGAGTTGGCTGAAATTTTAGAAAAAGTTTTTAACAAATCAGTTGAGGTTTTTGTTTACCTTAAATGTACATGGAACTCCCTGAATAAATTGCATTTTAAATTTTAGAAGGAAGCGAAACTGAAAGGATGGTGGTATATATTCTATGATGACTTGGTAACTGATGACTGTTGATAATCATTTACACAGCAAAAGTGGACATCTTGATCTCTTTATCATCTTGTACTCTTGATCCCACTCTTCTAGAATTGATATACCCTAACTACTTCCTCTTCTACAACCCCGTCCTTTTTATTCTTTGTCAACTAGTACTTGCCACATTGACTTAGACACCTACTCTGAATGTGTAATCCCGCTGTTTCAAATGTTATTTGCACTTGCAAAGAGTCTTCTATAATCTATTTTCATATTTTTTTTCTAATTAAATATGTTTTTGGAGCTCTTTCCCCAGGCCATTGCTAAAAAAAGTCTTGCATGATCCAGTTGGATCTTCCCTGAAACCAAATAAATAAATAAACATACAAATAAATAAATAAATAAATAAATACATATTTAAGTAAGTAAATTATTACAAAATAAAGTAAGATAATCCCCAGGGTTCATGAAGCTTGCGCCAGGTGTAGGCATAGCTTTGGCGATCCAACACCAAATATGGCCGGCGAGTGATCCAGGTACGAGCTGTTTCCACGTGCACTACCTGCGTAAGCTACGCCCGCACAGCTCCCGGCCCCTGTATGCTAATTACCCTAGTTGCAGCAGTGTAGCATGTAAATTAAGGTATTTAATGATCCAAGAAGTGGTGCAGGCGTAGTGTAAGCATGAAGAAATATAAACCGTAAAAAAACGGTTTACATTTTTGCAGACATAAAAATGGAGCCATGACAGCCGACCAAAACCATGTATTATATCATTAATATATGCCAATGGCTAAATATATAGCCATTGGCATAAAAAAGTACAAAATATAAAAAGTACATTTAATTTAATTTTTCGCACTATCGTGAAGTTTAAGTGCAGGGCAGAGGCGTGCAAACTGGATCGCAAGAAAAATAGAAAAATATAGAATAAAACTGCAATGTAACACATATCATGATTTTCCCATAATAGTCAATGGCAGGCATGTTACAACATGCCATGGTGCAAGGGCTGCTAAGGGCCTGTGACAGTGCTTTGCGCGGTAGCTAGGAATTAGTAGGCAATGCCATACAAATGAGAGGAGTAATAGTGAATCACAGATTCCCTGCTGGTGTAAGGATGCACCTCATTGTGTACTGTTATAACACCAAGGTGTGCCCTTGAGATAAAGATGACATCAAGAAAGGGGTGTGTCACCTTTGCACTAAGCACATTGGAGCATTGCAAATCCTGTTTGCCCGTAGCTAAGCAAAGCTGCAGGATAGGAGTGTGTTGAACTGGCTATAGCTTTGCTTAGCTGAGAGTACGCAAGGTAACCGAGTATGCATGTGAACGGAGATGAAAACGCGCTTAAACCCGGTAAATGGGTTTGCGCTGCGCGCACCGGAGCTGAAACAGGAAGGATATAGAAAAGAAATAAGGAAATGCTGCAGCAGGGAAATTGGAGTACAAATGACTAATTAACACCTAAGAACCTACAGTGGGCCATTGACAACAGCTAACAAGGCTGCAGGCAGCTACCTGCAGAACAAGAAAGGGGAGGGACTGTACTGCAAAGAAAACAGTAAAGTTCCACAGCAGAACAAAGCAGATTTGCAGTATATCAGCTATAAGACACATTTTGCAACACATGACTGAGTAGGGAAAGTACAAAACAAGAAAGACGGCAGGTGGATGCATGCCTGATAATGGGAGGGGATCCTGGTTTAAAAGTGAATTAAAGGGCAAAAGATTAATCAAGGCAGCCAAGCATAACTCCACTCTGAAGGCCCCACACTTGCAGTATTCACTGTAAAACCCATAATTAAGATACCCTGCAGCTGGAATTGCTGATACACACCCAATGACATCAGCAGCATGCATAGCAAAATAGTATAAAGTGTGAAAGCACCTAACACACACTTGTGTATTCCCATACACTCTGCACCATTGGTGTATACAGGTGGGGAACTTTTAGTATGTACATGTTAGGGGCTGCCATAGCTTTGATCCACCAGCATGTGCTGGAGACTGAAGGTGGTGTGGAGGATGATGCACACAACCACCTCAGGCACCAGAGGAGGAGAAGAGTGTTTAGACCCAGGGTAACCTACCAGGGGCTACATGATCTGGAGATGGTAGAGCATTACAGGGTGGACAGGAACACTCTGCAGCAACTTTTGGAGCTGTGCCGGACACGCCTCAGAGCCAGAACAAACACAGGGGAACCCATCCCAGTGGATACAAAGATATGTGTAAGCCTTGAGCATACTAGCTACAGGTACCTTTCAAAGGCCAATTGGGGATATCATGGGGATCTCACAGGCAAAGGCATCCAGGGTACTTTACCAGTTCCTGGATGCCATGTTACCACATGCCAATGAGCACATATACTTCCCCCGAACTCAGGAGGAGTTGGCCAGCAATATGCTTCTCTTCCACCATGTGGCAGAATACCCGGAGGTACTGGGTATAATAGACTGCACGCACATACACATCAAGTCACCACCCAATGAGCAGGGTAGGTGCTACATAAAGAATACCCCTCCATTAACTGCCAGATCATGTACAATGCCCAGGGCATTATCATGGATTTGTGTGCTGGCAGCCCTGGAAACTATCACGACTCCCACATCTGGCATGCCTCACAGTTGTATCAGGTATTTTCCATGGTGGACATCCTATATGGCCACCTGGTGGGGGATGCTGGCTATGTACTGGAACTGTGGATGATGACTCCCATCAGAACTGCACACACATCCATGCAGGAATGCCATAATGAGGCACACGCACAGACCATAATCATCATAGAGCATGTGTTTGGGATGCTTAAATCACAGGTTCCATTGCTTGGACATATCTGGTGGAGCCTTGCAGTACTCTCCAGGCATGTGTGCCCACATCTTCATAGTATGTGCCATGTTACACAATATGATGCTGTGGAAACAGCTACAGCAGGGACAGAATGGTGAAGCCCTCACAGCTCACCACCATTGCCAAAGCCCCACAGCCACACAGGTACTCAGACCACAAACACCCTGAGCCAGCCCCAGTAGGCAGACAGAGGCATGCCCAGTATGACCATGCCTTGGCAAGGAGGGAACATATAGCACACACACTGACAGTGTAGGCACCTAGGGACTGACACCTTTCTCCACCTGCACACACAGTAAAAATGGATGGCACACACACAAAACTACCTGTAAATTGTCATGTATAGGCAGTCTACTGTGTGCATCCAACATAGGCAGCCCTCAACTATTGCACACACAACTGCTATTGGCACAAGGTAAGTCAACTCCTGAACAGTAAATTAAGCTATCAGCATGTGCTGATATTGTATGTATAGGTTCATAGGCTCATAGGTAGGTACTTGACTAACTGCCTGAGGGCATTCATAAGCCTAGCCAAAATGTGTCAGCTTTTGTCACCCCATTGATTCTGTCCCTCTGTGGAGCAGAGCCAATGGCGGGATCCCTGGGGTGTATCTACTGTCCCCCATCCATTCCTCACGGTTTCTCTTGAAGAGTGTAAGTGAGGGGCCCTGTATAATGTAATTAGGGATGTTGTTCCAAAGTATGGGGAGTTTCTGTGACAGGAATCCATCCCTCCAGTATCTTCCAGTTATTGTTGTGGCAAGGTTCAGCTCACTACAGCATGTGACTCACTGTGACATGGATTCTCATAGGTGAAGCATATCCATTACCTGGTCTGCAAAGCCATGGAATGTATCATCATGGAACTCATAAACAAAGACATTGGTAACCTCCAAACTCTGGATCCCACCCAGTTCGGGTTTGTGAAAGGCAGATCATGCCTCCTGAACCTGATCGACTTCTTTGAGGCAGTCACCAAAGCCATAGATGAGGGTAAAGTGGTTCACACAGCCTATTTTGACCTCGCCAAGGCTTTCAACACCATCCCCATTCTGGAATTATAGCTAAACTCAATAAACTAGGCATAAATCCCTATGTCACAAGATGGGTTGCCAACTGGCTCACTGACAGAACCCACACTGTAAAAGTTACAGACTCCAAATCTGACCTCAAACCAGTGACAAGTGGAGTACCAGAGGATTCTGTCCTGGGACCGCTCCTGTTTGGTATCTACTTCTCTGAAGTACAGGCTAACACAGAAGGCCTCTGGCTAATGAAGTTCGCAGATGACTGCAAACTAGGAGCCATAGTCAAGTCCCCAAGTGATGTGAACATCCTACAGAAGGGCCTCTCTGACACAGATGTCTGGTGTCAGAGCCATGGCCTCAAGTTCAATGCCAAAAAGTGCAGTGTCATCCCCTTTGGTAAAAACTCTGTACCCATGAACTACTACATAGGCAGCAAGCTACTTAACACCGAATGCGTGATAAGAGACCTTGGGACCCAGGTGGACAGTAGTCTCTCCTTTGATAGTCACATCGCCACAGTAGTCAGGAAGCCTTCTACGTGGCACACCTCATCATAAAAGGGTTCTCATCCAGGAAAAAAGAGGTCATCGTTACCCTCTACTCATCACTCATTAGACCCATTATAGCATACAATACCCCTTTTGGAATGTACCTCACAAGACATCTGCAGCAGCTGGAAAGGCCACAGAAGTACCTCATAAAGAGGATTACTGGACTCAAACAAATGCCCTACACTGTCTGCCTCAAAAAACTCCAGCTTTACTCCATAGCATATCACCTACTCAGAGGTGATCTCTGCCTAACATATAAAGCTATGTCAAACCCAGAGCTGTTGGACATGCTACACCTAAAGAAATCCCAATCCCTCCAAGCTACATGCTCTAGGGACCTAAACCTTGTCACCACAATAAACAGGACATGCTGGAGGGATAGATTCCTATCCCAGAGACTTCCCATACTCTGGAACAGGCTACCCATCTATGTCAAGCAAAGTTCTTCATTAGCACTCTTCAAGAAAAATCTTGATGAGTGGATGGGAAATAGGAAATACACCCTGGGGATCACTTCTGTGTCTCTGCTCATCAGTGGCACAGGAAAATAACTTTCTTGGGTGGCATAAGCCAGGGAACCTTGTTGGCTAGGCTTGCGTAGGCCCTTGGGCCGATAGCCTAGTACCTACCTATGAACCTATTAAGCTTGAGTTCAACATGGCTTTGTTTTCCAACAGAGATTATTTATGAGTAAATGAGATGCCACTGAGTAAAGTATGGGTTTATTCAGTCTGGCTGCATAGGACATAAGTTTGAGGCAAGTAATCCTCTTGGTGAGGTACATTTGTGGACATTCCAGCTGTTGGATGTGTCTTCTGAGGACATCCCAAATGGGTTA
Source organism: Protopterus annectens (assembly GCF_019279795.1). NCBI lineage: Eukaryota > Metazoa > Chordata > Ceratodontiformes > Protopteridae > Protopterus > Protopterus annectens. The sequence goes on along the minus strand of NC_056739.1, from coordinate 368,909,280 downwards.
TTATACTCTATGATAGGACTGATGAGTGATGAGTAAAGGGGCACTATAACCTCAGTATGTCTAGATGCAAACCCTTTAGTAATCAGATGGCCTAGATAGAAGGATGTCCTAACTACTTTGGAGATATGATTGTCAAAGGAGAGATCACTAGCTACCTTAGTCCCCAGATACCCTATTACCTCATCTGTATTAAAGTGGCTGCCACTTATGTGTTAATATGTGGGTGCTTAATATTCCACAATGGAATGACCATGCAGTTTGTGGCACGTAGCTGGAGGCCATGACTTTGACACCCTGTGTTGGTCTCAGTGAGACCCTTTGAAGGATGTCTGTGTCAGCTGAACTGTCAAGTATGGTTCCCATTTTGCAGTCATTTCCAGACATGGTCTGCTGTAGTCCACCTGTGTTTGCCTGTACCTCTGAGAAGTATATGCCAAACAGTCGGGATCCCAGGACTGAGTCCTGTGGGAAACCAGTCATGAATGGTTAAAGGTTGGACCTGGATACCGCTAGTCCTACCATGTGGGTTCTGTGTGCAAGCCTGTTGGCAACCCATCCTGTGATGTATGGGTGTATGTACAGGCTGGTGAGTTTATCAATAATACCTGAGTGGGGAATGGTGTCAAAAGCCTTGACAAGGTCCAAGTAGTATGTGTGAACCACCTCTCCCCTCATCTAATGTCTTGGTGACTGTCTGTAAGACATCAAACAGGTTCAATAGGCATGAACTGCACTCAACCAAGCTGACGTGAGTTGGGTCAAGGGTTTGGAGGTTACCAATGTCTTTGATAATGAGTTCCATGAGGATGCATTCCATAGCTTTTCAGACCAGGCTAGTCAGGCTTATGGGGTAATAGTTACCATGGTCAGTTGTGTTTCCACCTTGGTGGAGTGGAATAGCCATTGCCACGCACCATTGTATGGGCATGTACCCTGTGGAGAGGCTGAGGTTAAAAAGCTTAATTAGGTGGAGGTCAGTTTGTCTTGTAGTGTTTGTAAGATGCAGTCTGGGACACCATCTGCCTCCATTGATGTTGTGTATTGCTGTTAGAGAGCGCCATTTCCACCTGTGTGTCTCTGATGTCTGGAATACTGTACTTTTTGGGTATTGTTGTGGGCTCTTTAGGGTGTGAAGTTTTCATTGAATGTATCTGCAAGGATGTTGGCGATATCAGTAGGGTCAGTATATTTTGTGCTATATTGCAATGGCACAGTGCAAATCTGTGTGTTACCACTTAGATCCTTGACATAGCCAAAGAAGTCTTTGTGGTTATCTTTTGAATCCTTGCCTTTTTTCCTGTTGATGTTAGCCTTGGATAATTTCATGAGGGACCTACGATTCTTACTGATACTGGTCATGGATGTCTGCCCTTCTAGAGATTTGCTGATTTTCTGGACTACTGTCCTACTTCTGTTGTATAGCCTGTTTATTGCAGGGGTCTGCCAGACTGGTGTCCTTGTCTCAAAGGAGTGAGTCTTGGTTTACCAGTGATGGCATGATCCATACATCCTTGTAGGTGTTTATAGAGTGCATTTGTAAATCTGTCTGAATCTTGAGCAGTGTTTTCCCTTAGTGTGGGGGCTGCAAACCCCTCCACCCCCTGTCTCTAATAGTGTGAATTTAGCTGTAGGAAAGGTATACACTGTGGTTTCCGTGGGTGGGGGAGATGGTTGGGTGTGGAAACAGTGAATAGTTCATGGTCAGATCTAACCAGTGACTGGTTTACCTCCGCTGTGGTGCACCTGTCACCCATGTTGGTGATTACTACTTCTAGTATGTTTCCACCCCTCATTAGGGAGTTTACCATCTGACACAGGGCATATGAGGTGATAGATTCCAGGAAGCGCTGGGCCTGGAAGTGATTACTTGAGTAAGTTTCCCAGTTAATGGTAGGGTAGTGGACATCGACCAATATCAGGATGTGTGGTAGGACTGTCATGTTTTCCACTGTCACCAGATAGGTGGAGTGGTGGTCCTGGGTCATGGAAAGTGATCTGTAGCAGGCCACAGTTTGCATTGCACTTGTGGCTGATGTTATCTGCACATGGATGATCTCAGAGGTATCATGCTGCCCCACTAACCTAGAGGTGTAGGTATCCCTGATGAATATAGATACACCCCCTCCATATCTGTGTCAGTCCATGTTCTTGTCCAAAATATGTGGTATGGGTTGTAGTCTGGTAGTACCAGTGTGCTCTCAGGAGCCTTAAAACAGGTCTCAGTTACTGCACAGATGTTGATGTTGCCCATACTGAGGAGTGCTGTGAGTGCGTGCATGTTGTCATCACAACCCATGGTGTTGAGTAGCATAACCCTCATTGATTCTGCTATTGTGCTGTTGATGGAGGTGGGATTTACCTTTGATACTTCTCTAAAAAAGGCACCATGGGGGTGCAAATAGCTTTGGCCAGTATTCCAAAGCGTAAGGCTTCCACATAAGCTGGTATGGTAGAGTTGCATGCATGTTTCCCATCTGTCCTTGTTTCACATCTTTCCTGTAGGTAACCTACTGGTAAGCAATAGAAAGCCTTAAATTTATACAAGTCTTCTAGCTTTCAAGATAGCCTTTTGGAGTGATTAAGTATCAGTGTTCTGTATGTTCTTACTACATTATGATATTTCACTGTATATTGTGATCTGAAAGTTCTGTTTATTCACATATTATGGCTGTGATGGCCTGCACTTTAGAGGTTCAAAGATAGGTAGTAGGCTATCTGCCCAAGGGCAATTAGAAGCATAGCTACAGTGTGTTGGCTTTTTCTGCACCATTGATGAAGTAACTGAGCCCCTGTCAAGCATAGCCAATGAAGTGATTCCAGGCAGAGTTGCCAGAAGCTGTTGAAGACTGGGGTGGTGGAGGGAGTCAGAGGCACTTAATGGTCTAAAGAGGGCATGTTAACATGAAAAATCAACACCATTCAATTTCCCCAACAGGTCATGCAGCTATAAAACTGGAGGGGCTCCCCCACCCCCTGGCTGTATGGTCTGGGACACATGATCCCAGGGGTGTATATTCTGTTACCCATTCACACATCAAGGTTTCCCTTGAAGTGTGTCAGTGAGGGGCTATGCCTAATGTAGTTAGGAATATAATGTATAGTCTCTGCTTTCATTTGTTATATGTTTTTATTTGAAGAGTAAGTTAAGCTCAGTGGATTTGGGTGCCTCCACCCTTTGCTTAGCCTAGCTTACACATAGAAATCATCTAAATAAGAAATAGGCAGAAGCAACATTAATGTCAATAGTGTACTGGTTACAGCATTTGCATAGTATCTGTGCATTCAAGGTTCAAATCCCAATAAAGTCAGGGATATTTATCATGTTAAAAAGTATACCTTAACCACAGCTTGCATATATAGGTAGTATTCGTCAGTATAATAAACATTTGAAACACCCATGTGTGCTGGAGAGTAAAGTCAACAGAGAATGTAATGTTATGTAAGCACGTAGTGAGATGTTACTTCACTGAAATGTATATATCCTGAGAAGTTAGCAGATGTGGCCATGTTTGCGTGCATAGGTTATACATTTTAAAGTTTAACTGCTGCTTTAATGTCACACAAACACTTTTAAACATGCTTACAACTGCTTAAATGAGTCTTATTCTGGAGTAAAAAACATTTTTAAAGCATCGCAGGTGTTGAACCCTGGATCATGCACACTATAGTCATGGGACTTACCATTAAGCCTTCTGAGCTGTATACTTGTTTTATGGTCTTTAGACTACATCTTATACTATAGGCATTCCACAGTACTGATCACAAATGGAACAGTCACTTTGTGTACATATGTACAGTACATTGTAATGTACTGTAGTTTGTCAATCAACATATACAAGTCTACATATGTATAACTGTTACAAATTAATGCTCTCTCTCTCTCTCTCATATATATATATATATATATATATATATATATATATATATATACATGTCAGTGATGTCTGCACATAGATATAAATATTTATTATATAGTTACATCTATAGCCATATATATAAACATCTATGAACACACTGCGTGACACAGAAGCAATCCAAAGGAATTGAAGTGTACACAAAACACATGCAGCTCTGGTATTATAACTATTAATATTAAGCTATTTCACCATAGAAGGGATGGTTGTTGTGTATGTGGAAATTGTGGTGGTGGAAGAATGATGGGTAATGAAATCATGCATCAAGGAGAGCCTGGGTTGGATGTTCAATAAGTATACTGGAGGGGTATACATGGAGTATAGGGACAATATAAATAGGACACAAAACCAGAACCATTCTCATCCATAATACACCATGTCATGTCACATTGCAACACCTAATTCCACAAACATATGAACATTAACATGTATCAAACATATGTACACCAGCTGACTGTCACATTTGTTTTCAGTAGTGAGGAATGCCTGTAGTAAAATGTATATGCGAAACACCATAACATTTGTACATATCTCAGATGCCTTAGTGGTAAAGTCAGTGACTGCGGTATTCATGGTCCTGGGTTCAAGACCTGCAACGGTTGTTAATTTATTTTGAGGGCCAAAATAAGGGCTGTTGGATGCAGGTGGATTAAAGCACTTTTAAGTAGTTATAAGCAGGTTTGCGTGGGTTTGCACAATGGTGAGCGGCGCTTAAACACAGTTAACTGGATAAGCGCTTCAAAGGTTTAACCTTTGCTTAACATTGCACAGTCCACAGGCAAACCTGCTTACAACTGCTTACATGTGCATTATTCACACTTTCCCTACCAGTGCCTACTCTGAGAGGTAAAATAATAACCCCTTCCAGGATTAGAACCTGCAACCATGTACACCATCCTCAGAGTAACCTAATACTAAGCTATCTGAGATGTACCTATGCCAGCTGTGTATTTAGACAGGTTAAAATGCAAAAGGGAGGATTGTGTGGAAATAAGACAAACCACCATGTACCCAATGCAAGGTGTATGCTACATATATATATATATATATATATATATATATATATATATATATATATATATAAAGAGAGAGAGATAGATACATGTCGATATATAGAAATATTATGGAGGTACAGATAAACGTATGCAATAATAAATATTATATATCTATATACATATACACATACATATACACACACACACATACATACATACATGTGTGTATACAGCATCTGAAGTGTTCAGCTCTGAGTATAACATGGACCATAGCAATCACACATTCTGCCTCCCGCCAAACAATATGAACATAACATATGAAGAGTATATGCCAATGCACTATTACAGATATGTTCTATGGACACAGTCACCAACACAACTACAATGACTGCAAATATCTTTGACAGTAGTACACAGACAGCTTTCATTTAGCAAATCTTTATAACATTCCGATGTATTGCCAAAAGGATTCAAGGACTAACAGTACCTGCATGCTATACAGAAAGCATTTAACAGTGCCTTAAAGAATCAGCCTGCAATTACCATAGTATTACTCCACTAAGGGATAGGTGTTCACATAGGCAAAGAACCCCCACACACATATAGAAGATGTATAAAAGCGGTACCTAAACATCTGCATCTGCTATGTACACCCACCAACATCTCCCCCACACCTAAACTAATTACAACAATACATACTGTCATACCATAACCAACTATTCACCCACTGTACGACATCTGCTGAAACCTTAACATACCTAGACACAGACACACTAACACGGCCCTATGTGAAATAGTTGCTGTTATACAATGGAACAGCTACTGATGTTACAGGGTTTGTTTGAACTATTCCTGTTTCAGAGGGTTTAAAAGTAATTACACCGGAAAGTGTTACCGATTACTGATTATCAGCACAGTATGATGCACATTAACACCAAACTAAAGATGTCTGGTAAGCACACTGTAAACCCCCTAACATTATATGCATAGCCATGCAACCTTGAGCTGGTCAAACATCCTGGCCAGACTGAAACATTTGCAGAAGTATTAGGTACAGACAAACCCTGCACAAGTAGCAATTTTCAGAAATATAATAGCAGTACTCACATTTAGACCAAATCCTCTAGGCATTACACACAATATATTAGTGTTTGTCTACATACAGCTGTTGCAATAGATTTCAAACAACACTTCCAGGCTGTCTTCCTCACAAGTAAGAGACAATGCCCAAGTGGAGTACTCAATTATACTCCACTGTTGCCATGGTATTGGCTAAGGCAGTAGCTGCACAGCTGATGTGCATGTAATTAACTACTTAGGAACACCAATTGATTATCAGGATAGCGCATGTTACTGATCTCTAACTATAAATGGATGCCTTGTCACACATTCAAACCATCTGTAGCTACCTGTAGAACAGTACAAAATACTGAAACACAAACCGAAAATGAGTAATATACCAGTCAATAACACCTTCAATTACTAAGAAGGTATGTATAACATTTAGTATGTCTGTGTATGTAGTACCTGTTCTGTAAGAATTATAGTGTAATCAATGCATATAGTGGAAATAGCTATCTTGTAGTGATGTATTGTTGAGCAGTAGTAATGCTTGTAGTATTCTATGTGTGTACTGCTGTAGGTCACAAGGCAAACTCCTCATACACCACAGGGGATGATGTATATGGGCTTGGAACTCACAAATTCTCTTCCAGCCACTGTCAGTGTCAGGGTTGGTCCAACAAGTATGTGTTATAATAGGGCATAGTATATGTCGATATATTGTAAAAGTAGACATATATATGGCTGTATAAGTAAGATGAACATGTCAAAGGTGGGCTTACTGTGCAAATATGGTTTGCATTGTGGGATATTGTGCCAATAACTGTGTAATGTGCAGTATTTTAGGCAGATCTGTATTCCATTTTACATAGCATTTCTGTTATGTTTTGCAAACATTAGTTATGTCTATTGGCAATTACAATACTCAGTAACAGGATACATATGACTTGTATTCATCTGACAGTTTAGCAGCATGATAGCAAAGATAATTAGAAGAGCTAGGTAACTATCCATGCACATAACACATGTAATATCCACCTCTCTAGTATCGTTTGCAAGCAATAACAGCTGTGCAAGTTTACATGTTATGCAAATGTGTAGGGACCCTTGTTACAGGGCTGGGCCAAATGGCTATGTGCACACCTACATAGAGTGGAAATTGATAGTAGAGACACACTGGTTGAACTTTCAGGTTTGTGTAGCCTAACTTCTCATTGCCAGCCTAACAGCCGCTTACAAATACTGTATGTAAGGTAGTGCACAGTACTGCTAATGAAACAGGTTGCATATCATCTTTAACTCCAGTGTAACATCTGCAGTAGGAGTGTAAGATGTAGGAGACTGCTGCCCATGTGTAATAGCTGCTTCATAGGTGATGGCTTACACTATCTGATTATATACTGATCATGTTGATAGTGGCAGCAGAGTCTATTGATACATGACTCTGTTTGGGGAGGGGGTGTCTGTGCCCAACAGAGCTCATGGTTCTGGTGGATATGTGAGTATATACCCAGAAAAGGAAACAGACCTGTAGGCACTTGCATCATCTGTAATCAACTATCAGGATGTGATGTGCTCCTCAGAGGAGGATTGCTGCTAAAGGTAGCTACTATGTTTCTGTAATAGCCAGTGTTGTCACGTCCATAACACACGTAATTACTTTTGAGTATCACTGTCTAAAACATCTTCATAAGCAATCAGCACACTAAATACAGTACTTTGTACTCGTAGTACTGAATGCTCATACAGGCATGTCCACTAGTCAGCTACTAGTGTTTACTAATGTCAGCTTTGTGTATGTGGCCATCCTCAGGGAATGTAATCTCTATGCCATGTACACTGCCAAACCCACCTAACACCACACCCCACACTTTGTCTGGGATGCAGCTACAAGTGTAAGCTGGAAGGCAGTCCAGTCTACAGCCATGACTGGACTGGACAGTCATGAGATGTAGGTTAACACATGCATCTTATCATCACAACAAAAACATACCCTTACCAGAACACAGTAAGGACACCCACACATACTACCAGAAATCATACACTTCTAAGTATCTGGACAAGAAAGTGACCACCCAAGTTGGACTACACAGACAACAAAATACACAAACTGTATGACATAGTTTGCATAATTGTACCACACCTCAGAACACATGGCCGGAAACATATCCAACAGTACTCATTTGTGAATGCAAACTCTAGCACTATGTGCAAACATACTGTCAGCTGCTTGTCTGCCATGATTAGCCACATACACATACACTCAGACCACCTTTTGAACTATACACATGACCCTGGCATATTCCATGTTGTTGTGCAGGACATGTGATGCAGTAGCCTGGACTGCAAGGAAACACACATGTAGGAACTGACAGGTTTTGTAGCCCATGCAGGTATGTCCCAAGTCCTGGGTAGCATTCTGCCATTGGCCAGAATTATACTGCAGTACAGGGACAAAAGGATTGTATTCCACAATTGCCTAATGTACTGGTGCAATGCAAAGGGTATCCAGTATCTCTCTGCCTGGGATACAATGGTTGACAGACCATGATGCTTTGCCAGACAGGGCCTGCATCTGTTACCCCTGGGAATCTGGATACTGTCTAGGACTCAAGCTTCCCCTGTAGTGCCTTTATCATGCAAAGTTCAAGTGGAAGTCCACTACTGTAACAGGGATAGCCAAGCAATAAACTGCGGGTGTCGCTACTCAATGATACATTTCAGAAACTCAGTATGGACTCACTTATGTCAATCCTTAACATGGGGAACATATCTGTGCAGTGACTGAGATATGATTCAATGCTCCAGAGAGCACACCTGCATGACCATGTTATAACACATACCTCACCTCTTGCCCATTATCATGTATTGGAACACATGGGCCACAGGTGTGTCCATATTCCTGAAGGATATGTACACCACCACACTAGTTGCACTTGCATAACTTCAGATGCATTATGCTGAGCAACTACCTTTGTGCCAAGGTGGAATCCAAATTGCACCTTGCAACAGATCACCCACCATGCCTAAGAATTCCCAACTGTCATATTGTGCTGTAATGGGGAATATTAGGTTTCAGACAGAAAACCATAATAATGGCTACTCTCAAGTATTCCATTATGAACTGGGAAGACCCCTCATATACCAACACCTGCGCTCAATGCATGTTGGATTTCATCAACCCCAATGACCTGGTTCACCATAGTAACACAAACAGGGCTAACAGTATGCTACACATAGTCAGTCTCCAAAGCCAATGTTATGCTTCTTAAGAGTGAAGTGGTGACTGTCATAGCATCCATGCAGATGGACAATGCATGTGCAAATGCTTAATCCTATACAAATGAACTTTAAGCACTCACATAAGTGCAGTGATTTTGCCACTGAAACAGAACCAAGATTCAACCAAACACAAACAAGAAGGCAAACTGGTGGTACCCTGCCTTAGTGTACCACAGAAGGTAGTAACTGTTTCAAGAGTGAACACATATGAGTGGTGGTGATCCCTGGTCAGCCTCAGTAAGATGCAGATACACCATATAAAACCACACAGAACTACTATGAAACTAATCTACCACATATTATGAGGCCAACCATAGAGCATTCTATAGCTGTGTCATGAACTGTAAAGGCAACAAGACCTGCCATGCTTCACTGCACTATGGTATAGGAAGTACTGCACCTACAGAAATAGCACCTGTTCATCCAGATAGGGTCTTGGAGAACCTAAACCCACTCCCACCCCCCCAACAGGTACATATATTTATATATCCATGTACACTACAGAGCCCCTGTAATATCAACCATGCAGGTACAAGCTGCACTCTCTAAAGCCATACATACAGCTTTCATGGGACCTGTCAACATCCCAGGCTGTATCCTACAGAAATGTCAGAACAATTTGCTCTCCACATACAAATCATGTTCAATCATAGCTTCATGCCAGGCTGTGTACACACTGAATGGTGCACAGCAACAGTTATCACACCATACAAAGGGGGGTAACACCACTGATAATGGGAAATAGTGCGCTACTACACTGCTGAGTCTGGTCTGTAAGGCCATGAACTGTGATCAACTTATTTGACGCAGTCACTACAGATGTAGATGACAGTAAGGTTGATAAACACTGCATATCATGACCTTGACAGGTCTTAGGACACCATAACCTATACTGTGCTCCAGCTACACTCAGTAAACTAGGTGTATAGTCCTATGTCACAGGAGTGGTTGACAAATGGACTGCTGGCAGAACCAACACTACAGAAAGTGTCTGACTAATACACGCACATCAAACCAGTGCCAGCTACAGTAATACAGGATTAATTCCTGGTACTCCCCCTCTTTGTTATCTATACCACACAGACCAACACATAAGGCATCTGCCTATTGATGTTTGCAAATGACTATGAACTAGGAGCAATAGTTATCTCAATGTGTGCTACGGTCAGCATATAGAAAGGCCTTTGTGGGTCGATGTGTGGTGTGTGATGTATGGCCACAATTTGACAGTTAAGTATTGCAATGTCATCCCCTATGTTAAAAACCCTGCACCCACGAACTACCAACTAGACAGTGGTCAACATAATGGAAACTGTGTGTGTATGGGATGCAGCTGGACAGCAGTCTTTCCTTTGATAGTTACTTCACCACATCAGACAGGTAGTCGTATGGGGCACCCCTAATCATGACCGGGTGCCATCCATGAATATAGAAATCATTGTTCAGTCATACTCAACACTCAATTGACCCATAATAGATCACATATCTTCTTTAGGAGTTATTGGCCATGTTCAGATGGCCTACACTGGCCTTCTCAATCCCTAGCTCCACTATGTAGCATGATGCCTAGCCTGAATAAAGCCATGTCCAAACCAGAGATGTTGGACATGCTACACTTACACATCCTGATTTCAAATAAACACATACGTTATGGACATCCGCCTTTCTAGTACAAGGATCACAACATGCCTGACGGATCTCTGTCCCATACACTTTCATACTCCTGACATAATATGTATCCCTGTCCAGCGAAGCTGCCCATTGCCCCTCTTTGTGACATGGTGTGAGGATCACATGGCAAATATATCAGTTACCCTGTGGATCAGTTCTGTGGCACTGCTTGAACTGGCCATTGAAACTTACCTGTCTGTTGGCTACAGCTAGGTAACCTTTCAGCCTAGGCTCATAAATGGCCCATGGCATATAGCCTACTAGTTCACTATGACCATACATGCTATAGTTGATATCCAACCCTGCAAATACCATCAGGCTAGCCATTGTCCCATGTGTTTCACATGTGCAACATGGGTAATACATGGCAGGATGCTAAGCAGCTGTACAGTGCCATGTAGATGTATATGGCAAAACACATACATGTAAAAAATTCTGTGAGCAAGTATTCAGGGTCACAGGTCACGTCCCTTAAGGCTGTGTATGACTATATATGTGACATATACACAGCATTAAGGTCTATTGCATTAATGTGAACACATCCAGGCATGTGCTGATAGGTAAAGACATCAGTACAGGCAAACAGACTTGCCCACATCAAGACATCCACATGGAGTATGAACAATGCCATCACTTGACACACACATATATGGTGATAACATTGAATCACCAGTAAGTGTCAAATGTGTGTGAGTTAAACATGTCAGTGGTGTTAGTGTCATGTAGATTTGCAAAGACATATTTGTAATCTTAATAAATGTGATACACATGTATGTTCAGCTGTACTTCTGTACTTCTCTTTGATTTACTGTGACATGTCTCCATCATTATGTCTTCCAGGTATGCCACGTGCCAGGCTGCCACCATACACCTGCTTGGAGGATGAGGTCCTCATCCCATACATTCTCGACAACCATGTAACACTCTTCAGCCATGAGCCACAGGATGCTCAGCAGCTGGATGCCTAGTGGGAGGAACTCCGCGGGAGGGAAAATGATGTTGATAGCCACAATCGCACCTATCAGCAGGTGCGCCGACACTGCATGGACCTCATAAGACAGGGAAAATAGCATGCTAATGCAATTGCCAGGGAACAAGGTGCAACAGGTGAGGGGCCACTCACACAGCCCCCACTCACACATACCAAGGAGCTACTGGCCAACCTGGGGACACCTGTAGACCTCCACCCACAAGCTTTAGCTGGTATTGTGGAGGTGGGTGTCTCTCAACCACTGAGCCTGGAGTTGCCTGGTAAGTCACTACTGCACATATAAAACACCTATATTTCATATAGTTACATGTGTTACTGTACAATATGAAATGTAACATCATATGCAAGGCATGTATGCACACATGCCACATACTATAGTCTGCTACTCTATGTATGCACAGATGTGCATACTCCATAGTATAGTCTATTGTACTGGCTTATGTGCTAACATGAACATTGCACCCTATAGCTATCACACATGTGTGGATAATGAGCGTACTGCTGTGACACTCCTATTTAGGTACCTCTGGCGTTTTGCAGTGACACCAACCTGTTGCAGGTGAGATTGTTATTTACCAGGCTTGATAATGCACAGATCATATTAATTGCCTGCTATCTGCCATGTGGCCATTTAACACACATACACATAGGTTCATAGGTTCATACTAGGCTATCTGCCCTAGGGCATTTATACACCTAGCCAGAGTGTGTTTGGCTTTCGCCACCCATTTTAAATTAATTTTGCTATGCCCTTTTTTGAGGTTAGTATACTGTGCCTCTGTCTAACAGTGACACAGAAGTGATATCTGGGGTAAACCTACGATCTACCATCCACTCATCAAGATTCCTCTTGAAGAGAGTCAATGAGGGACTCTGCCTAACCTAGACTGGGATTTTATTCCAGAGTGAAGGGAGCCTCTGGGTTATGAATCTGTCCCTCCATCATGTCCTATTTATTTCAGTGCTGAGGTTCAAGTCTCTCGAGCTCGTAGCTCAATGGGATTTGGATTTTCTGAGGTGCAGCATGTCCATTAATTCCAGGTTGGACATGGCTTTATACGTCAGGCACAGATCACCTCTAAGCAGGCAGTATGCCACTGAGTAGAGCTGGAGTTTCTTTAACCGGGCAGCATATGGCATCTGTTTGAGCCCTTTGATCCTCTTGGTGAGGTACTTTTGGGGACTTTCCAGTTGCTGCAGGTGTCTGGTAAGGTACATTCCAAAAGGGGCATTGTACTCAATTATGGGCCTGATAAGGGATGAGTAAAGAGGCAGAATGACCTCCCCTGATCTAGATGTGAATCCCTTCATGATTAGGTGGGCTATATAAAATGTTTTTCTAACCACTTTGGCCACGTGGTTGTCAAATGAGAGATTGCTATCAACCTGGGTCCCCAGATCCCTAATTACTTCTTCTGTACTTAATTGATTACCACCTATGTGGTAATTTGTGGGCACTTTGTTTTTGCCAAAGGGGATGACTATACACTTTTTGGTGTTTAGCTTGAGGCCATGGCTCTGGCACCAGTTGTCTGTTTCTATGAGGCCCTTTTGGAGGATGCTTGTGTCGGCTGGAGAGTCGATTATGGTGCCCAGTTTGCAGTCATCTGCGAACTTGGTCAGCCACAGTTTTTCCGTGTTGGCCAGTACCTCCGAGAAATATATACCGAACAAGAGAGGTCCCAGGACTGAGCCTTGTGGGACACCACTTGTAACTGGTTTGGAGTCTGACATGGCTCCAGCAATTCTACCCATGTGGGTTCTGTCCTTGAGCCAGTTTGCAACCCATCTAGTGATATAGGGGTATATATTTACGCTGGTGAGCTTATCTATAATGCCCGAGTGGGGTATTGTATCGAAGGCTTTTGCAGGGTCCAGGTAGGCTGTTTGGACCACCTTCCCCTCATCAATGGCCTTGGTGACTGTTTCAAAAGAAATCAACCAGGTTTATGAGGCAGGTTCTGCCCTTAACAAAGCCGAACTGGGTAGGATCCAGTGTCTGTAGGTCCCTGATATCTTTATTTATGAGGTCCATGATGATCCTTTCCATAGCTTTGCAGACCAAGCTAGTCAGGCTTATGGGGCGATAGTTTACAAGATCCGTTGAGGCACCACCTTTGTGGAGAGGGACAACTGTTGCTGTACGCCACATAATGTATAGTGGTCCTGTTAATATACACTGGTCAGACCTGCAATGCATCACAGTTATTACCCATGTGGAATGATTGAAGACTTATGAAACACCTACACTAATCCTTACAAACTGTCATTTCCAGATGTGTGGACAGCTGTGAATACAATGGTGGAGGTGTGGTTCACTGTAGGGACAGGTACTACAAATCAGCATTACACATGTGGGGAATACAAACAGTACTATACAGAGAGCATATGTGTGCACACACTCTAAATGTGTTGGAGCTGGAGTATGACCAGCCCACAGGATTCACCCTTTTGGATTACACCCGTGCTATGAATGTCACACAATGTCATATGCTATCTGACATGTCCATGACATGTAGTGGGCTGAATGCAACACTGCTCAACTATCCTGCAAAACATATCTCACATCCCAAACATACCACCCTTTGTCTGCATAACCATGTTCTCAGTTGAGCATATGACATCTGTGGGTGTATGTCATATGGGATAACACTGACATGTGACAGAGATGACCATCACAACCATTGGACAAAACATGTTTACATGTGGCCATGGAGGATGGCCAGAGACATGAAGCAACACACACAGTAGAAGTGATGTACATGTCTGTACACCCTGTTGTACATTGGCTCGACACAATACAACTATGGCCTTTGTATAATGGCCATATTGCAAATGTGAAACATTAAACATCATACAGGCCTGTGCACAGCTTGTGTAGGCATGACATCAAAACCACCACATAACATGTCTTGAACATCTTGAGTGTGTCACAACATGAAAGCATTGACCTATACAGTATCCAAATACATATATGTGTTGCACAACATACACATACAACCACATCAGCCCACAGATAGAGTACATTCATCTTGCTGGTGTCAGACATCACTGTCATGCTTGCTCCTCATTTGTGTGAGGTACATAGATGGCATGTGGGACATGAAGTACTGCTAAGTTAGCCATGTCTGGGTATAGTTTCCAGGCATCAGTAATATGATTGCAGATGTGCAGGAGTGTCATCTGTATACCCTACAGTGACCTGTGTCACACATTCCACATTAGGGTTTAGTGTGTATATACCTCAGTGACGTGGGTCACATTCCAAATTAGATATGTATTGTATCTGAACACAATCATGGCTATGAACTGTGCCTGTAACTCACACTGTATAGCAATAGTGAAGCCACATGATGCCCTGCAATGGCTATGCACATCATATTTGTGGGGTGGACTGATAACATTGCGTCAGCTGAAGGTCCAGGTTAGTATAACACATCCCTGCATTGGGACACCATTACCTTACTGTATATTTGAAAGGACACCATTGTGTTACACATGTATGCATGTCATTCAACACATCAGCAGAAGACATGTCATACTACATGTGATCGGCAAGGTCATATGCCACACATCAGGCTGGTGTACTGTTAACCTGTGCTGGTCTGTGGCACCATTGCAAAGTAGGGACAGCCATGTCATATGTGTGTAGAGCCACATGCACATTGTCTGTAGACTCAGCTCAGGGGTAGGCAGAATAATGTTGAACAGACATGCACTGCTTTGGGGGAGATATGCAAGCTAGGGCCCAGGCACACATAGTATTCACTCCACATACCCTTCTGCACATGTCCTCACACATAGGGGCAGTGGCCAACACAAAGCATCAGTGGCAGATGTACAAAGGTCAGCGAAGGTCTGTTAACATGTGGGGTATGTTGCACAAAACATGGCAGTGCAGTGCAACGGTGCATATTTCATGCATTGTGTTGCAGGTATGGGGCGTAAGCTACTAACACAAATAGTGCAACACAGGGATGTATGCTAACTACTACTATAAATGTGTAAGGTGCATGCCTTCTGCTATAACACATGCATGCTGCTGTGTGCAACTCAGGGATGTATGATAACTACCACTATAATTGTCTAAGCTGAATGCCATCTGCCATATCACATGCATGTTGCATGCCATTGGGTGCCATAGCATGTGTCTGTATGTGTGTCTGTTTGTGTGTGTCTGTGTGTGTGCTGTATAACTTGTAATGTACAGTTCTTGTCTGCCGCCACAGGTGTTGATGTAGGTGAGTTGCCCTCCTGCGGTCCACCTGATGTTAGTGTCCCCACAGACTCTAGCAGTGATGATGAAAGTATAATTGAGGCGCAGGCAGGGTTGTCAGGGGCTGAATCTGTGCCATTGGTTGCCATTCCACCTGTATCCCCCTCATACCCAAACACAGTTCTCCTGCCTACACAGATCCCATCACCAGTGGCCATAGAGGAAGGACAGTTGGTGGATGGTAGCATGGAACAGGGAAGTGTGGAAACTATGGAAGGTGTGCATGCACACCATGATCCCAGCCAGCTGACTGGTGATGTCCCACACAGGCATGTGCCCAGTGCTGCTCGTAGGAGGACCACTGGCCAGCATCCCCTGCAGGACAAAGCACATCAGCTGGTGTCACCAGATGCATGTTTTGGGCTATAATGGAGGCACAGGCACATGCTGAATAGCACAACAGAGAAGGTCTGAGGCTTCAGAGGGCTGCTGTCTGTTCTTTAACTGACAACATCCAGGCAATTGCAAATGCTCACCATCATCTTGCAGATATCTTGGATTGAGGATTGGGTGACATGGCGGGAGTCCTTGAACGTGGCATGTCAATTCTCGAGTGTGAAATGTCTGTGCTGGAACATCTGGTGGGAGTGAGGCATCGGGCACGTGGACATAAACCAGTTACATCACCTGTTGAAGGTCTACGTGAACATGCTACTTCAGATTTCCACTCCCATAGTGGCGGTAGCAGCAGCAGTGCAGCTGGTGCTGTGCTGTCCACACCAGGACATATCAGGCCAAGTGCACGTGGTCCTGGATGGTCCCAACAGGGACATGGTTCCAGTGGACAAGTGTCATCAGACTGTACTCAATCTGGACCTTTTCCTGGTAGTGCCCGTGCAACCCCTGGCAGGCACAGGTCACATGGCCATGGCCAGACACTGTGAACTATGGAACCTGCCCTGTACAGTCTGCAGCTGTCAATAACTCCCCAGTGTAGGCCAGCCACATGCCATACCAGTGTGCATACATACACACACACACACACACACACCAGAAGCAAATGTAGGGCACCTCAACACACACACGCATAACATCCACACACGCCCAATGATATCAAAGACCCTAACCAACATACATGATGTCATCCAATGGTGCAGCCTAGGCCTCTGGCAAACATTATCACCCTGTGCATATGATGATGCCTGTGCCGCATCGATGTCATCCACATCATCGGTGCAGGGACATGCTCATATGGTCTGATGCACAGGGTGAACATACTAGGAAGACAATTGTAGATTAATATTGTTGAGTAGTGTTTGACAGGCAATGAACATACCATGCAGTACAATTTTTGAATGTATTTGGTACATTTGACAGTATGTATCATGTGTAACAGTAACTGCATGTTGATCTTGATGTTCTGCCTTCCTCTTTCAGGTGTAATTGCATGTGCCGGGGGATGTCAGTGTTTGCAGTTAGTGTCCCATATGTAAATGTTGACTACTCACAGGTCTTTATGACAATACCTGCATGCACTTTGTAGCTTCCACATCGCAGTTTTAATCTCCCAAGTTTCAATTATGTTTACTGATCTAATGATCCAAGAGCATGATAGCTGTTTAGTAAGTTACTGTGTTCAGAGTTGTCACATCCATAGTGGTTGACATCACAGGTATAGTTACCTGTAGCGGGGAGGAGGTAAAAGAATGGTATAGCAGATGACAAGGGTAAAGACCAGTGGAAAAAGTGGCTTCTCATTGGGAAGTAGTAAATACTCGCTCTCATGACAGGATGCAAACACAGACACACCCACACATTCACAGACACAGTAACACACCCACACACTCAGGGATTCACAGATACAGTAACACACCCACACATTCAGGGATTCACAGACAGTAACACACACTCTGACACACACACACACACACACACACACACACACACACACACACACACACACACACACACACACAGTTGCCAGTGTTGGGATGAGAAACCCTGCCTATGTGCAAATCATCCTTATAGTACTACGCAATTACAAGATGTGCCACAGAGATTACACATGTACAGGTAGTCGGAATGGCCTAAGATCGAGGACATCAACAGGGATACTAGATTGCAGTGAGTGAATGTGCGGTGGGGGGGTTCATCAGTCGGCTATGGAACAACAAGCCTCACTTCAGAGTGTACATGTTTACAGGTGGTTAGAATGCCCTTCTAAGATTGATGACATCAACAGGGATACTAGATTGCATTGAGTGGATGGGGGGAGGGGGCCTTAAAATTTCACTATGGTAAAATACAACCTCACACCAGGGACCGGACAGCCATACACACACACACACACACACACACACACACACACACACACACACACACACACACACACACACACACACACACACACACACACATACACACACTGTGGCATTCACAAAGATATACACCTATGTCACACACATACAGACATTTGACATGTGTGAGATTCAACCACCTGCCTATGTCTTTCTTTCTACACTTCACTCTGTACTGATGTCTACCACAGTGTTCAGGAGAGTGAAAACCATTTGGGATGTATTCCCCACCATACGTGACATATATGGACACACACACACCCACATGTGCCAATACTGTGAATCAAACACCTGCCTTTCTCATAATAGGTATTGCAGAGTTACAGCACTATTGCAAGTGCTACAAAGCATAATGATTCTTTCCTTTGCCACCTATGCTGATATATGCACAATATATGCACAGGGGAGGTATTACTGTTACAGGTGTCAAGAGATTTGCCTTCAGTGTCACCCTTACTGCATTCTATGTTGTGTGTCATCCACTTAAATTAACAGAACCATAGCATAGCAGTTACACAGGTTATTGTAGGAATGGTTGTAACACACCTGTGAGCTTTCCTCAGTAATCATTCATCTGCAAAGTAGCCCCACCACATAGTAGTCATGTCCAAACATCTGTTGTTACCTAAAGTGCAGCTTACTGTATTTTGAGCATATCACCATATACAGTTGGCAATGTTGAGGCTGCATTGCAACAGCATGATGTACTAAGACAACAGTCACCTTCAAACATCAGACAATGCACATGCATGGAATTTAAACACAAATCAATACATGGAAATATATGCAGTCTCCATCAGTAAGTGGACTAGCAGGTCAAGAGGATACATTCCACATCTTCCCCATACCATGTGTGAAACCTAGCTGAGCATTACACCATAATGGCTGCTGTATTCATGTACTGGTAGGACACACAACCACCTTCACTGAGTAGCCAAGTGTACATTCATGCCAACAGCCCATATCAGCAAGACACACAAACACAGCAATATTCCATGTCATGATCCCACAAACTGTTACTTCACAGTTCCACAGTGAAGCCAGGGCACTGTAATGGTCAACAGTGAGCACTTCTTATATACCACACACATCTCATGATTACTGGAAGAGTGCCAGCAATGTGCTGTGTTTGAGCTAGGCATTACACTTATTCAAGCATGTGTGAGGTCTGTGGCTTGTAAACATTTCACCCCAGCATGTTATGGCTATTGTGCTAATAAGGTTAATCTCCAGACAGCACACAACATGCATGGCTTGCAAATGTTGACATGGGGTATATGTAGGAGCTGTGGGAACACATGGCTGTACATGTCATGGACATATCACCTGTAACTACTCAGGAACATACAGAGCATAGCTGTATTTCCCTGAGTCTGTCAATGCAGGCCATGTGTGTAGGTCCTATGATCCTGTTATTTGGATATGTTTGTATGCATTACATTAGTTGGACATGTCTAATGACATACATGCCACATGGTTTGTTGTATGATATGACAGGTGTTATGAGTGACCAGTAGAGAGGGAATATTACCTCTGTCAACATAGATATCAAACCTTATGTACTGCTATCATTCAGCGGCCATGGACCTATCTGCCATGTGCATGTGTGTAATGAATGTAGCCACCTGTATGTAGAAAGGACAACAACAGCTATGGCATTTTCATTTATGTTGTATGAGTGTGGGATGTACATATCCAGGGCAGGTACATTTAGGTCATATCCAACCATGAGAGTGTTGTTTACTGGTGTACAGCAACAGTCGACTGCGTTAATGCTGACAACATCCAAGGGACCCTGGTATGTGTACAACTGACTTGGTTACAAACAGTGGTATAATTGCATTGCATAACACATTATGTGACTATGGCAGTACATGGGTACTTTGCACAGTTGATGTAGGGCTAGGTACAGTCCACCAATCGAAGGTTATTTGGTGTTCTACCATACTATGTCATACCACATGTATGGATTTGTGTGTTGGTAGCCTGAGGACTTGGTGTTGGATGTATGAGAATACACCCTAGAATGCAGCTTTTGCCACAGTCACCTGTACTTGACTCATCTGTGATGACTTATGTCGGAGTAGTGGTCTTTACTTGTGAGAAGCCTTTATGAATATGTGGACACCACCACCCGGAATGGTCCGTACCAGTGTTATGGCCCACATGTCTGGATCTGAATTATATGGTGGTAGTGCAATTGTGCACTACAGAGCCTTCAGCCACGTGTTCCTCACTGCACAGATGTCAGTATTCCCCATTGTAGGTTCTACATTGAGCAAATGTATTATGAAAGCCACACATCTAGCACTGGTTAGCATAAGCATCCAATGCAATTGTCTTGTAGGTGTCAGGGTGTTACTTCTGTGTTTAGGACTTTTGCTTAGAATGCCACTATATGGGTAAATGCAACCTAGGTATTATCCACACTCTCTTGAATCATGGATGCATGTGCTGTGTGACAAAGGCTTGTCTTTCAGTCATGACATCCCGGAATGACAGACACTGGACAACCTCATAATTACAGCAGGACATTGGCTCATTGTTTTGGCCAAGCAGTAGCCACTCGTACCATGACATCACTGCGAGTGGTAGTAATGTGGTTTGTATCAAATGCTACATCTAAGGTGACGGACACCAGCAGACGTGTATATGACCAATATACTTAGGGTAGCGGTCCTGCTAATACTGACAACTACTAACACAGCCAGGAGAGGTCATCTTGACACCTGCACCTCAGTACCATTAGACAATGGGGCTCAAATATTATGCTTGCCCATGCCACTGTTCCAAGTATAATGCCACTGTCCACAACCTGCTATCAATGTATGCCTTTCAGGGCAGCAATGTGTGTGACACATGCTGTAGTTAGCATCCACCTGTGTGTCCCAGTTAAACTATTGCCTGTCACTTCCACACATGCATGATTGTGTATACTTCACATATATATGTCAGTACTTCATGTACATGTATGCATGTGTATCACACAGCACAGACGCAGATATATCATTTACGGGCCACATGCAGGTATCTGGTAGTAAACCTATATGATGTGCATATATGCTGACAGTTAAGATGTACATAGCTGTAAACCTGTGTGTTTACAATAGGGGTCCATTACAAGGTGTTTTGTACATGTAGGTGTATGAGCATGTACACTGTGGCCTTCCGTGGTTAGAATCGGAGTGCATCCCAAACAGCCCTGTGCTACTGAGTGTATGAGCATACCCACTGCCACCTTGTGTAATTTGAGTCAGTGCATCTGAAAAGCCCTTTGTTTCTAAGTGTATGAGCATGCCCACTGCCACCTTGTGTAATTGGAGTCAATGCATCTAAACAGGTCCTGTAATTCTATGTGTATGAGCATGACTACTGTAACCCTGTATAGTGATAGTAGATGTTCATCTTGTTACACTGCTGTAGTCATCACACTTGGGTTATCCTGCCATCAGGTGGTCCCGCAGTCGGCCAGAGTTCCAAAGTCTTGGCCCGACGTTGGTTGCTGTCGCTTCTTCCCTGACGTCAGTGCACCAGGGGTATATAATATGCATCCAATGCCATTTTCTTCAGTCTTTCTTGCCGCACGGTGCCTGAAGCAGAAGCAGTTTGCAAGTGCCGGTCGGCCGACTCCTGAGATTTTCAAAGTCGAATTTCAGATCTGAAGTCTTCAATAAAGTGAAGTACCCCGTTGGGGAAACCTTTTTCTTGCCTCAGACCGATGTCAGAAAAAGTTAATAATTGTATTTCTTGTGGGAAGCAAATACCTCATAAGGACTTCCACTCTTACTGTATTCCATGCCTAGGCCCTGATCACGACATCACTAGTTGTCGGTTTTGTGCTAGATTTAACAAACACACTATAAAAAGGCGTTTTGATTTTGCTTTACACTACTTTGGCCGAAGGTTCAATTATACCATGCCGTCAGATCAGCCGACGACCTCAATACCGAAAAAACGCAAAGACACGGATAAGGACAGGCATCCGAGGTCCAAAACCGACGACAAAACCTCTTCTAGGCCAGTTCGCCGGTTCTCAGTAAGGTGCTTTGGCAGCCCCTGACACCCACTACCTCAGAGCCACAGGCCACTTCTGACTCCCACATGGAGACATCTAGGCCTCTGAAAACTCAAGATATTGGGCCTATGGAAACTAATCCCTCAGATGGGTCTGGAGCCACTGAGCAGGCATCGGCTTCTGAGGGTGTTTTCAGACCTTCACAACTTACCATTAAAACAACAGCCAAGACAAAGGTATCATTAAAGACAAAGAAACAAGTACAGCATTCTCCTGGACAGTCCTCCATGCCTAAGAAACTGATGCTTAAAATGGCCGAAGACCTCATTACTCTAATCAGGGGTTCCCATCCCCCTCCTGAGAAAAGGCCTAGGCAGGATACAGACTATGACTCCTCTGATCAGGTTTCCATTTCCTCTGATTCCTCTTCAGACCAGGGATACTCTCTACCCCCTATGAGGACATTGATGCTGAGGAATCTATCTCTTCGGCCTCTCCTCCTGAGGATTATTCTTTTGGGGAAACTTTACATACCATGAGGGAGCATTTCCATTGAGAAAGTCAGGATTACTCAGAATCCAAGAAAAGGCTCAGGGATTTCCTCTTATTGCCTCAGCACAGGCCCCTGGCTATTCCGCCTGTGCAAGTTATTGTGGATGAAGTGTTCTCTGAATCCAGCTTATCCCCTGACTCTTTGCCCCCTGCTCCAGCCAAGCCAGATAAGTATTATAGAGTCCCTGACTCTCAAAAGTTTCTTTACAAAAATCCTTCTGCGGATCCAGAAACTATTTCCCAGGGTCCAAAAGGGTTTAAGGCTTCCATTACTAAAAATCCAGTACCCCCTGACAGAGATTCCAGAGCTTTGGATAGATGGGGGAAAAAAGTATACATGTCTGCAACTTTAGCAGTAAGAGCTTTAAATTGCCAGTTTCACATGCTTAAGTGCCAACAATATTTAATGGCTCAGTTAAAACAGAAAATGCTTGCAAGCTCAGAAGGTTCTGATTGTAAGAAATGCAGGATTTATTGCATGCAGTTGAACAGGTGGGAAAACATACTCTGCAATTTGGTTTTGATTCTTTAGAGGCCTCTTGTAGAGCCGCAGTTACAGGTTCTGTTATTCGAAGACATGCTTGGTTAAAAGAACAGAGTTTACCTGATCATGTTAAGGCAAAATTATTGGATGCTCCTTTACAGCATGATACCTTGTTTGGTGTTAAGGCAGAGGAGGTGTTAAAGGAAATGGAGGATAAAGCTAAATCTATGCAAACAGTCAAGGATTTCTTACAGGTACAACCACCTCGGTTTAGCAGAAATTGGCCAACAATGAATTGGTCCTTTCCAGTGTCAGACAGGGCACAGAGAGGCAGATACAGATGTCCAAGAGGCAGATCTCAACCCCAAGGCTCAAACAGACAATGACAGTGGGGCACCTCAACCCCTAAAGGAGGTGAGGACAAGTCTCAACCTTACAGGAAACAGTCACAATGACTTTCCTCTGCGTACGGCAAGCACATCCCTTTTGGAAGCCCCCTTAGGGGTAGGTAAAACTAGCACTTTTTTCTCAAAACTGGCAAGCAATCACTCAAGACAAATGGGTCCTGAATATTGTGTCTCAGGGTTACAGATTCCACTTTCATACTTTACCAAAGCAAAAAGGAATGCCAGACCTGCCACAAAATCAATGGGCACAGGCACAAAAACAAATTTCAGCCCTCATGGACACGAGAGCTATACAAAAAGTACCACAACAGGAACAAGGACAAGGATTTTACTCAAGACTCTTTCTGGTCCCCAGAAAGGACAAAGCCTGGTGGCCCATACTGGACCTTTCAATTCTGAATACTTACCTGGATATTCCGAAATTCAAAATGTCGACATTACAGCAGTTTCCCCCATGCTGGGCAAGAAGGCTTGGCTTGTTACTCTGGACCTCAAAGAGGCATACCTGCATGTCCCTATCAGACAAAATTGCAGAAGATACCTCAGATTCAAAGCTGGTACAATGCACTACCAATTCTCTGCACTGCCCTTTGGCTTATCTACTGCTCCCAGGGTCTTCACAAAGTGCCTGGCACCAGTAATTGCATTTTGCAGACAAAAAGGAATTCAAATATATCCATACCTGGATGACTGCCTCATTCAAGCAGAGACAAGGGACATTCTTCTACAGCATCTGGCGTTTGTGAAAAAGTTGGTAATTTTTCTAGGGTACACAGTAAATGAAAAGAAGTCAAAACTAATGCCCTCACAACAGATTACATTCCTGGATGCCAGCTTAAATACAACAGCCCAGATGGCTTACCTCATGCCAGACAAACAACTTCAACTAACTCAAAAAAAAAAGCCCCATCTCCCTGCAAGAAAAATTCTGCAGGCCCTGGGATTCATGGCATCCTGCATCCTACTAATACCATATGCCAGACTGCATATGAGGAAATTATAATGGTACCTAAAAAAGTGTTAGGACTCAACACTCTCACAGTTTAGAAGCAGTAATTCCAATGATTCCCTGCCTACAACAGGAGTTTCGATGGTAGGCACAGGCATGTCACCTAAACAAGGGTCAGCCTTTTACCCAACCCACAGCCAGGCAAATTCTAACAACAGATGCTTCAGATTATGCCTGGGGAGCACACATGGCAGGAAAATGCACACAGAAGGCCTCTGGCTAATGAAGTTCGCAGATGACTGCAAACTAGGAGCCATAGTCAAGTCCCCAAGTGATGTGAACATCCTACAGAAGGGCCTCTCTGAGACAGATGCCTGGTGTCAGAGCCATGGCCTCAAATTCAATGCCAAAAAGTGCAGTGTCATCCCCTTTGGTAAAAACTCTGTACCCATGAACTACTACATAGGCAGCAATCTACTTAACACCGAATGCGTGATAAGAGACCTTGGGACCCAG
This sequence comes from Protopterus annectens, assembly GCF_019279795.1. NCBI lineage: Eukaryota > Metazoa > Chordata > Ceratodontiformes > Protopteridae > Protopterus > Protopterus annectens. The sequence continues at coordinate 368,883,869 of NC_056739.1, read as the reverse complement.
GTGGACAGTAGTCTCACCTTTGATAGTCACATCACCACAGTAGTCAGGAAGTCCTTCTACGTGGCACACCTCATCATAAAATGGTTCTCATCCAGGAAAAAAGAGGTCATCGTTACCCTCTACTCATCACTCATTAGACCCATTATAGTGTACAATACCCCTTTTGGAATGTACCTCACAAGACATCTGCAGCAGCTGGAAAGGCCACAGAAGTACCTCATAAAGAGGATTACTAGACTCAAACAAATGCCCTACACTGACCGCCTCAAAAAACTCCAGCTTTACTCCACTCAGAGGTGATCTCCATCTAACATATAAAGCTATGTCAAACCCAGAGCTGTTGGACATGCTACACCTAAAGAAATCCCAATCCCTCCAAGCTACACGCTCTAGGGACCTAAGCCTTGTCACCACAATAAACAGGACTTGCTGGAGGGATAGATTCCTATCCCAGAGACTTTCCATACTCTGGAACAGGCTACCCATCTATGTCAAGCAAAGTTCTTCATTAGCACTCTTCAAGAAAAATCTTGATGAGTGGATGGGAAATACACGGATCACTTCTGTGTGTCTGCTTGTCAGTGGCACAGGAAAATAGCTTTCTTGGGTGGCATAAGCCAGGGAACCTTGTTGGCTAGGCTTGCGTAGGCCCTTGGGCTGATAGCCTAGCCCAGACCAGATGCATCTTCACATCAATCAAAAAGAGATGTTGGCTATTCAAAATGCCCTAACAGCTTTCAAGGACCTTCTACATCCAGGACAACTACTACTAAAGACAGACAACACCACAGTAATGTGGTACATAAACAAGCAAGGGGGCACTCATTCTTATCCCCTATGCAGGCAAGCCATGACCTTGTGGAACACAGCTCAAACGTACCAAGTTCACCTGCAAGCACAATTCCTGCCAGGAAGGAAAAATACTCTGGCAGACGACCTAAGCAGAAATATCATGGACCCTTATGAATGGAAATTGAATCCCCTAATCTTCAGCATGATAACACAAAAATGGGGATGCCCAGACATAGATCTTTTTGCCTCCCCACTAAATTGCCAACTACAAAAATTCTGCGCAAGGGCTTATTACAAACAAGCATGGAAAGTGGATGTGCTTCTGTTCAGCTAGAAAAACCTAAAAGTCTAAGCCTTCCCACCACTGCTTCTCCTTTCAAAGGTACTCCTAAAAGCCAGACAAGAAAAACCACAGATGATCCTGATTGCCCAGACTGGCCACACCAGCACTGGTACCCAATCTTAAGGAACTTGGCTCAAGGCCTACCATGGATTTTGCCCCAAATTCCACACCTTCTGACTCAACAAAACAATCAGATCCTGCATGGTCAGCTCAAAACCCTAAACCTGGCTGCATGGCAGATACTTTAGTCAAACAGGCAACATCTCTCTCTAAAGCTGTTATGGGTGTCATTTTGGAGGCCAGAAGGCATAGCACCAGGAAAGCTTACTCAGAAAAATGGAAGAGATTCTGCGCCTGAAACCAGACTCACAGCCTTGACCCTCTTGTTCCAAACATTCCTCAGATTTTACAATAATTAACTGAGATGCTGGACAGAGGCCTATCCTTTTCATCAATTATGATCCACGTCTCTGCCATTTCTGCACATTACAACATGGATCCTCCTTTATTCTCTCATCCCTTGATAAAGCAGTACCTCAGAGGGGCTAAAAACATAAGACCACCCAGGAGAGCACCAGCACCAACTTGGGACCTCAATTTCGTTTTGGAAAAACTGACCCTACCACCTTTTGAGCCAGCCAATACAGCCGATCTAAAATTTTTATTGTGGAAAACAGCTCTGCTCCTGGCAGTAACTTCAGCACAAAGAGTTTCAGAGCTACAGGCATTAATGGCAGTGGAACCTTTTCTAATTTTTCATCATGACAGGGTATCTTTAAGGACAAACCCTACCTTCATGCCAAAGGTGGTATCTAGTGTGGCTCTTAACCAAACCATCCATTTGCCAACTTTTTATCCAACCCCCCCAAAATAAAGGGGAGAAACTTCTGCATTCTTTGGACATAGAACCCACAAACGCTCAACAAATACAGCAACCAAATAACCCCTGAAGGCTGGAAATCCAGAAACCACTGCTCGAACAAGGAGGATAAGTCGCAAAACACTTTATTCACAAAAACTAATCCAAAGCAGGCAGGAACACATACAATCCAAATGTAGGTTAAGCGCTTTCATCCGCATATAAGGCAGATTTCATCAGAACCTAAAAAGTAGTACAGGTGTTCTCCTTTTAAAGCAAATTTGGCACCAAAAATCAATTAACTATGTGCAAAAAATGCTCTAAAAAGCTATTAAATGTAATAGAATGTAAAATATATACAAAATATACAAAAATATAAACAAATAGTGATGTTATATTTTAAAATATTTAAAAATATTTAAAAAATGTATAATTGTTAAAAATATGTATATAAATATAATATCCGTGTGTATAATATCAAAGAAATAATGTAATAGTTCTATAAATTCAATTAATATAGCAATAAAGCCTACTTACATAGAACATACACAAACTTCTATACCAAGAACTTAAGGACAACATTAATAGCATTACAATATAGACGCATATGAAGTCCATAGTATAGTGATAAATAAATAAATAATTAAATAATAAATAAATAATTGATTAATTAATAGATTATATTATTATAAATGTAAAAATATAAAAAGTGTAAAAATGACATAAATTTCAAGAATCCAACATGAGAAAAGGTTTAATACTTATATAATCATTCAGTCCAGGACTGGTAGTAGCATCACATAACAACTGCCACTTGCTCTCTAAAAGCGCAAGATAAGTTTTCCAATTACCCCCTAATACAGTATTATCAATATGGTCAATAATACTGAAAAGAAATGAATGATCAGGACCTCTATCTAAAATGTGCTTGCTCAAGGCATTGTTAGGATCCTGTTTCTTAATTCTATATAAATGTTCATAAATTCTAGTTTTGAATTTCCTCTCAGTCTTTCCAATATAATAGGCGTCACAAGAGATACAGGTGGCAACATAAACTACTCTAGGTGTGTTGCAATTTCCAGCTATACTATGCAAACGAATCTTAGTAATGTTGTTTAACTTGATTACCTTAGCTTCATTTATATTCTTACATTGTTTGCATGTACCACACTTTTTTGTGTCTTTAGATCTATTAACATCCCTCTTTCTATCTTTGTTACTTTCCAACATGTTTTTAATATTATTGGAAGTCTTAAAAACAAATTTAGGTGAGGGACCAGCTACTTCACTAACCTCTTCAGATGTCGTTAAGAGGTTCCAATATTTAAGTAATATATATTTAATCAAATCAGTGTAAGGACTAAACATAAGTACACAGATACTCCTGTTATGTTCCACTTTTTTTGTTGTTGATAAAAATGGTCTTCCTAATAACGGTGGATATTTATGACCCCATTCCTTCTTAACATAGACTACTATCGGGGAAATCATATCCTCTGGATTGCCTCTATTGATGAACATATTATATATAGTATTCAGTTCTTTTTCCATAATATCTTTATTTGATGACATGCGAGCTGCACGTATGCATTGACCTTTGAATATGTTTTTAAAAATATGTGGGGAGTGACAACTACCATAAAATAGGTAGTCATTAGAAAAGGTGTCGTTTCTGTAAATCCTAGACTCAAATTAGTTGTCATTGATGTTAACATAAGTATCTAGATAGGAAATACCATTAGACTCAAATTTATAGGTGAATTTTAAAAAACTAGTTGTGTTATTCAAATATTCAATGAAACTATAAATCAAATCAACTGGTCCTTTCCAAAGGATGTAAAAATCATCCAAATATCTAGTATAATATGCCATGTACTTATAATACTCACTGGGAAAAATATACAGAGATTCCCATTCTAACATGACAAGACTACTCTGTCTGAACAAACTGAAGATAATTATGGTCCAAGACCAAACCCATCATGTCCACAATCAGATTAATTTTTTCGAAACTCAAACCTGAAAACTTCTTTAAACTATTGAAAAAATAGTCTAGGCCCGTCTCTCTAGGTATGCTGGAAAAAAGGTCGACAACATCAACTGTAAGAAAGATCAAATCCTTTTGCCATATTAAGGGAGTCAGATTTCCCAAAAAATTCCAAGAATCCTTAGTAAGGTGATCAACGTTATCATAAACATGTTTAGTCCAAGCATCTATAGTCACCCCTATGTTATAAGTTTTAGACTTAAAGCCTGATATTATCGGCCTAAATGGAGGCTTCTCAAGATTCTTATGTATCGTAGGGATCCCAATGATGGAAGCCATCCTTGGGAATTCTTCTCTAATGAATTCATATGTCTCATTGGTGATCCGATTATCAAGTAAATATTCTTCAATGGCTAGATCTATTCGTTTGTTGCCAATATTAACCTGGTTGAGGGACACTTCCTCATAGTTGCCTGTTTGATGAAGAATATTAAAAATTTCTTGATTATAATCAATAGTGTTATACAACACTATCCCACCCCCTTTATCTGGCTTCATGATCCTAATATCACAGTTGTCAATGAACGTGTTCAAACATTCTCTCTACTTTAAGGTAAGGTTATCTTTGTAACAATTTGTATAATCTTTCTTAGTTTTAATAAGATGATTCAACCAATACATATCTTTGACAACTATTTTTGATAGCTGGGAATGAATGCACTTTTTTTCTTCGATTTATCATAGTTGTCATATTTATCCTGTTCTTTGTTCTTATCATTAAACTGAATGGTGTCTATAATATTGAAGCGAGCAGTTGGTACAAATTTCATACCTTTGCAAAATAAAGAACAAAAATCATCATTGATTGCTACTTCCATATAATTATAAACATTTAAACCCTTAAAAGTGTATATAACTGGAAAGGTGAGTTCTTTCTCTACTAAACAAAAGTTAGGGCTTCCAGTATTCATTATAGACAACTGCCCCAAATTGGGTTGAGTGTCAATAGACATAACACCAACAGGGTTTAAAATCTCCTTTTGTAAAATTTGGGGGCTGGATGGAAACGTCCCCCTTGAAAATTTTCATCTTCATCATGTACCCAGGAGTCTGCATGACCCTTGTGTGTTCTGTCTGTTCCCAAAGTTGAGCGAGTAAAATTCTTCTTGCTATGTGGCCATACATATGCTCTCTGTTGTTTATATAAACCTAAATCTCTGTCGATTTTCCTATTCTTTCTACTAAAAGTAGTAGATGCCCTGTGTTCGGCTGCACTAAATTGTTTATGGTATAAATCATACCACCTATCAAAATTCTCATCCTGAACTATTTCCTCATTTAATGTATCTATTTCATTTGTAATTTGTACCATTTTCTCATCATTATATCTGATCAATTTTTCCATAAAAGTAAAACCAAATTGATCAAACATACTGTTAAAATCGTGAATAATGCTGTCTGTAAATTCTAACCCATTCAAAGGTCAATGCATACATGCAGCTCACATGTCATCAAATAAAGATATTATGGAAAAAGAACTGAATACTATATATAATATGTTCATCAATAGAGGCTATCAATAGTAGTCTATGTTAAGAAGGAATGGGGTCATAAATATCCGTGGAACATAACAGGAGTATCTGTGTACTTATGTTTAGTCCTTACACTGATTTGATTAAAGATATATTACTTAGAAATTCAAAACTAGAATTTATGAACATTTATATAGAATTAAGAAACAGGATCCTAAAAATGCCTTGAGCAAGCACATTTTAGATAGAGGTCCTGATCATTCATTTCTTTTTAGTATTATTGACCATATTGACAATACTGTATTAGGGCAGTTATGTGATGCTACTACCAGTCCTGGACTGAATGATTATACAAGTATTAAACCTTTTCTCATGTTGGATTCTTGAAATTTATGTCATTTTACATTTATAATAATATAATCTATTAATTAATCAATTATTTATTTATTATTTAATTATTTATTTATTTATCACTATACTATGGACTTCCTATGCATCTATATTGTAACACTATTAATGTTGTCCTTAAGTTCTTGGTATAGAAGTTTGTGTATGTTCTATGTAAGTAGGCTTTATTGCTATATTAATTGAATTTATAGAACTATTACATTATTTCTTTGATATTATACACACTGATATTACATTTTTAACAATTATACATTTTTAAATATTTTTAAATATTTTAAAATATAACATCACTATTTGTTTATATTTTTGTATATTTTGTATATTTTACAACTCTATTACATTTAATAGCTTTTTTCTGATGAAATCTGCCTTGTGAATAAAGTATTTTCAGTGGTTTCTGGATTTCCAGCCTTCAGGAGTTATTTGGTTGCTGTATTCTTTGGACATACACAGACAGCTCCGCTTCTACTTGGACAAAACAAAAGCTTTCAGGAAAACTGAACAACTGTTTGTAGCATATGCTGCAGCATCACAAGGCAAGGCTATCTCAAAGCAGACTATATCTAAATGGATAGGATACTGTATTCAGTACTGCTACACACATAGCATGGAAAATCAGTCTTTAATAACATTAGGCCTCATTCCACCAGGGCAACAGCCACTTCAACAGCCTTTCTCAGAGGAGTACCTACCAAGGAAATTTTGAAGGCTGCAACTTGGAGTTCAGCGCACACCTTCACCAAGCATCACCACCTGCCTCTTTACTCTAAATCCAGAGCAGGATGTGCCACTGTAGTTCTGCAGGGCCTCATAGCCAATCCTAACTCTTTATAGACCAGCCACCCAACCTTAGCTTTGGGACTCAATCCAAGTGTGATGACTGCAGCAGTGTAACACGATGAACATAGTACAGTTTTGTACCTACCATAAATGTAGATGTTCGAATTTTCACACTGCTGCAGTCCAGGTTACCCTCCCTCCATCCCCTCTGAACTAGATGGACTTATCTATACCTTTCTATCCTATCCAACCTTTGGGGTGTATTTGCAGGTAACTGAAGGTATTGTTTTTATTTTATATGTTTATTTTTGATTAGCAATATGTATTGCCTACCTACTTAGGGGCACCTGACATCTGGGGCAAGAAAAACTGAGGAAAATGATGGTGTATGCATATTATATATCCCTGGTGCACTGATGTCAGAGAAGAAGCGACAGCTGGACCAAGACTTTGGAACTCTGGCTGACTGCGGGACTGCCTGATGGCAGGATAACCCAAGTGTGATGACTGCAGCAGTGTGCACACTCAAATATCTACATTTATTGTAGGTACAAAACTGTACTTTGTCCATTCCACAGATGGGCATACTCCATTTCAGGGCTGCTTGTGCTACAACTTTACCTCTTAGGCCTACCTATGTCTTACCTGCAGATGATGTGTCATGTTTGTGCATACATGTTGTAATGGACTCCTACTTTAAACACACAGGTTTACAGCTATGTACATCTTAACTGTCAGTATCCCTGTTGTTGTCCTCACTCTTAGAAGGGCATTCTGACTGCCTTGAAATGTGTAATCTCTGTGGCGTGTATTGTGACTGCAGAGTACTGTAATAGTGATCTGTAGGTAGGCAGGAGTTCTAATCCCACCACTGGCAAGTGTGCATGTGTGTGTGTGTCAGCAAATGGCTGAGTGTGGTTGTGTATGTGTATTTGTGTCTGCATCCTGTCATGAGAGTGGGTTTTGCTGCTTTCCAAAGAGAAACCACCTTTTGCACTGGCCTTTATCCTTGTCAACTGCTAAACCACCCTTTCCCCCCCCACCCAACTGTAAGTAATCAGTCCTGTGATGTTACCCAGCTCAGAAGTAGAATCAGAGTAAGTGTAATTGTATGGTGTCTGTGGCACATACCCCAACTGCATACTGCTCTACTAGTTACCTTTACATAGGCAAGATGTGTATGCACAATACTGGCAAGTATGTGTGTGTTTGTGTGTGTGACTACCATGTAGCCAGGCATACACGTGTGTTATGTATTTTAACATGCTGCACACCATGGTAGTCATCTGTGGTGAGTGGAGTCTACAAATTATTACATAGTTAGGAATAGAAAAGAATAGACAGTCAAGAATGACTACAGTTGGGTATGTTGTTTTCCTGTGCCACTGTCTAGAAGTGACACAGAAGTGGTCGCTGGGGTGTATGTCCATACCCATCATTCCCCCATCCAAACTCCACAATCCCTGGGGTATATTTCCTTAGCCATCATTCCCCACCCCAAACTCCACATACACAACAACCATCCCTTCTCTGGTGAACTGATTACAATTTAAATGTTATAAAACAATATTTTGTGTACACGTCTGTTCCTTTGGATCCGTTCTGTGTCACAAAGGGTGTTCAGACATGTGTGTGTGTGTGTGTGTGTGTGTGCATATACATATATATATATATATATATATATATATATATATATATATATATATATATATATATATATATATATGGCTATAGCTGTGTCTGTGTATATGCGTATATAAATATGTGTGTACACATCCCATAGGTGCATATATGTATTTAGTTATGACAGTTGTACAGATGTAGACTTGTCTATGTTGTTTCACAGAGCACAGTACATTCAAGGGTACTGTACATATGTACACAAAGTGACTGTCCCATTTGTTTTCAGTACTGTGGAATACCTGTAGTAAGATGTGTAATATAAAAAACATGAAACATGTATATAATCCAGATGGCTTAGTGATATGCCCAGTGACCTCGGTGTGCATGGTCCAGGGTTCAAGGCTTATTGATAATGTCATTTAGGACTGAATAAGACACTTTTATGCAGGTGTAAATGTGTTTTTGTGACAGAAAGCAGTGGGTACACACAGGTACAAGACATGTACAACTCACAGTACACTGGAAATGCCCTTCTTTGGCAATCCTGCTGATGTCTTCCACCTAGAAATACACCTCTGGGAGTGCTGTAACCCAGTAATCTCTGTAGCATGTCCTGTAACTCCATAATGCTGTAGTGTGATAAACTAGCTTACTAGGTGTTCTAATCCCAGACATGCTAACTGTGTGTGTGTGTGTGTGTGTGTGTGTGTGTGTGTGTGTGTGTGTGTGTGTGTGTGTGTGTCTGATTTTTAGTAGTACACATACTCCTTACAATTCACATACTCACCTTTGGCAATCCTGCTGATGTCACCCACCTAGGAATACACCTCTGTGACTGCTGTAACCCAGTAATCTCTGTAGCGCATCCTGTAACTGCATACCGCTGGAGTGTGATTTAGAACTGTGGTAAGGATCCATCCACAATCATGGCAGTTATGTATGTTTTCTGTGTGTTTCAATGTCTGTGTAGGGAGAAATGTATTATACATTATACTCTACTCACTTGCAGGACATTTACAATGCCCTACTTTGGTACTCCTGTTGATGTCATACCCTGTAAAATACATCTCTGGGGAACAAGTTCCCTAGTAATCCTCATGGTGTATCCTATAACATCTCCATGCAGTAGTGTGATATAGATCTTGGTCATGGTTCTATACCCACACATGTCAGTTGTGGAGGTGTTGTGTGTGTCTCACTGTCCATTTTGTGAGCAATGCATTTTTGGCTATGCACTTGCAGGAAATCTGAAATGCCCTACTTTGGTAAACCTGCTGATGTCATTCCTTGTGAAATACATCATTGGGGATGGATTAGGCCAGTAATCTCCGTAGTGCATGTTATAACTGCATAATGCTGTAGTGTGATGAACTAGTTAGGCAGGAGCTCTATTCCAAGACATGGCAGATATGTGTGTGTGTGTTTGTGTGTGTTTGAAAGTCAGAGCCTGTGTGGAGGTGGCTGTGAATGTCTAACCACTGGACATGTTGAGGAGTGGGTTTTGTAATTTTCCTATATGGTGGCCATATTATATGTCACAATGTCCACCTCAAGAGGTTTATAGATTTCAATCAGCCAAGAGACTGGGTTAGCAAGCCATACCCCTACATCTGGCAAAAGGCCTGGGGAACACAGTAAGCAACCTTACTATTACCCAGACTACGGTCTGAACCCATGTGTCACACACAAACACACTTGCCTAGAATATCCCGCTATGTTGCTAGTACCCTGCACATTGTTGACAGATAGTAGGCATGGTGTGATTGCAGTGGGTCGCAGAGGGCATGGCACCCTGTCCAACAGTACAATAGGCACATAATTGTGGACAATGTGCTTTCACTATGTTCCCCACTGGACACCTGCAACATATGTGGTGCCATCAAATGTGATTCACAAAGGACATACAATGCCTTACACACATGCCCTGTATGAACAGATGTTACTGATACCAGGGAATACCTGCATCATGCTATCATTGCAGGTGCAGGGTCAACCTGCGGTCTCTTAGCAGGTCCTGTCCCACCAGGCCAGTATTGGCATATCTGATGATAACAGTTAGTGTACACAACATGTGCCAGGCAAACCAGGTACGCATAAACATGTCACTGTACATTATTGTGGGACGTGCATATCCCAGACATTGTCCATGTCAAGGACTATCAAACACAGACATGGCATGCATTGCAAAGCAATGGCCACACACAATGGTCACCAGGATGACAGGACAGGTCATACAATACCCATCTGTGTGTGACATTGCAGACACTACACCCCTGAACCACACTGCAGACCATTGTCAGGTGGCCTGATACCAAGGATTACCCCTCACCCAGCCTTGTACAGCCATCTTGCACAGCCAACCACTACATACCCATGAAGCAATGCACACATGCATGTCAGTACTGGCACCTTGTGTCTGCGTGTGGGGTATGATGTTCCCAACCACAGACACACCCAGTATAACTCCCATTGGCATACTGACTGATGTCAGACACGTTCACATGCCCTAGCCCATAGAATCTCAAGATATCCCCTGTGGTGCAAGTAATACCTGTACATTACTGCAGTGTGGCAAATGTAGTAGTTAGGATGTGTATTTGTGAGCCTGCCAAAGAGTGCCAATGTGTCTGAGTCCCTTAGAGAGTGTGGTTGTGTTGACAATGACATCTGTTCATGTGGACAGCCATGTGTGCTACACCTAATGTATGTGTACTATATCTTTGTTGCAAATGTCACTCAACAGGACAAATATATGTTCTTACAGCACAACAATATGTCAGCTATGGCAAATGGAGTAACTGCATGCACTTGTAATAATAATGACTATTCAGTCAGGGGTTTGAATCCCTGTACTGGTAGGTGTGTGACAGAAGATGCTTAGGTTTTAGTCTCCCAGCCCTTCTCTGATGTACTTTGCTTATGTCTGTCCCTACCACACACTCTCTGGTGGATGTGGAGATGTACACCTTCTCAGCAGCAGCTTGTGTTTTGTAAGTGATGGTCATGATCAGGCGATCACCTCTGCACCTTTTGCAGTCCTCCTCTAGCTGATTGCATGTGGAACAGCTGTGGTGACATTCCCATAGCCAATTGCATGGAAACACAGTACAATATCTAGGAACATCATGTTGGTGTTTGCCCATGACAGTCACTGTGAGTGGAACCTGGATCTGGTGTTTGGTAAACAGCATCACAGATGAAATCTGGATATTCCTCAAACAACATACACTGTAGAAAATAGGCTAAAGACAGGAGGGTGATGTGCCAGACATGACTACAGCACGTAAGTGCAGCTATGCTTCATTCAGACTACTGCCAGTTTAACAGGTTGTGTGTGGTAATGGCTAGTCTGCATGTTTTAATAACTGACAACACAGTGCTCTGCTTGTGAGGAAACCCCCATCTTAGGGCCATCTGTGGACTGGTCAGTGTGTGGAACCATTTGTTTCTTGTGTTACTCACAGAACACACATCTGTGAACTGCAGAAGCATAGTATGAGGATTGCAGTCAGTACACGGTGACAGTGATGAGAGTTACTGACATCGCATCCCTGACTGGACATACGTCACATGAAACAGTGGTATGACAGTCACTATCTGAGGTTATCACAGTGACATGCCGATAATGGGCCACTGTTCATAGCTGCAGTCACAAGTCATCTACGCTTTGAACAGATGTCATGCAGTATATATGCATGTGTTGTGCTCCCCCTGCAAATGTATGACATCTGTTGTTTTTGGTTAATGGTAATGTCTATGCATGCTGTGATAAGTAATCCTGAATGCTGTTGGGTATTACTAAACCTTATCTGTGTTAAAACTGCAACACCATAGGCTGTATGGGATTGCAGGTCCCGTGGAACCACCTGTCCCACTTCAGCTGGCCATGGCACCAGGCACTAGCACGTCTGGGGCCCAGACTTGGACCTCCACCTCTGTTAGCTCTGCACCACCTTTGGGTGGAACCACCACTGAGGATGGGGCTTTCCCCCCCGGGAGCAGGTCCAGAAAGGAACTTGTCAGCCATCGTACGGTCCAGGCCGTGGTGCGTATGGAGCTCACTAAGGGGTTTCAAGGCCAGCTACGCCAGCTCGAAGGCAGAGTCGCACAATTAGAGGGTGAGCCTGCCCCTCCTAGACAGCTACCAGCACAGCCACCTTTAGGGCTGTGAAGGTGCAGTGTTGGCTGCCCATGGGTGGGGACCTCCGTCCCACTGTTTCCATTTAGGGGCTCATGGCCTTGTGACTGTCAAACACCTCTCCCCTTCCAAGGTGTCCCCCCCACATGTGTCATATACCACCCCTGTATGCTGTCTTGTCTGTCATCCTACCAAACCTATCCTCCATGAGCATACCTACTCTCCTTCCCCAAAATCCCCACTCTCACCTTACAAAAACGGAAACAAAAGGACAATCTGTTCCCAGAACAACTGTCGCCCCACACATAGCTGTCCATTTCATACACATGTCCACTGGACACATGTAACCTTTTTAATTTGCATTACAACATACTACTGTTGTCCTCACCGCTCTCTCAGGCACACCATCCTGGTATGCACATGATGCCTAAAGGTTCCAGGAGCACGTGATGCAGATGACCCCAGTGTACACACAACTCTACCAGTCCCTCTATGGTTACCCCATTTAACTTTTTAATGATGATGATGTTGCACACAGCACCTTGCAAGAGTACTGTTCTCACATTATGATTGGACAGGAACTGTTTTGGTAATGTAAATAAAATGCTCAAAGTAATTTATTTGGGCAATGTACAAACGTTTGTGTGTATTAATGACATGTCTGTCTGAGGGAGTCTTGATATTACATACACACCACTACATAATACAGGAGTTGCTGGTGTTTTCCTTTTCATTCTTTTTTAATGCTTTATTGTCACGTGGTTTGTTCTTGATATATCTATATATATCCATATCTATGTATGTAGATATACCTGGACATAAACACACACACATACATCTACATAATGAAATACATTTCCTATACTGCTGAATGACTGTGCTGGATGATATGTTTGTGATAACATCAGATGTCTGTTTATCTGCCATGGCTTAGTGGTAAATCACATTAGCTGTGGTGTGCAGGGTCCTGGTTTTGAGCCTTGCAGAGGCTGTTTATTTTGTTGCTGAGCAGAACAAGGGCCGTTGGATATGGAGTGATTAAGGCACTTTTAAGCAGTTGTGAGCAGGTGTGCGTGGGTTTACGCGACGGTAAGCAGTGGTTACTTTTGGCTACAGTTCCTTACACTCAGTAACCAACCTGATTGCTTAACCTGTGTAAGCAGTGCTTACCCCCAAGCAAACAGGCTGAAACCCGCTCACTGCTGCTTAAAAGTGCTTACTCCCATTTACCCCTGCGCTAATTTCTTTGAAAAGAAAAGAAAAAAGGGGTTATAGGAAAGTGGTGAAAAAGGGGCACAAAGATGGAAAGACAGTAGGCAAGGTAGCTAGGAATGTGCAGGAAGGGTGTAGGGAAGGTCCATAGCTGTCCAATTCTTCTAAAGCAACGGCTGTGCATATGCAATAAATTTGGTGGTACATTTGGACACTCACAACCCTAAGAGAGGGGTGAGGACAACAATAGTATGTCATGATGCCAATTAGAAATGTTTACATGTGTCCAGTGGACACATGTGTGAAATGGACAGCTATGTATGTGGCGTGCTTTTTTTGCTGGAACAGATTGCCCTTTTTTCTTTTATTTTTAGGTGAGAGTGGGATGTTGGGGAAGGAGAGTAGGTATGATCAGGGAGGATAGGTTGGGTAGGATTACAGACAAGACAAACAAGACGCGTACAGGGGCAGTTTATGACACATGGTGGGGGGGAACACCTTGGACTGGGAGAGGTGTTTGGAAGTCGCAAGCCCATGAGCCCACAAATGGATACAGTGGAACTGAGGTCCCCACCCATGGGCAGTCACCACTGCACCTTCACAGCCCAGAAGGTGGCTGTGCTGGTGGCTGTGTAGAAGGGGCAGGCTCACACTCTAGTTGTGCCACTCGACCCTCAAGTTGGCATAGGCAGTCTCAAATCTACCTGTCTAGTTCCCTACACACCACGGCCCGGTCCATATCATGGGTGACAGGTTGCTCTCTGCTCCCACTTCCAGGAAGGGGGCGAGTCCCATCCCCTGCATCGGTTCCACCCAAAGGAGGTGCAGGGACAATGGACGAGGAGGTCCCAGGCTGGGCCCCAGATGTGCTGGTGCCTGTTGCCATGGCCAGCTGAGGTGGGACAGGTGGGTCCACTGGGACCGGCCTTCCCATACCAGCTATGTTGTTGCATGTTTAAGGCAGATATGGGTTAGTAATAGTCAACAGCATTCACAATTAGTTATAACAGCATGTGTAGGTATTCCCATTACCCAGGGCACCAGATATAAATAGTTACAGAGCAGGTAGAACACATGTATATATGGGTAAACAGTGGCCATTACAACAACATGCAGGTTTCATTGATGGCAACAGGCCACCAATATGGAAGTATTTTAACATGGCACATGCATAAAAACAGATGTGAATATTTATAAAACAATAGGAGATATGCCCGAACAAAGGTTAGGAGTGTAGACATACTAAATGAGTTGTGTAAATCAGTTATTTTTGCACATATGGTAGGGGTGAGAGAGAGTTCAATTAACAACTAATAAATCCTTGTAGTTTTCACAACATTCATAGTCACTGCAGTGGTCTGTCCCTTACATGTATTATTACACTACCCAATGGCATTATATTGTACAATGCTATGTTTGTAGAGTAGTATGTATGGGACCTGTGTCTTACGTACAGGTGTTATTGCAACATGTTTTGAGACTGCTCTCATACACTTTGGGTGAGATGCTGGTATGACAGGTATGTTTGCATGTACATTCTCTATCAGTTATATGTCATTAACAGCTGCCTACATTTCTTGGATCATCACACTAATTTGTCAGGGGAACAGGGCAAAAGGCAGGTGATGTGGGCCATTTATCAGGACATACTAGGCAGATTGAAACAGTTGAGGGGTATGAATATGCATACCACTCTGTATTTGAACATTCTAGCAAAATATGTACAGTTATTAAGTGTAAATATGCATACAGCTTTCTCTGTGAACATTCTTATAAACTGTGTGCAGTTCTGTGGAATGATTATACATAAAACTTACTAGCACTCGTGGAATCCAAAGCCCTGCTGTGTGTGACAAAAGCATTACAGTTAAGATCACTGTACACTATGCTATCAGGCAATTGTTGTGAGGCTTTGCAATGTATTTTGTCTAATATGACTGACCTGTTTGCACTTCCAACATTGTTATACAGCACTTCATACACATTTTATCTACATACCAAAGTGTGGGTAATACTGCTTACTACAACAGTGCTATTTAATAACTGCAACAGTACAACAACATATGACTGCAGAGTAAACAGAAGCAATGCAGGGATTACACCTTTATTCACAGCATATTACACAATTCTGTATACTGGTACAACACTTTCTGGGGCTCTTACATTTATTTGTTATGACAGTACATGCAGGCTGTTTACTAACCTGTCTCGCAACACATCCTTTGCAGCCTAGCATCGTAGGCTTGCTGGTTCACAGCATGCTCATCTGCAGCTGTCAGAGAAGTACAGTGATAATTAGCCATACCTATCCATAGTATACACAAGCTAGGCAATTATAAACTATGTAGCGGAAGGAGTAGTTACTCAGTTCTCGGGCATTCTGCATCTGCTTTGCTTCCTGGATCCACTGTTCCACTCCTCCACCGCTTCAGGTCTGCATGGTGGTGCCTGACCTGCTCACCAGTCCGGGGGATACCTGTGGTACTAGTGAGGTCACGGGCTAGACTGTCCCAGGCCTCCGTTTTGTACTGCGAACCCTGGTACTGGCCCTGCAGTAGTCTCCTGTCATGGTGTTTTACCAGGAACCAAACCATGAATTTTGACTCCTGGATTCCCCAGCGTTGCACTCTAAAGCAAGTGCCT
Source organism: Protopterus annectens (assembly GCF_019279795.1). Lineage (NCBI taxonomy): Eukaryota > Metazoa > Chordata > Ceratodontiformes > Protopteridae > Protopterus > Protopterus annectens. Next base: position 368,867,552 of record NC_056739.1, on the reverse strand, counting down.
TCTCCCACTCCAGCCATTCTGCCTGCAGGAGGATGCTACAACCACTTATGAGCTATATTCCTCCCTCTTCGGTTTAAATAGAGCCGGATTCCCGCACTTTTCTGTAATTGGCCGGTTACGAAAAGGCTAATCTATGGGCACACCTGCTTACTTCAGGTTGGCTCTGCTTACCTGTGGGCATTTTGTATTGGCTTCCCTACACATTGCTTACAATTACTTAGTTGGGCTGTGCTGCAGTTAGCATTGCTTATTGCTTATCTAGCATTATATTTGCCTTTTGTCAACGACATCTTACTCATTACAGGTTATATATGTGTCTGGTATCCATCATTTATGTGTACATACACTGTATGGGGTCCTGGGGACTTTATATCTTTATTACAGTGACGCCTCAACTCTCTGTTTACTGCAGTACTCCAATTCACATATTTATGGTCCGTGGCAGGTTATAGCGCATTACACTGTACATAGGTTCAGTTCACATATTTGATATGATTTCCCTGTTGTGAGGATTAGTTTGCTGATACCTCCTTTATATGTATTGATATCATGATGTAGTGGTTTACTACTGTGATGTAGAGGGTACAGAGTTCTAGCCTTGCAGAGACTGGTTATTTTGTTGCTGGCCAGAACACGAGATGTTGGGTACAGACTGATTAAGGCACTTTAAAGCAGTTGTGAGTGGGTGTGCGTGGATTTGCGAGGATCTAAGCAATGCTAACCTCCAGATACAGTTTCTTACACTCAGTTAGCCTCTACATTGGTTCACCAGTGTGATACTTGCATACCGGTGTCCAAACAGGCTTACCCCTGCCTTCTCCTGCACTTGTATATGCACTGCATTTGGTGTTTGCATCTGACACTCACACCCTTGGGTAGGGTTGAGGACTACGATAATACCTTCTGATGCCTATTACATTGGCTTACATGCCTACAGTGGAGTGTTGCAACTATGTGTTTGTAGGTGTTGTGTAGTGGGCTATGCAATGACACATATGGTCATACTGTACTTAGCCATTTAAACTGGACTGTGCTGAGGTGGGACTCATATTGGGAATGGCTGCCCATTAGGCGTAATCATGCCGGTCGACTGTACGGAATCCGCGGCCTGGCCAGAGTTTGCTTCATACTGTTGGTGCGCTCCTCTTACAATCTGCACCTGTCTGGCAAATACCTGGGAACTGACACCATTAAATACAGACAAGTAATTGGGTTTAGGACCCCACATCCTTCAGCCGAGTCATGCTAAGGCATACCTATTATTCTATCAGCTTTCTAAGGTTGTAAGTGGAATATGTGCTTTTTGTCCCTGTCAGACCTCTCAAACAAGTGGGGACAAACTTCAACTGAATCAGGAACAAGTCAAGAAACAGTCAGGAACAATCAGGAACACTTTTAAAATATTAGTGCTATTAACTTGAAACATTGACAGAATCAGAGCATGTGAATTAATACACATTTTCTGAAGTAAAAGGATTTTATAACATTTAATTATTGTCATTATTCATTAAGTTTAATTCACCACCTTTTCTCCAAAAGTCACTAATTTTAGGAGAGATTAAGAGGGACAGTGTTAAAATTTGAGTCAAAATCAGGGACATCCCTGAAAATCACGGACAGTTGAAAGGTATAGTCCCTATTTGTTCCCCCAATGGTTTATGTCCTGTCCAGTGGATTTGCTCTTAGGGTTTGAGAGGTATGGGCGTAAGCCCTGCCCATTTCGGAATATGCCAGCCAACACCTGCATGCCTAGGCCCATAATTGCATACCCATAGTTCCCCCACCTGCCCTTCCTCTACAGCACTCATCCTTACTGTGGGTGCAGGTGGAGTCTAACCACACCACTACACACTGCCCAGTCTCTGCGTGTCAGGACCCATGTCGTACATTGTGTTGACCCATGGGTTATCAGGCTTGCACAACCTACTGGTCCGTGTAAGTCTACAGTCTGGTTTGATGACTCATGACAGGAGCTGACTCCAATGATCAGTAATTTTTGGGGTGTCCCACAAGGGACATTGATGTCTTTGTTTCAAGATTTGACCTGGCAGGTCCCTCCCACTGGTAGTATCCTGCCTGTGGTCAGGAAAGTAGTGGTGTGTTTACTTTTATTGTGTGTCTGTATGTTTCACCGGTCTAGCTGGGGAGGGGGGTGGGCTGATGCTATGTGTTACGCATTTGTTGATTGGACACCTCACCCCCATATGCGCTGCTTGTGAACATATGTAATTCGTAACTGCTGTATCATATCCTAGCTATATACATTATATTTACACACACACACACACACACACACATATATATATATATATATATATATAGATATATATATATATATATATATGTATATTACTATATACAGATATATCTGTATATGTATGCATACATGTATATATTTATATATTGCTGTGTCTATATATATATATATATATATATATATATATATATATATATATAAAACGACATATGGGTGTACGGGTGTCTGCATATGTATATATCTATATGTGGGTATGTATATGCATTCTGTCTCTGTATTTATACATTTATACTATGGAGAGGGAGCGGTATATCTCCATGTAGCTATGAGTAGATATACACACACATACCTCTACATATATACATCTACAGCTGGTTATTCCATTCCTTGCAATGTAGATTACACTTTGCTGCAGTGGGACTTGTAGCGGGTGTGGCTGCTCGTTGCGTGATGCCTCTGCCGAATGAACACTTTTGCTTACGTCCCTGGGGCTGTCCATATAGACCCACATCAGGCAAGACCTGCAAACCTAGACCCATAACTAGCTACCCATAGTTCCCCCACCCGCACCTCCTCTACAGCACCCATCCTTACTCTGGGTGCCAGTCGGGTCTGATCACACCACTACACGCTGCCCACTCTCCATTTCACGGAACCCATGTCATACGTTGTCTCGACCCATGGGTCATCAGGCTTTCCCTCCCTTGTATTTCGAGTATGTGCACACCCTGGCCAAAACGGTCGGAGTATCACCTTCTTTTGGTTATATGTAAATTTTTGGGGTGTCCCGCAAGCCAAGATTAGATTTAATGGGTGCACTGTGTATCCCCCCAGTTGTATCCTGCCTGTGGTCTGGGGAGCAGTGGGCTAATTACATTGTTTACGGGTTTGTGTGTATGTTTCCTCTGTCCGGATTGGGGGGAGGGAGGTCATGCTACATGTTACATGTTTCTTGCTTGGGCCCCTCACTTCCACTGGCATAGTCTGTGAACATATGTCATTCTTGTGTGCTTTTTCCTATCTTAGCTGCATATCTGTGTATATATAGGCACACACACACACACACACACACACACACACATATATATATATATATATATATATATATATATATATATATATATATACATATATGTGTGTGTGTGTGTGTGTGTTTGTAAGGCTAGAGTTGCCACCTTTTTACATGGCCAAAGTGGGACAATTGTGGTATAAACATCAGTTTTTGCAGGCCAAAACATACCCACAGCCAGTACAAGGGACAGAACTTCACTTTTTGCCTAAATAAAAAATTATTCTTGTAGCATTTTAGTTGCTTATTCTGTTTCTTATAACATTTAGGTGTTTCAGATACAGAATAACTGTTTTATGCAACTATTGCATAAAACATAGGAAATAATTTTGCCCTAATATTTCAGGACAGTTGCCATTCTTACAATATTTTAGCAGGACACAACTGCCCAAAGAGGGACTGTCCCTCGCAAAGTGGGACAGGTGGTAACCCTATGTAAGGCAATGCATACCCCCACACAGATGCACTTAAACACACTTACTGGTGCTTATTTATGCTTAAACCTGCTTACTAGTTCCTTATTCATTATGTCACTGACACTTCGCTCCAGTTCACTTTTAATTGTTATGCAGGTTTTACAGCAGACAGGTGTTGAAATATGTTCATATACAGATTACCAATGGACAATGGTATGTGCTGCAGTGGGATTTGGAATGGGAGTCTCTGTTCTTTAGGCGGATTCTCTAATTCTCTATTGCTGTGCTGCGTCATTTGCATATATACCCATATACCCATGACTCCTAATTCCCCAAATACCCACCCCAACACTACACTAACACAGCAGTCATCCATTCTCCAGTCAGATACACGGTGTATCCACACCAGTACACATTGGCCATTCCCTACTCCTGTAGACCCATCCTGTGAGTTGACTCACTCCATGTATCCTCAGACATCCCAAACTTTTAGTCCACAAACATTGGTGAAATGAGTGACCAATAGGCACTATTCACAATTTTTGGGTTGTCCCACCTGGGACACACATGTCTTTATTTCAAGCTTAGACTCTATAGTTCATTACATCATTACACCCGTTAACATGACACTACAATAAATTAATAGGTATGACTATGTGGTAACGCACACATTACACTTGAGAGCTAATAATGTATGAGTTCGGCGAAATTATTTTACAATTAGGACCGGTATAGTGATTGGCGTTGCTATAGCAGGCAGATCACAGGAATGATTCCATGTGTGAGAAAGTCCTCACATTTGATTTTTTGAGAACAGCACTGACTTCGGGCATTGTACATACATCTGCATTTTAGCAGTTTCGTCTCTTCCTTCTTATGCACATACTATTATTCTATCTACTGTTGAGGTTTGTAGAGGCACTTTCATGTTATTTATGTCTGCGAAAGGAATGAATGTGTTACAGGGAATGTACTTCTACATATAGATGTATGCATGTGTGTATGCATATATACCTATAACGAACTCGCTGACCTCCACGAGGTGGGCCAATTAGAACCAGGCCATCCAACCCTGACACGCCTGGATCCATAATTTCATACCCATAGTTCCTCCACCCCACCTGAGTTCGACATACATGCAAACCGTCCATTTTCTGGTTGCTATCACAGCCATGACACACCTCCACACATTGCCTTCTCCCCGGCATTAGTGGCCCCACACATATGTTGTCCCAACCCATGTATTATCAGGAGCTCCCACCATTTAGCCCTTGAACATACCTGCTGTTGTTTGTGTAATGGTCGGATGTCCAACCATCCTAGCAATTTTTGGGTAGTCCCACCAGGAACTACCCTGTGATTGGTTATAAAGTAGACCTAGCAAATCGGCAATGTTATTCCCACTAGTGGTATCCTTCCTACGGTGGAGTAGCAGTGCTTTGCTCACCCCTGCCCATCTTGATAAGACATATGCTGACAGCACTAAATAATACTGGAGTTGCTGTTGATTCCCTTCTCATTCTTTTTGTATGCTTTATTGTTACGACGTTCACTCTTCACATATATATATATATATATATATATATATATATATATATATATATATATGTATATATATATATAGGTTCATAGGTTCATACTAGGCTATCTGCCACCCATTTTAAATTAATTTTGCTATGCCCTTTTTAACAGTGACACAGAAGTGATACCGGTAAATCCACTCATCAAGATTCCTCTTGAAGAGAGTCAATGAGGACTCTGCCTAACCTGGACTGGGATTTTATTCCAGAGTGAAGAATCTGTCTCTCCAGCATGTCCTATTTATTTCAGTGCTGAGGTTCTTTTCTGAGGTGCAGCATGTCCATTAATTCTGGGTTGGACATGGAACCAGGCAGCATATGGCATCTGTTTGAGCCCTTTGATCCTCTTGGTGAGGTACTTTTGGGGTCTTTCCAGTTGCTGCAGGTGTCTTCATCTAGGTGTGAATCCCTTCATGATTAGGTGGGCTATATAAAATGTTTTTCTAACCACTTTGTCCACGTGGTTGTCAAATGAGAGATTGCTATCAACTTGGGTCCCCAGGTCCAATAGATTACCACCTATGTGGTAATTTGTTTTGCCAAAGGGATGACTATACACTTTTTGGCATTTAGCTTGAGGCCATGGCTCTGGCACCAGTTGTCTGTTTCTATGAGGCCCTTTTGGAGGATGCTTGTGTCGGCTGGAGAGTGGTATGGCGCCCAGTTAGCAGTCGGTCAGCCACAGTCCTTCTGTGTTGACCTGTACCTCCAAGAAATATATACCGAACAAGAGAGGTCCCAGGACTGAGCCTTGTGGGACACCACTTGTAACTGGTTTGAGTCTGACATGGCTCCAGCAATTCTAACCATGTGGGTTCTGTCCTTGAGCCAGTTTGCAATCCATCTAGTGACATAGGGGTTTATATTTAAGCTGGTGTGCTTATCTATAATGCCAGGTCCAGGTAGGCTGTGTGGACCACCTTCCCCAATGGCCTTGGTGACTGTTTCAAAGAAATCAACCAGGTTTAAGAGGCAGGATCTGCCTAGGATCCAGTGTTTGTAGGTCCCCAATATCTTTATTTATGAGGTCCATGATGATCCTTTCCATAGCGTTGCAGACCAAGCTAGTCAGGCTTATGGGGCGATAGTTTCCAGGATCCGTTGAGGCACCGCCTTTATGGAGAGGGACCATGTTGCTGTACGCCACTCTTTGGGCACATATCCTGTAGTAAGGCTGAGATTGAACAGTAGTTTTATGTTTGGGTTTAGCTCTTCTTGGAGTTCATGTAGGATGACACCATCTGGTCCCATCGATGCTGTGTTTTTGCTTTGGAGGGCGGCTCTTACCTGAGCATCTGAGATGTCAGGGGCAGCACTCTGCTGGGATAGATATTTGCCCTTTGGTGGGAGGGGGAGAAGTTTGCACTGAACCTGTCAGCTAGGATGTTGGCAATGTCTGTGGGTTTGGTGTATTTTTGTCATTTTGGACTAATTCTGAGCATATCTGGGAATTACCACCCAGGTTCCTAACATAACTAAAGAAAGCCTTGTGATTATCCTTAGTGTCCTGTGCAATTTTAGACAATTTTATGTGTGCCCATAGTTTTTGCTAATACTGATCAGTGATGCCTTCCTTTTGGGATTTTGCTCTATCATTTAGTAGCTTCCTCCTTCTATTGTATAGTTTGTTTATGGCTGGGGTCCACCAGACAGGGAGGATTGGGTCTTGGTTTTATTTGGGATCTCCATGCATTCCTGAAGGTGATAAAGGATTCTGCGGTCTGGGGCGTATTTGATTCCACCTCAGTTTTGAGGAGTGTGAAATTTGCTTTAGAAGTTTTTCACTGTGGTTTTCTGGGCAGGATGTGAATATCCAGTGAGATTAGTTTATGGTCTGATCTTACCAGTGAGGGATACACTTCTGGTCTGGAGCATAGAGTCCCCATGTTGGTGATGATCAGGTCTATTTTCCAGTGTTCTGGTCTGTAGCAGGCTATAAACTGGAAGGCAGTTTTACCCACTGTTAGTTGCACATGGATAGTCTCTGATGCTTGTGCTTTTGCCACCAACCTGTAGTGCTGGGGTGCTCTGGAGCCCTGAACCAGGTTTCTGTTACATGTTCTCCATGCTAAGGAGAGTTGTAGCATTACTCTTAGTTTCTTATCCCTTGTGATACCTATGGAGGTGGGTTTGTCTTGCCAATATCCTCCAGCCCAGGGTGACAGGTGCAAGCCGTCCCTAGTGAGCATATCATCCCAAGCTGACAGGCATTGGATCCCCTTTGAATGACACCAGTACTTAAGCCAATTGTTAAAATTGATCATCTTGTCTTCATATTGTGGCATCATTCTTGGTGAGGCATGCTCAGAGAGCTCCTTTATGTCTCTTTTCATGTAGTCCAGGAGGTACGTCTCAGGTCATATATATATATAGATATATATATCTATATATATATATATATATATATATATCTATATAGATATATATATATATATATATATATATATATATATATATATATATATATATATATATATATATATATATATATATATATATATATCTGTACATACACATACACATACATCTACATAATTATATATATTTCCTATGCTGAGCACTGCTTCCACCGGAGCAAGCGCACTCAGACTTGCTTACTGGTACTTATATATGTTTACTACTGCTTATTTGTGCTTACACCTGCTTACTAGTGCCTTATTCATTATGACACTACCACTTTGCATGACATTAGTTAAACATTTCATGTGGTAATCCAGTTCACATTTACATGTTATTATGTGGGTTATACAGCAAAACGACATTCCACATGGAAAATGATATGTGCTATAGTTGGCCTTGAACCATGCATGCCTGCTCATTAGGCAGATGCTCTAACCATTACACTATTGACATTAATGTTAATTCCGCATGTTTTTTTCTATTTGGTTGATTTTGATGTGCAAGCTATGCTAAGCAGGGGCAGCGACGTGCAAACACGCTACGCTTCGCTTACACTTTTGATATTGGTGCAATAAAAATGTAAAATAGGGATACAGGGAATCAAATTATGAAAGTTCTAGGGACGGGGCTCAACATTCCGCTACGTGCTTGTGTGTTTATTACTTTGATTTTATTTCAGTGTTCGTGGACACTCTTGTATGCTTAGTATGCATTTCAGTATCCACGGACACTGAATTAATTGATTACTATTAGAGGCGGGCTCTAATAGTAAGCATAGTAGGTTGTGCAACTGTGGGGGCATGTTTTCGCCTCTGTAGAGCACTTGAATATGCCCCCTGTGCTCGCACACTTTTCCTGTGCACGTAGAGGGTGCAGCAGTGTGCCCTCATAAATATTCATATGGCGCTGCTGCACCATCTGTAATGGGGATGCTCAACACAAGGCTAAAACCATCCTTGCACCGAGCTTCATGAATCCCAGGGAATGTCATTTTTACTTCAGAATTACACATGTAGTAAAATGTTTGTAGAATGTATGGTACAACAAATAAATGGTCACAGACATTTGTAATGAGGTGAAAACTGAGCAGACAAACAAGCCTGGAAACATATTAAAGTGAAATATAAAATGTAACCATGCTGAAGTTAAAAAAGAAACTAAAATGCCACTAAAACACTAAAATATGTGAATCAGGACTCAAATAAGACTCCAAACACTGTAGTATAATTTGAGCGCTTTCTTTTGTTTAATGTTAACGAACTTCTTCAGAACAAACGGACAATGCACATAAGGCTATTTTTAGAAAATGTGTTTTTTCCCCACATTCAAAGAATGGTTACTAGTAAATATAGATTCAACTGTAAGAACAATGGGATAGTTTATTTGACTACTTGTTCCACCTGCCATAAGTTCTACGTAGGGAATACTATTAGAGCATTATATAAAAGGATCTATGAACATCACTTGGCCATCAAAAACAAAGAAGTGAATAATGCTTTGGCCAAGCATGCAATGGAGTGTGTGGATTTTAAGAAATTTATATTTTTTGTGTTGGACTATATTCATATGTCACCTTATGCCACTAAATATAATAATGCCCTTGAAATTAAAGAGCTAAAATAGCAAGTTTTTTTAAAAGCTGATAAAGTTCATGGGCTTAATGGCACATTGAATGTAAAATTTGTTTTAAATGACAGATTATATTATTAATTTTAGTTCATCAGTTTTAACAAGAAGACTTATTGGTCTTTTATATAAAATCATATACTAAAATGTATTTTTTTTAAAGTTTATATATATATATATATATATATATATATATATATATACACATATATATATATATATATATATATATATATATATATATATATATATATATAGTTCTTTAAATTTGTATACACATTCATAATTGATTGAATGTTTTTTCATTTAATGAAGCAACTGTGATTGGTTTATCAATTAATCCATCTGTATTTAAATAGCCTTATGTCTATTGTCCATTTGTTCTGAATAAGTTCTTTAACATTAAACGAAAGAAAGCGCTCAAATTATACTACAGTGTTTGGAGTCTTATTTGAGTCCTGATTCTCGTTTTTAGTGTTTTAGTGGCTTTTTGTTCGTAGATTGGTGATTGCTTTAGATTATCTAGAAGAAACTAAAATTGTTGTGATGTTCACTGCTGCAGTAGCCTAGGCTATATGGCTTATATCCTGCAAATGACGTAATAGCCAAACAGTTTCCAAAGCTTTAGAATGTGTTTGTTCCACATGGCCAAACTGTCAGGCAGCTCAAGAGGAGATGACTAAAAGAAAAGATCAGGTCCCAAGCCCTTCAGAACTTTACTGCTGCTGAAGTTTATACTACTCCTTGAATTTCAAGGATTGATGGTTGGCTTGTACTTTCCTTTGCTCAACAGATAAGTCCTTTTTGATGAACAAACCTCTTAATTTTTCTCATGTTGTATTACTTTCCTGTTTAGGAAGCTTATTTTAAAGCTAGGGATGTTGGGTTTTGATGGACTGTCTTGAGACTGTAACATACTTCTAGCTGACCGCTTGTTTATTCTCTCAGTTTAAAAGTGGTGCAAAGTAACTGAAAACATTTTTGTTTATGAGTAAATTTTGTTTATTTTACTTTTCTGGGGCTCCATAGTGTTTTAAGGTATGTTTTTCTGGCAAAAAAGTAGCTTTTGTTGAATGGTAATATTTATTGGAAATTGCTGCTTGTCTTCACTGGGAAAGAAGAAACATTTTCGGTTTCAACATGGAACATATTATCAGTCCCATGATTGGTCCTTTTTCCAGCCACAAAAAGAAAAAATTAAGTAAACAACATTTGCCACCATGGCAAACTAGCATGTTGCCTCAGCCATAAGTGGGTGACTCTGATGTGGTCATTTATTGAACCTCAGATCATTCATCTTTTACCCTAGATCCCTCTGGTGTTGCACCAGCAGCCACTATGGTTGAGGGGCTAGCCACATCCTCTACAGCTGTTGAGGTCCCATCTGTGAGCAAGGGAGACCCACTCTTGTCAGTCCTGGGAAAGAGAGCAGAGAAAGTTTCCCTTTTGTGACAAAATATTATGCCCATCCCTGGAGAAACTGCTCATGCCATTAGTAACACAGTTGGCCCCATTTTCCCCATGAAATAAAAACAGAAAATCAATTATGTATCTTCTGCTCTTCAGTTTTCTTTAGATAGGAGTGGTTTACTGGGTCTGGCTCAAGGTTTAATTCAGGCTATTAATCCTTCTTGTAAAGTATTTTCTTGTAAAAGAAAGAGTGATTCCTCTTTTCCTGAAGAGATTCAAGATTATGAATCTGAACAGGAAGATACAGAGAAAGATATATTTTTTTCCTCATATTTCTAATTCAGACACAGAAGAGAGCTCAGTTTCTGATTCTCTATGTGGGGATTTCTCTTTTTCTGAGACTATTGCTAGAATGTGCCAGTGTTTTTATTGGGAAAATACTGAGGATTCTCAATCCCCCAGAAAATACTATCAGTTGCTATATAAGGATTTTGCAGAACCTAAACCTATTCCTTCTGTTCAATCAGCCTTGGAGAATGTGTGAAGTACTGCCTGCAATTTTCCTGATAGCCAGCTGCCCCTAAATGGCAGATAGGATATATGCAGTTTCTCAGTATTTTTTAAGCTTTTATTCTCTATTCCCAAATCTGACCCTGCAGCTATAGCTTTACTTGATCCAACTGTTGCTAAGCACAGAGAGCGGCATTCATAGTCACTTGCACAAATGTGATAGTGGTGTTCCTGATGCTTACAAATGAATGCAACAAAGGAGAAATTCATAAAGGCAATTTTTGCTATTGTGCAAGGCCTGAAAAATAATGAGATGCAAACGAGAAAAGTTGCAAAGCGTAATATGCTTATGAGGTGTTTTTGCAATTCATAGTCTGACATCCCCGTAGTACGCACATCAGTTGTTAAATGTGATGATGCACCATTGATGTTGGAGTTGTAATCAGTGAGCTTGTTTGCCTAGGTATGCACAAGCACTGAAATGACACAATAAATTATTTTGCCTAGAGATCACTTTAGCAGTCTGACCATGTATGCACAAATACTTCCCTGACACATAAATGAATTATTTTCTCCAGTGAACCTTCCAGTAACATTTCCTATTATGCCCAACCACTGAAATGAAACATTCACCCAAGCAAATACTTCAGTAACATGTCCAGGTATGCACAAGCACCGAAATGAAACATTTGCCCAAGTCACCCCTTCAGTAACATGCCCACATATATTCAAGCACAGAAATGAAACATTTGCCCAAGAAACCCTTCAATAACATGCTCTAGTATGCACAAGCATGAAAATGAAAAATGTATTCAATTGCCCCTCAAACAAAAATGTACAGGTATGCAGAAACACCTGCTCAGCTCCCCTTGCATCTCCGTATCTCAGCTGAAAACTGTTGCTTTCCGGCATTACTTCTCTGCTGTTTGCACACTTTGTATGCAAAAGAGTTTGTTATAGATTCTTGTCTATGAATTGAACTAATGCACATACGTGTAAAGTTCCTTAACATTGTAGTAGCTGTCCTCCTATTGCTTATGTGTTAATCATGTTACCCATTTATAATAAGGGTACATGTTCACAAAAAATCCTTTGCATTTCCATAGTCATCCTGAAAGTCCAGAATTTGCAGAATCTTGTAGCACAGCTTTTCATGGATCACCATTATGAAAATGTGAAGTCCTGGACTTTGAATACCACCCTTAGTTAATTCCAATCCTACTCTTTTTGGTAAGGATAGAAAAATTATTGATTGGTAGTGGAAAAATGTGTATACTTCTACAACTTTTATTTTCAGAATTTTGAATTGTCAGGGTCATATGTTAAGGTTTGTTTTGACAAATTGAGATATGAGGAATGTTTTACCCGCAGTTTCTTCTTGTGAGAAAAAATCTGCTTTAAAGTGATTAGTAAACAATTTCTAAGGTGTTGAGGGTTTATTTTGCATACATTGCAAAACAGTATCACTTACTGTAGTGGCAACTGTTTTGTGTACTTTCTTTGGTGGAATATAATTCTTAACTGAAACTATTAAGACAAGCGTTTTCACTGACATTCTGAAACTTATTTTTCTGTGAAACACCCCCCCCCCCCCAACACACATGATGTCATATCTGGTTAAAAGTGCCAGATTATAGCTGAAAGTATATGAAGCATGGCAGGATTTGTTTTTCAAAGACCTGTTCTTATTTTTCTCTGGGCTTCAACAGTGGCAGTGTAAATGGATTCACATTCAGTTCTATAATCCAAACAATATTGCAGTGGGTCTTTTACTATTTTACATGGCAGAACTTTTCAAGGAGTTACTTTTAAATTCTGATTCACCATTGCACAAAGTTATGAGTGTGTTGTAGTGCTGGCAGACTTGTGCTTCTTACAGTTCATTTTTAAAAATGGCATTAACTGTGTGTTTTGCTTCTGTGGAAATCATTATCAGTTTAAGTACTGTTTTCAGGAGTCTAAGCCAAGATATGATGCTAGCTGGGCTGTGTGTACCTCTCAGCTGTCCAGAATATTTTAGAATGCACCTGATTTTCTCACACACACACACACACACACACACACACACACACATACACACACCGAGTACCAATGCATATTCCATGCGTGATTCCCACATGCACATCACAGTCTACCTCCATGATTCATTCCCGGCACTATCATCATTTCATCTTATCTCTGCCATTCATTGTTCAGTCATTGTTCTAAAGTTTAGGACTCCATTTTCCTCATAAATAAAAAAAATAACAGTTCACATTACATACAGAAGGACTGAATACATCTGCCAAATGTCACTCCTCTGCTCAAGAGCAAGTGTGTGTGTGTGTGTGTGTGTGTGTGTGTGTGTGTGTGTGTGTGTGTGTGTGTGTGTGTGTGTGTGTGTGTGTGTGTGCCCAACAAGGTGTGACACAAATTCTGTGAGGATCATTGGAGGGATCATTTCTAATTCCATATTCAAAGTTAATTTTTAAATAAATCCATACCATTCATTAATGTCCTCCCTTACATTCTAACTGAAAACGCTTTACCCACAAACATACTGCCACTCAATAAAAACCAAACCAACAGCTGCAAGCACGGTCCAAGTTTAATAAATAAGATAAAATCCAGGGTAATAGCTTTTGGCTGTGATGTTTGGGCCGAAAGTGCTTACCTTAGATTTTATCTTATTTATTAAACTTGAACCATGTTTGGAGCTGTTGGTTTGGTTTTTATTAGTTGAATCTGTTTTTTGCTTATAATACTGCCACTCAAAACATTAAGAAAAACAGTGCACTGCTGTGAACCAACAGTGATAACAGTAGGTGCAACCACAAAATTAAATTAATGTGGTTACTAGTTTATAAAATATATACGTTTCATTTAGTAGTCATCAGCAAAACAAATGCATTATATCCTAGCAGAACCTATACAATTTGTGATTTCCCAAATTTATTTTATTCTATTTTTTATTTATTTATTTTGTTGACTGGGAAATTCCAACTGGGTAAAACACCTCTGTTCATGGAGACCTACAGAGAAAAGCTCCTAAAGCTACAACATAAAGTAATATACTTATATTCATAGAGTGATGAATGGTTTGGTCATACAAGAATGAGGAAACAAAAATATTCACAAGATACATATGAATAGTCAGTATGCAAACATATTATAACCATAATAAAAGCAATGCAATGATACAAAAAACATTCACATGTAGATCAGAATGACCATATAAATGAGCAAAGTTTAGACTCAAAGTATTTTATAATAGGAAATTTATAAAGTGAAATTTCATAACCATATAAAGTTGCGGATTGCATGGTGTAGCATATGCAGCCAAGAAGACATAATAGTACAGGATAAGATAGAAAATTATAGGCAAAGTAGTCATTTTGGAACAGGATTTCATTATGCTATGAAACCTTATCAGCATTGCTGTTATCTGAACTTGCACCTGAACTTAAATAAGAGTAAACACTGTAAGGATATTGAACATCAGAAGTTAAACAAACAACCTGAACATCACCACTTTCACTAGAACAAATACACTAGTCTTCACAATTGCTTTCATGCACTGAACTGACAGCCTTAATAAAATGCCTTACCAAACATCAGAGCACAATCCACACAGAAATACAGGGAGGTGGAGCATCACATAATGAAAAATAACAGTAAAAAGTGGAACATAACTGTAAATCATAAAATGATTATGGCAAAACCAAGGAAGGTGGCATTGCAGCAATAAAAAAGGTAAGAATAGTGACAAATCCCTTAAACAATGCTGCTTCTTCTGTTGAACAGGTCACTACTCATTGTTTACAGTGTGTGTATGACTGTGTTGAAACTTCTTTCAGGGCTATGGCCACTGGTATGTGTTTGAAGAGGTTTGAGTGGCTGCATTTTCAGAACCTCCCAGATTATACTAAAAATGATATTTTAAATGTTTGCTTGCATAGAAATTTAGTGTTTTGCTCTTTCCCTACAGAGGTAATCAAAAGTGTGATAAAAGGGGCAAGCTGATCTGGGGAATTATTTCTGACCTTCTTTTCCAAATTTTCCAAGAGATTTTCTATCTCCTCATCTAAATTTGGGGGAAAAACAGAATAAACAACCTCAACAAAATACACATAAACAGACATTTAAGAATAAATGCCAAAGGTATACCAAAAAAAGTCTCGAAACTCCCAAAACAATGGGCAGTCCAACAAGTCCGAATGACTGTTCTAGAGACCTTGTGAACCCTTCCAGCCTTGGCCCCTTTTTTCTTCCAGAAAGTCTGAATCTCTGTTTTTCTCAACAGATAGTTTCAGGCACATTGGTTCAGAAAGCCATTTATTAAGGTTACAGATGGCAGTGTGAGGAAATTCCTCCTTTCTAGAGGGTTGTTTCTCATCTTCTAGATCAGAGACTCTTGTTTCCACAGGTTCTTCATCACATGCTGTCACAAGGAGTGATAAAAGCAGTTCCTCCTTCACATTTGGGGAAGGGGGCTTATTCATTGATTTTCCTAGGGGCAAAGAAGGAGAATTCTTAAGATCAGTTTTGGATCTTTCTGTCCTAAACTTGTTAGTCATAATGCCCAAATTCAAAATTATGTCATTTCATAACCTGTTACCTTTTCTTCTTCTTCTTTCAAGTTTCCTGCCAGCATTAAAGATGGTTATCATCCCAACTCTCTTCATCCAGACCTCAGATGTTTTTAAGGTTTTGTGTGTCTGGATCATACTACCATTTATTAGCCTTACCCTTTGGACTATCCACTGCACCAAGAGTGTTCCAAAATGTCTAGCTCTACTACCTCATTGGAGGCTACAGAGTATCCACATTTTTCCATATTTAGACAAACTTGCTTATCTTTGCAGAATCTTTTTCAAAATGACAGGAATGTCTGTCATAGGTGAGAGAACTGTTACACAAGCCGAGATTCCAGGAGAGCTTTCAAAAGTCTTTCTTGACTCTTTCACACAGGATTGTATTCCTGAGATGTCAGTTAGATGCCTGCATTCAAAGAGCTTTGTTTCATAGGAAAAAACAGATCTTTGTGTAAATCTATTTCTAAGGTTTTTCGCTCATACTTTAGTCACTGTGATGGAATACCTCAGGATTCTGGGCCTCGTGCCATCTATGCTTCTCTTGACACTCCTGGTAGAACTCCATATGTGAAATATACAGTGACATCTGAAATCCCTTTGGTCAGAACATCAGCAATCTTTATATTTTCAAATCTTAGTGCTGGGGTTGTCAGAAGAGCAGTCTTTTGGTGGAGACAGCAGATATCCATAAATCCAGGTCTCCCCTTCTCCTTCCAAAGTAGTCAATCACCACAGATGCTTCAGACTTTGATTGGGGAGAAGTTTCAGAGGAGTAAATGTGCAGGGGGGAGTAAGGGATACCAAGAACAGCTGCAGCACTGATCAAGGCACTCAACTCTCTGAACAATTTTTGGTCTTCTGGACCTCTTCATGTTGTTACAGGCCATATCACCATGATGGGATACATCTGCAAGTGAGGGGGAACCAGTTCATACCCCATTTGCAGACTAACCATGTTAGCTTGGGATATAGCTTCACAGCACAATTTCACTCTACAGCCATCTAACATTCTGTCAGAGTAAAATTGTGTGGCAGGCAAGTTGAGCAGGACCAGGGCAGACCCTCATTGATGGAATTTAGATCAGGGGGTCTTCTGTGATTTAATCTATCTGAAGGGAATTCATCAAATAGAACTATTTGTTTCCTCTCTCAGCAGTTAACTAGCAATATACTGTTCCAGGACTCCATGCAAGAAGGCCTTAGAATACAGATATCTATGATTTTCCTTGGACAGAAATGTTCCTGTTTGCTTTTCCACCCTTTCCACTAATATACAGTGCACTTCTAAAGATTCAGAATGAATCCACCAAGATCATTGTGGTGACTCCCTTCTGGCCCAGGCAACAATGGTTCTCCCTACTTTTGGCCAGGGCAATTACCACAAGGTTGTTCACAGACTAGATCCACTCACACAAGAACTGAGGTGTGTGATAGACCCCCATCATCAGTCAACATCATATGACTGCCTGGATGATAGGCCTTAATTCCTTTTTGACACCTGTTTAATGAGGAAGTGCAGAGGTACTAATGGGGCAAGAAAGCCTGCTACTAGAAAATCATACATTAACAAATGGAAAATGTTTTCTAGTTTGAGTCAACAACATAACCAACACCCATTCAGGGCTACTTATTATCCTATAGCCTTTCTTATTCCTCTGTCAAAGTCCAGTTATCAGCCATTTCAGAATATCTGCCCATAGATCCTCTTCTTTCAAAATTGCCTCATACCGAAATGTTCTTCAAAGAGATTTTGCATAAGAGACTTCCAGGATAACTGGCAGCACCTCCTTGTGATCTTAATTTTGTGTTAGAGAAGATATCACTTGCACCATATAATCCAACTAATCTGGCTGACTTTGGATTCTTAACATGGAAAATAGTTTTACTGATTCCTCTGACCTCTGTGAGAAGGGCATCAGAGTTGTAAGCTCTTGTGATGAGTCAACCCTATCTCATTATATAAGTACAGGATTTCCTTGAGAACTTATCCTTCTTTTATGCATAAAGTGGTATCTGAGTTTAATTTGTCAAACCATCCATCTCCCTGTTTTCTTTCCTGAACCTTTCATCCCATTTCAATCTAACTTGCTGTTTTAAAAATAGTGACTCTCCACTAAAACTTAACTTTTTAGACAGTTAAAACATAAGTCACCTACTTTCACATCTAACTCTTCTAGTGCACACTGCAGTGTTTAGGAAAAAACTTTTTTTTTCATCTTACCTTTAAGCATCTATTGCAAGACCACCAGTTACAGGAGACCCCAAATTTTGCCTCTCAGTTGTTATCTTGGGATTAGTGCTTCTGTTATTTCCTGGTGAGAGAAGGAGTGCAGTTACATTATTTCCTGGAGACTGCTGATCACCAGAAAGCTTAATAACTGCTTTATAGGAGACAGCTTGGAATCTGTGCTTATATTCTGATCCTGGTGAGAGTAGGAGCAGAGTGCATTGATTCCTGACTCTTTCTGGTTGGAGAGTGAGTGTCTGTGCTTAACGCACTTGATTGGTCTGGTTGCTATTCGAGGCATCTAACAGAAAAAGGCTACAAGCCTGCAGACCCTTACAACATCTAGAACAAGACTGTGGATCACCAAACAGGCCGTGGCCTGCTTCTCTTCTTGGGATTGGTGCTAACATTTTAATTCTGGTGAGAGAAGAAGCAAAGGAGTATTGTATCCCAACAGAGTGAAGCTGTGCTTAAACCAGCATTAGTAGTAGCCAGGCAGTAGTCATTCATGTAACTTCCCTTTTATATCATTCTTGACAAGCTAATTCTTTATTTTCAGAAAGTACTGCTTGATTTCTTCCTAACTTTAGAATATCTGCCTAAATACTGCATTGTTAAATTTTTAGGGTCTATGTATTAGTTTCCCCTCAAGTGTTTGGCAGTGCTCTGTACAGACTCAGATACTTTGAGTGACATTTTTCCTGTAAAAGGCTTCAGTACTTAATATATTGAGCTCATATCCAGGCATGTCTAAAGGTCAGGTCCCTGTGATTTCTCCTGTCAAAAGGGTGAACTTGGGCATCCTGAGTCAATGTAGAAACTGTCTCATGTACACAGAAAACCCTCTCCTCTTACCTCCCACACTGTGACTTGTGAGAGATGCACATATATAGACAAACTGGAAGTCAAGCACTCTCCAGCCAAGACTGGATTAGCCAGTCAAGAGGAGAAGGTTAACACCTGCACCACACCACATTCAACACATAGCCCTCCAGAACTTACACCACCACAACCCTCACATAGTAACACAATATCACTTCTGTGTCTCTGCTCGACAGTGGCACAGGAAAATCACTTTCTTGGGTGGCATAAGCCAGGGAACCTTGTTGACTAGGCTTACGTAGGCCCTTGGGCCAATAGCCAAGTACTTACCAATGAACCTATGAACAAAACACACACCTACTTTCGTGGAGGCTCTCAGTAAAAATCTGCCCAAACAATAGATATCCCTGAGGCAGAAAAGCAAACAACCCCTACATCCCAGCATAAACCATGAGACACATAGCTCACAAAAACAGTGTGCCACCCAACCAAAGCCAATAAGGCAAAACAATTTACCCAATAAACTAGTCATAAGTGACTCAGTAGTAAGGCACACTGATGTCCCACTCACTGAGATGAATAAGGAGAAAGTTACGGTCAGCTGTCTGTCAGATGCCAGGATCTGCCACATAACGCACTCGCTTAGGTCACTCCACAACAGGTACAAATATGACTCTGTCATTGTCCATATTGGTGTGAATGACCTGAGACATACTTCCCTGGACTACATGAAAAGAGACATAGAGGAGCTCTCAGATCTTGTAACCCAGGCAGGTATGACCCTAGCTCTGAGTAGCATCCTACCGTTACCCAGAATGATACCATGGTACAAGCAGAAAATGATTGACATCAACAATTGGCTAAGTTCTGGTGTCATTCTAAGGGGATCCAGTATCTGTTTGCCTGGGATGACATGACATGACTGACAGACCTCGATCCTTCACCAGAGATGGCCTGCACCTGTCACCCCAGGGATTCCGGATACTGGCCAAGGCTCTTGACACCCCTGTAGTGCTTTTTTTAAGCAATGTCCTGAAGACAAAATTACCACCAAAACAGCTATAAGCAAACAAAATCTGAGGGTTATGCTACTCAATGCTAGAAGTCTAAATCTCAAAATGCACTCACTCGAAGCACTCCTTAAAATGGAGAACATTGAAATCTATGCAGTGACTGAGACTTGGTTCAAGGCTCTGGAGAGCACCCAGCACTACCAGGCTATAATTCATACCACACCTTTCGGCCCCTAAACCTGGCCAAAGCACTAAAGGTGGTGGTGTCTCCATATTCATAAAGGATATGCACACCTCCAGACTAGTAGCCCAACTTAGCATATCAGAGATACTTCAGGTACAACTAACACTGGGTAAAACTGCAATCCAGGTTGTAGCCTGCTATAGATCCCCCACCCTGTCCCAAGACTCCCACTCCACATTCCTAAACACATGGTAAAAGAGACTTTAACTATCCTTTCATTAACTGGGAATATTACTCATGTACCAACACACTTGCTCAACGTTTTCTGGAATTCATTAATTCCAACACCCTGGACCAACTCATTCTTACCCCCACCAGGGGTAGAAACATCCTTGACCTAGTCATTACTAACATGGGTGACCGTTGATCTACACCAGTAATCACCATGGATATCCACATCCCACCCTCATCCCCCCTTAAAGGAAACCACCATAAAAAACATCTCCAAAGCCAATTTTGAGCTTCTAAAAACAGAGGTGGCTAACTTCACAACACCCATGCAAATGGAAAATAGGTGCATGACTGCTGAATCATACACCAATCCACTGTATGAGCACATACACAAGTGCATGGAATGGGCAATACTAAACAGAACCAAGACTCTTTCCTCCAAAAAAAAGGCAGCCAATCTGGTGATCCACCACCATAAACAAACTCTACAACAGAAGGAAAAAAAACTGTTGCAGAAAAGGGTAAATTCCTAAGACTGGAAAAACTCCCTTGTTAGCCTCGGCAAAAAACTGAGATCCATCATCAAATTCTCTAAAGCTAGCTATGAAAACAAAATTGCTGCAGATTCTAAAGACAACCAAAAGCCATTCTATAGTCATGTCAAGAATCTACATGGCAGTACTCAAATCTGATCTGAGTTACAGCACAATGGTAATACATATACAGAAACAACTGATATTGCCAACATATTGGCTGACAGGTTCAGTGTGAACTTTACCCCCCTTTCACCCCCAAAAGGTTCTATCACAATACCTGAGGAATGCCAAATCCCTATTATGACAGCTACATAAGTAAAAACCGCACTATCCAAAGCCAAGAATACAGCTTCCATGAGACCTGATAATATCCCTGGCTGTGTTCCACATGAATTACAAAGTGAACTGGCACCATACCTGAGTACTCTGTTTAATCACAGCCTCATTTCAGGGTTTGTTCCTACAGAATGGTGCACTGCTACGGTTATTCCACTCCACAAAGTGGGAGTGACTATAGGCCCTGGAAAGTACCACCCCATTAGTATGACGAGCATGATATGTAAGGCTATGGAGCGCATCATCATAGATCTTATAAATAAAGACATAGGGAATCTCCAAACTCTGGACCCCATGCAGTTTAGGTTTGTGAAAAGTAGATCATCCTTGCTCAGCCTGATAGACTTCTTCGAGTCTATCACCAGAGCTGTGGATGAAGGCAAGGTAGCTCACACAGCCTACCTAGATCTTCCCAAGGCCTTTGACACCATCCATCACTCAGGAGTCATAGATAGACTCACTAAACTAGGCATGAACCTCGATGTCATAAGATGGGTTTCCAACTGGCTCACTGATAGAATGCACACTGTGAAAGTAGCGGACTCCAAATCTGTCTACTGACCAGTTACAAGTGGTGTCCCACAGGGATTGGTCCTAGATCCTCTCCTGTTTGGCATCTACTTCTCTGAAGTTCAAACCAACACAAAGGGACTCTGGCTGACCAAGTTCACAGATGATTGCAAACTGGGAGCCATTATTGATTCTCCAACTGATGAAGACATTCTACAAAAAGACCTCACTGACACCAATGACTGGTGCCAGAACCATGGCCTTAAGTTCAATGCCAAAAAGTGCATTGTCATTCCCTTTGGGAAAAATTCGGTGCCCATGAACTACCACATAGGCGCTAGTCAACTAAACGCTGAAGACGTGATAAGAGACCTCGGGACACAGATTGACAGCAACCTCTCCTTTGATAACTACATTGCCACTGTAGTCAGAAAGTCCTTCTATGTGGCACATCTCATTACAAAAGTTTTCTCATCCAGGAAGAAAGAGGTCATAATCCCTCTCTACTCATCCCTCATTAGACCCATTATAGAGTACAATGCCCCATATGGTATGTACCTCACTAGACACCTACAACAACTGGAAAGGCCACAAAAATACCTTACTAAGAGGATCTTAGGCTTTAGACACATGCCCTATATGGACAGACTCAAAAACACTAGCTATACTCTGTCCCTTATTGCCAACTTAGAGGCGATCTCTGATGGACCTACAAAGCCATGTCTGACCCAGTGCTGCTAGATATGCTACACTTAAAGAAATCCCAATCCCTCTGTTGTACACGCTCCAGGGATCTAAACCTCATTACCACAATAAACAGAACATGCTGGAGGGACAGGTTCCTAACCCAGAGACTTCCCATACTCTGGAACAAACTTCCCATTCACATCAAGCAAAGCACTTCACTGGCCCTCTTTAAAAGAAATCTTGACAAGTGGATGGACAATAGGAAGTTTACCCCAGGGGTCACTTCAGTGGACTTGCTTGACAGGGGCACTGGGAACTAACTTTGGGTGGCATGATGCCAGGGAATCTTCTTGGGCTAGGCTTATATAGGCTCCAAGGCCATTAGCCTAGTACACACTTATGAACCTATGAACCTATGAACCTATAACTAAGTGAGAAAGAATACTCCATAACTTGGATGTCCATAGACAACTTATGTAATATCTTGAATGAACTAAATCTTTCAGATTTTCAGATCAATTTTTCATTTCTTGTGAAAGTAAGAATATAGGACAACCTACATGGAATCATGCTATTTACAAATGGTTGTCTAAGGCCTATTCATTTGTATTATACTCACTATAAAAAAAACTTTTCCATTGAGGTTCAAGGCCCACTCTACCAGAACTTCATCTATGACTTTTAGGAAAAGGTTAGATTCTAGAAGTATTCCAGAAGCTGCTACTTGGTCCTCTCTACATACATTTAGAAATTACTACAAGCTTGATCCCTTCTGTAGGTTCAGATCAGGCTTTGCTAAGACTATTCTCTTGGGGCTCCTGGACTCTTCTCTTTTAACCTCCCAAATGTAGTAAGCTAGTTAAATCGACTGCAACAGTGATGAGTACGATGAAAAAGTACAGCTATGTAAGTAAAACTTACTATAGCAGTAGATGTTCAAATGATCACTGCTACAGTAGCCGCTCCCTCCCTCTACTTCCTTTGTTTTTAGTGTGTTTTTTTCTGCCATGTTTGGACATTTATTTTTTGTTGCTATTACTGCCCTTTCAGGGCTCAGCCGCTATCTCTCTTTGCTGGCAGGAAATTTCTGACAGGCTTTGCTTCCAAAGTTGTCTTTTAGTCAGCTCAGCTCAGGCTGCCTGAATGTTTTGGGTGTGGAAGCTTTGGAAGCTGTCAGCTATTATATTCTTGGCAGGATATAACCCACACAGCTAAGGTTATAGCAGCAGTGATCATTTGATTATGTACTGTTGTGGTACATAAAATGTTGATACAGGAGAAATTAAGAGTTATTTTAATAATAATAGGAATTTTTTAACCAAATACAGTTCTCAAACAGAGTTTGTAATCTACACCCACTTTGCAGGCAAACTTACACATACAATTCTTATTTTTTCAGCATGCTAATGATTACAACAATCTGATCATATCAAAATATTTTGGTAACTACAAGGGCATTTTTTTTCAAAATATGTTGACTCATTCACAGAGGTCTTCAGTATGTGTGGCACTCAATAATAGAACTATAGGGAAAAAAAGGTTTTAAAACTGTAATTCTTGTAGGATTGCATATTTCACCCTATGCACTAGTTACAAAGCCTTCTATGTAGGAAACAAGTAGATGGTTTTCGCAATGGATGTTCAAATTTTTGCTGTTAAAACATAGTATTTCCTTAATGCTTTATATAAACACTTGACCCTCCATTCTACCTTTAATAAGTTATTTTTTTTTAATTCTAGATTAGGTACATGATGATCCTACACAAGATGCCATAAAGGCATTGTTGGAAAAATATGTAGTAGTGAGAATTATGTCTTAATGCCTATGCACACCCCAGCCATGATGATGTTATTAATGTACAGTGTTCTTCAAAATTAAGATCATTATGATAATCTATTTATTTGTATTTTATAAATCTGATTACATTTACATTATTTTTTATTGGACAATATTGATTATGTTGATTTTAGCACTGTTACATGAAATAATCGAATGTTCTTGGTTGTTAGTCTGAAGCAGTCTCTTTAAATTGAATGAGAAGAAATTACTTCACTTTTTACAATAGATAGTTAATTTGGAATGAAGAGTGTTTTGTTTGTGACTGGAAAGCAATATAAGTATTATTCTGCGATGATGATGATGAGCCAGTGCAAGATGGTTGCTTAAAAGAACAATCACCACTGATTTAAAGTATTCAGCTTGCTTCCAAGAGTGAGTATACATAAAATAGGTTACACAAAAAATACTGGTGATCAAATGATTAAATTCAGAGCTGCTGTACAAGAAGGAAAGTGCATTTTATATTCGGAAAATTATACTGCACGGTTCTTGATTTCAGAGCAATAATGTAACTGTCGAGCACCAGAAAGCACAGAAAAAAGTTAAAAAAAGACAAGTTGACAGATGTGGAGGGTGGCTGAGTAGTGAAGAATGCAGATTCCAGATTTCAAAAAAGAAGGTCAATGGAGATTTAGCTGGGAAAAATGACTAATAAATTCAAAAATATCATAAAAACAATGATGGTTGTCAGGTGTCAACAATTATGAAGTCTCTTTCTTTATGGGATATGGGATTAAATCACTCAGTATGAACCTTTAAATTTAATTGGAGCTTCTTTGAAACATGCTGGTTGATTGTGAAGGTGACTTTGTTGGCTGTTATATATTGGAATTCATTAGCAGTTTCCAGAATTCTTCATAAGAATGATGGAACTAAACAGGCAGCTAATATCGGAAAATGATAATTGAATGGCATGGAGAATGGAAATCTAATCTTAGGATTACAGATATTGCCATAACAGAAAGAGAGATAAAGTCAGGAAAAGAGCTCAGAAACGTCTTGTAAAGACTTGTAAAAACTGTTCACTGATGGATTTAATGTCAGAGTGAAGAAAGTGTAAAAAATTTGAAAGAGTGTACCGACTTGGAAACAGGAAAGATTCAGTGATGGTATCATGTCAAGTTTTAATATGTCCACATTCATACAGAATAAAGGGAGAAACATTGCAAGAGGATGAAACTATGCTAACTGTTTCCTATCAAACTATGTTTAAAGAGACTGTATTAACAATGGGATGATTTAATGCTCAGCCACTCAGCATACATCACAGTGGCATGGAATGGTAAGAGATTCTACATGCAGAGAGAGTAGGAAATGGAGAATGTTGCAGCCAAGTTTAACACAGACTAAAAGACATATTGAAAATGTCCTATCAATTTCAAAATTCCCAGTGGACATGCAATGTTAAAGAAACAGATGCAGATAGTGACTGCAGGAATCTACAGATTCATACTAGTCAATGTTCCATTAAAGAAGAAATTGAAGGAAGAATGAATGGAACCAGCCAGAGGAGTAGTTAGGATGGGGATGACTGAGGCTGAGGCAGCTATCTTAGGTACAGTGTCATGCAGAAATCTGCATATTGCAACCTCACTCAACTCCATGCAAGTGAGACAGGGTGCACGAACCAAACCAAATGTAATCAGAAACACCAAAAAGAGTACAGCACCATTTGGGAGATAGTTCAAATTAGGATTTAATGTGACAGAACAGCAAAAATAGCATACCGGTTTTGGCAAAACTTACAGCCTTCTTCAGTGCATTAGCTCACATGAATCCATTACACATTTAAATAGTATCAAATTAAGCCATATTCAAAGCTGATTGGTATATGCCAGAATAAACTTAATTAATTGAGGCCAGGCTTAAACAGAGAACCTAGCCTGACAATCCAACCAGATTTTTTAGTATTTACTATTGAATGCCAACCTGGTTTGTTAGATTTATGTCCTTGGATTTTATCAATGATTGTGAATTGAAATTTAGCAGTGACATGGATCATTGTATGCTTATAAAGAGCATTTGGAATTCTTTTAGTTCTTATGCCACTAAGATGTTCACTGATCCTATGTTTTAATGACCTAGATGTTTGCCCTACATAAAAAGCAAAACAAAAGCAGGTGGCCAGATAAATGATCCAGTCACTGCTCGAGTTGCCAAAACATCTCATTTCAAAAATATGTGGTGTGTTGCTGCTGGTAAATTATTTTGTTTTGCATACATGTATACAAAAGCTACAGTAGCCGCAAGGATTACTGCCCACTAACTTATCCCCAAAAAAAGTGACTTGTTGTGTGGTAGTAGGCGTACAATGTTTGTAGTGGGTTAAATGGGAATTGATGGTACGACCTCTTATGTATGAGAAAAGACACTGTGGGGAAAGCATACCAGCTAGTTTCTCATTTGCCAACAAAATGTCCCAGTGATTATTGATAATATTTCTGAAGCCATCTATATTGCTTCCAGATGTTGTAACCAAATGAATTGGTTGGGGAGACTGTACATCCTTTACCTTGGATCCCTTGCCATAAGTTAACAAATTCTTCCTGTCTTGTTCAGTGGCAAAAGAGCATGGCCCTGTTAATGTTGTTTGCACGGTAACCCCTGTTTAAAAATCTTTGGGAAAGATCACTTTTACTGGTGTTATAGACTACATCTGATGAGCATATACACTTAATGAGTAGAAATTGGGATTTTGGAATGTTCCCGATGATGTGGAAGGGGTAATGACTGGAAGCATGTAGTAAGGTGTTGAATTGGGGGAATTTTCTATAAATCTGCGTTTCAAGTGTATGATCATCCTGATGTAAAATATGAACATCCAGGAATGTAATTTCTTTGCAGTCATAATTAAGCATGAAATGAACTCCCCATTTATTTTCACTTAAATATTCTACAAATTCCTCTGCATATCCAGCATCCCCTTCCACACCATTCAACAATCATTCAGATAACGTCTCCAAATATCCATGTTATCTAAGAATATGTTGTGATTCTCTTCATATATCAATTGTTCTTCGATGTAGCCCATAAAGAGGACTGTGTAAATGGGAATGAAAGATGCTCCCATGGCCGTACCTTTAAGCTGCCAGTAACATCTCCCATGGAAGTAAAAAACATTCTTAGTAAGAACATGTTCAGCTAAGCAAACAAGAAGAGTGTTAAAACTGGGAGTGTATAACTCAGCTTTGTCCAGCCAGAATTGAATGGCTTCCAATCCTTACCAATGTGGGATGTTAGTGTTTAGGGCAGTAATGTCCAATGTGCATAAAAGCCAACCTGGTTCCAACTGTGTGCCATTTATAATGTTGAGAAACTGGGTGGTTTCTTTGATTCTAGATCTGACCAAAGGAAGAAGTAGTTGTAAGTATTCAGTAAGGAAAGCCGATAAAGATTCCATCAGAGATCCTTGACCCGAGACAATTGGTCTACCTGGTGGTTTGGTAGGATTTTTATGTATTTTGGGAAGTAGGTATAGATATTGTAACTTAGGATCTTGGATGGTCAACTGATATCCTGTCCTCTGGTCAATGATCCCTTCCTTCTGTGCCAATTTTAAAAAGGCTTCAGTTTCTTGTTTTAACCTAAATGTTGGGTCCAGAGGCATATGCATGTAAAATTTATTATTGGACAGTTGTGTTATGGCTTCTGTTTCATACATACTCCAGTCCATGATGACTACTGTCCCACCTTTGTCAGCTGGTAAAATAACCAAGTCATGATTGTTGCTGAGTTTATGTAAGGCATCCCGTTCCTGTTTGGTGAGATTCTGTATATTGCTAGTGTATATATTCATGTTAAAATGCAAATCTTTCAGCACACATTCTTTAAAGACTGAAACGTTTGTCTATTCAAGGTATAAAATTAGATTTGCGGAAATGAAATCCTGTAGATCTTTGAGACTGATTTGAGTCTGAAAAAAGTAGTTTGAGGTTAAGAATTCTGCAAAATTCATGAATGCCATTAACAAAAGTATGTTCAGCCCCAAAAAAGGTGAAACAAAATTCAATCCTTCTATCTCCAAAATGGTGCTGGACTCTTTTTGGTGCTTCCAAAATCTACATATTCCAGGCAGTCTTCAGAACATCATTAGCAGCCAGAACAGAAAGAACTGTAGTGATCCATGAGTACTGTAACATCTGCTTGCCTTTTTGATCCTCTAGTGATCAGATCAGAGGACTGCACTGGATGCAAGAATTGCGACATACACCTCTGGCAACACCTCTCGCTACAACTCTGGAACCAGCACTGTACAGCGAAGATGAAGACATAATTGCAAATTTGAATTAAATATGCCAACAAAAAGCATAGTGAATAACAAGGGCACAGAAAATTGGGAATCAGAGCAATAGATGTAGAGAGCAAAACATTTGTGTAGTCTACTGATATGGATAGTGAAAGAATAAAAGATTAAAAATCAAGGGAAAAGATGCAGATATCTAAGCCTTATAAGTATTCACTAAGCAGGTAATAGGAGAAGATATTTCAGAAAGTGTATGAAAGAAAGACATAGAAGTGGCAAGAGGGAATATCAGTGGGTTGGAGGTAGGTGGAAGCTGTATCCAAGTAGAGGATCTAAATGAGCACTATTGACCTGTAGAAGGTTTACTAAAGCTGTAAGAAACTGAGAGGGAAAAAAAAAAAATATATATATATATATATATATATATATATATATATATGTAAAATGCAGAGAGGCAGATTACAGAAGGGGCCTAGGAGAGTAAATGAAAAGGCAAAAAGAGACTGCTAACAGGAATACTAAAAAAAAAACAAAGTTGTGGCTACTGTTTTGATATTTCTGTTGTTTGTTGCTTTGGTTAGGTCATTGCAAAGCAGACAAGGGAAGATACTGCACACACTCAAGGAAATAAAGAGTGTTGACTGGAAACTAGTCACTGAAAAAGGTGTTGGGGGGAATTTTGTTTCTATTTCAGAAAAAAATAATAATATTAGTAAAACAATGTTCACATGCGAGAATATCTTTACTGCAGGAGTGTTTTACAAACTGATGGGGATTACCTTTAACATGTTTTAATTAATAGAGGCAGGATGGAATGAAGGTGAAGGATATTTGTCTAATGCCAGGCAATGACACTGTGACCACCATTTCTTGGTTAGCTGAGCTGTATTAGAGTAGGAAAGTCATGGAAACAAACGTGAATAAAAGAAAACAAAAGAGGAGAAAACTACAATCATGAGATAAGGGCAATAGAAGATGCTTACTCAGCCAAATGCAAAGTAAGGCAAGAGTCTTGCAATCTGCAAAGAAGGCAGGTACCTATGTGGCTTGAGGGTAACATTTCTGGGTGTTAAAATGTCTTCTAAAAGAAGAAAAAATAAGAACAGGAAATATTTACATCATATGAAAGTTAGGAAAGATTAGGTACAACGAATGGAACAACTGCAGCAAAAATAGGATGGGAGTAGGGAGAGAGACACTGGGCTATGTCAGGTAAAATGGTTATGTAATATCTGGGAGACAAGCTGAAAGCTGGGGTAAGTGTGGAGAAGAGTGAGAAAACTGACAGCACAGAGTTCCTAAAGGAGGCAGGGCATCATACTGGAGGAGGGCAAATGGGGGAGAAATTGTTTTAGAAAGGCCTACAAATCACCATGGACTTAGAGATGAAGAAAAGGTGTGAGGTTTAGCAAAGGTGGTTAACAAGAACAGGCTGGTTGATAAGGAATATAGATGCACCAAATAAAAATTACAAGTATTTTTGCAGTTCATTTCATGATCAGGAAGGAACAAGAAAAGAGAGAAGAAACAGAAGTAATATCACAATATATTAATGTGGCTCAAGAACTGAGAAAATGTATACTTTTTGGGAGTAGGGATTACAATCAAAAGATGAGAGGAGACCATGAGGTAAGTATGATAAACTATGGGTGGAATATGTGTGAGAAGAAAAGCATCCAGACAAGAGAGAACTTACCTTCACCAGAAATGATTTTACATAAGCAGGGAGATTAGAAAGATTGTTAAGGCTATATGTATCTACTTTTGCATTTTGAATTCCCACATAATCGAACTTCACTCTACCGAAACCAAAAACCCTAAAGAACAAAACATTGAAACTGCTAATCACACTGAACCATAAAATATAGAAAAACAAAATGCTGAACCACCACATGCCCACAACTCAAAAAATGCTGTTTTTAAGTTTTTGCAGGGGGGCTACACCCCCTGCATCCCCTGCAAATAAAATATACAAACTCCGAGATTGCACTACTTTGAGAAAAATGGAAAACTACTAATACACAATCAATACTCATTCTGACACCAGTATTAACAGTACTTTACTTTTACAGATTGTTGCAAGGTGAGCAGGATTTAACCGGAGCCTATACTGTGCATCCAAACAGGTACTAAACTAAAATAAAGCCACATTGTCTCAGTTAAATACTAAGGAATTTAAAACATACAAAATTAATAATCCACAATTGGCTACAAGCAATTACCCCCAACAGTTCAGCTGTACGCTAAACAGCAGTACACGCATGCACTACACCTCATCACTTTAATACAATCTCCTAACTAGCCATAAAAAATAAATCATTTTAAATTTTCAACACTAGCTAAAGATAAACTAACATCTTTACCTCTAAAACACACAGTTAATTACTACCGCTACTTTTATACTTTACACTTTAAACTTACATAAACTTCTTCACTGACACCAGTAACTTCAAACATAAACTCCGCCACAATCCTTAAAGAGACAGAACACTATTTCAGCAGTTACCAGTCCACTTTAACATTACATTTTAGTATTTAACGACTCAGTATTTTAAATTTTCAATGTTCTGCTTTTCAAGATTATCGTCTCGATATTTTGAAGGTCTGTCTACTGGTAATATGATATTTAGAAGCAGACATATATATATATATATATATATATATATATATATATATATATATATATATATAGATTCACTTCATAACACTGAAAGCTCAAAACACTGAAACTCAAAACACTGAAACCAAAACACTGAAACTTCAAAATCTTGAAAACTCAAAACACTGAAACTCAAAACACTGAGAACACATATCATACATATACTGAGTTTAAACAACATAAATCATAGCACTTTCCACCAAGTGTACTACATTAAGTGCAGTCTTGGAGTTGATATATTTAAGTAGCAGGGGGTGGGGGTTGCAGGGGTGCTTGCCCCCCTTTTTACATTTGGTGGAAAGTGCTATGATATATGTTGTTTAAACTCAGTATATGTATGATATGTGTTTTCAGTGTTTTGAGTTTTCAGTGTTTTGAAGTTTCAGTGTTTTGGTCTTCTATATTATGAAGTTTTCTCATTTTCAGTGTTTTGTGTTTTCAGTGTAATGAAGTGAATATATATATATATATATATATATATATATATATATATATATATATATATATATATATATATATATATATATATATATATATATATATATATGAACACTGAGACAAACACCTTTTTATATATGAGACAGAAATTCAAGCATGATGCATGTGTCTTCATGCAACTTTACCAGTGGCAAGATGAACAAGCTACAGCAGAGTGAGGCTAGAGATGGGTGAGTTATAAATGGAACTAGAAGGGAGCAAGATTAGGTATGGCAATGATAAAACTGGAAAAATGAAATGTGAATAGAACGCCCAGGTCAGTGTTAATAGGATGTGGTCAAGGTAGAGATTAGGGGGAAGCTAATGTATATAAAGAGGAGGAGAAGAAGAAAAAGGGAGACAAGCAACTATGAGACAGAGATAGAAGAATAAGCTAGCATGCACAGAAAAAGATATATGAATGAATGAGAGGAATAAAAAATATAAATAACATTCACATGGAAATAGTGGGAAACAGAAGTAACAATGGTGCACATCACCATGACAGTGGAATTAAAAGGTTGATATTGGAAAGATTCTAGATAGGTGACAGGAAACTTCATGGATAATCATCTGACTAAGAAGCATATGTTAAGGAAAGATAGTTAAAATAAGGAGTATGAGGAACAATTGGCGGATGATAAAATGCATTTTATCAGGTATATTAAGAGCAGCGAGCCTTTGAACATTAAAATGAGCGATAAAAAGGAGAGACATTACTGAATGAGGAACAAAAGGATAAGGTTCGATGTGGTTACTAGGCAAGATGCAAGAAAAGGGATTTATTCCCTGATAGAGGAAAAAGCAAGGGGCCCCACATGGATTTGCATGAGACTTTTATAAATGAAGAAGGGACAAATAATATCAAGTGTTGTCTGAGGAATATAAACTAATATGGCATATGAGAAACATCTGATATTATGTGAGAACGACAGGAGTAGTACCACTACCAAAAGAGGGGAGGGATCTAGTAGAGGCAAGGAATTACTGAATGATATCATTGGTACATGAGGCAGTAAAAAAAGGGAAAAGGTGTTCGTATCAGTGTTAAGATGGAAGACGAGAATGATGTCATAAAGGACAATCAGAAGACAATTGGGAGAACTCAGGGGAATCCTTCTGCTTGCTAGAATACATACATATGTATATATACCTCCATTCCTCTAAAATGTTGTATTTACCCAACTATATGCTAGTTCTGAATCTGTATATTATTGAAGAGCCTTTTTTGTCTTCATTTGTTAACATTGCTAATGTATGTCTCCTTTGGCTCTTTATGAATTGTAATTTGTTAATTTCTTTAATGTGTGTCTCTTTTATTGCTGGAGCTTTTCTCCCACGGCCTCCACTGAAAAAGGAACTGTGTCCAGTCAGATTTTCCCAGTAAACAAATGTTTAATAAAAATAACTATATATATATATATATATATATATATATATATATATATATATATATATATATATATGTGTGTGTGTGTGTGTGTGTGTGTATGTATGTATATGTGTATATATATATATATATATATATATATATATCTTCTAAGAGACTGAAAAAAACATAACATCCCTCTATCCCTGATAACTGTTGTTCACAGTAAGAATCTCAACAAAAGAAATTAAACAAATAAAGAAGTCTATAGACAAAATTAGGTAATTACCTCTGGCTATATATTCTTGTAGGATATTGCAAAAGAGTATCAGAAAATAAGTCAGCAAGAATATCATTAAATTCAATAGTAAAGGAAGCTGATTAGCTGATCAGAACTCATGTTTTGTACAGCAATTTTTATGGCTATTATTTTCAGATGACAAATGTTTTAATTGCAAATGCTTTGTTTTAGTGTTAAAGATCATTGTTATATCAAATTATAGCATAGCTTACAGGATCATAATTTACTTTCTAAATGCTCAACTTTCTCAAAACCACTTTTGGAATGAGATTTTGTTGTCTTTATTCACAAAGTAATATCAGGGACACCAGTTAATATTTTCTTCCAAAATATTCAGTACGTCCATTCAAAAAATAATAATCTAAACTCCGTATGTATTACCTTGCATCATCAATTCAAAGTTATTTCCAATTCCAATGGTAAATTTATGTCTTCATTTATAAAATCAAATTTTTTACTGCAAGCTCATATCTCTTTCCTGAAATTATAAGCACAGATACTGAGTCTATTAAAATCAAGTCCATATGTAACATCATAGAACACCAGAGTTTGTTTTG
Source organism: Protopterus annectens (assembly GCF_019279795.1). Taxonomy (NCBI): domain Eukaryota; kingdom Metazoa; phylum Chordata; order Ceratodontiformes; family Protopteridae; genus Protopterus; species Protopterus annectens. The sequence goes on along the minus strand of NC_056739.1, from coordinate 368,833,718 downwards.
TCACAGGTGTTGTATTTGAGGGTGAGAGTTTGCTTTGTCACAGGTTCTGTATTTGAGGGTGAGATTGCATGACCCCTAGAAGACAGGAAAAAGTACTCAGCTCACCTTCTGTAACTATTCCCATTGTCCTAAGTTTGTCCAGTGTCACTGACAGTATGTATATATGTATATCTTTATATAACTATATATATATATATATATATATATATATATATATATATATATATATATATATATATATATATATATATATATATATATATATATATATACATGCACACATACAGATATAGATAGATAGAGATAGATATAAAGATATAGATATGTGGAGCTCATGGTGTGTGTGTGTGTGTGTGTGTGTGTGTGTGTGTGTGTGTGTGTGTGTGTGTGTGTGTGTGTGTGTGTGCATGTGTGTGTGTGTGTGTGTGTGTGTGTGTGTGTGTGTGTGTGTGTGTGTGTGTGTGTGTGTGTGTGTGTGTGTGTGTGTGTGTGTGTGTGTGTGTGTGTGTGTGTGTAGTGAGCGTGAACCCCCAAATTGGATGTGCAAGGGTATGAAGGCTTCTGCAACACTAGTTGTATTACATTGTTTTATGGTATTTTATAATGCATTTTATTAATGGAGTATTACTGCAAGGTTTATGTATTTCTTTTTCATTGTTTTCATTTTGATGAATAAATACATAATGTTGCATTATATATCCATAATGAAATGCTGGAATAAAGCTAATGAAAAATCCTTAAGTTGCAAAGATGCAGTGCTACATTTAACAATATAAATATGATTTCATCACTGACAATTTGCAAAATGTATTTCCAAGTAATTTCTTCCAAGAGTTTCATACATTTAGCAGCTGTCATTTATTTATTCCAGGCTGAAATGCATTGTTTCTATTTGTGAAATCACATTTTTTCCTTAATGTAAACATTTCACTGCTTACATTAATGAACTATCATAATATATTTGCCATGATAAACTTTTACATTAATATATTAAAAAAACTTAGAATCATTTACTCAATGTAATCTCATAATGCTGTCAAAATTGACAACATTTTATTCAAATATTTTTGCATATTGCATACATTGCTATTTGTTCTTCAATCTCATGTATTCAAACATGAGCACATAAATCTCAGAAAAGCAATTTTTCTTTGCACTACATCAAAATCCCAATCATGTTACAAAATCACCTTTCATGATATGGTTAGAACTGATAAGTGCTTGTTTTTCTAATGTTACATTTTGGAGAGCTGTGACAGCATTTTGGAGCAAAAATATTTTAACACATTTTCAAATGTATAAGTATGCTTTTATTATAATAAAGGCTTGTTTTAACCATACAAGCCACTAGTCTACTGAATGCAAACTTAATGAAGCTCATTCGAGTGAGACTGAAAGTGTTGGACATTTTTTTTAATTAAGATGCATGGAAGCTTTTGCCCCCACATACTACCTTTAGTGGCTATGTGATTACTACTGTGATGCCCCACCACTGCCCAGTAATCAAGGACCCTCAATCCTCACCACTAGCACCAGTGGGGGATGTACATTGAGAGGATGACAAGTACACAGACACAGTATTTCCAGATGCAGCTCTCTGCATCAAGTGCAATTTCCCTTAAGAGCATACAGAGACCACAGTCAGTCTGGGGATGGTTTCTCCCTCTTTCTCCAGATTACCAATAAGACTCCCCATTGGTACAGCTATAGAGTTGGGACTTGAGCTGAGTGGCCAAGCAAGAACCTCCAACGCTCTCCCTGTCCAAGCAGTGTTTCATGTCCCTTCCCAAGCAGCTGACATACACACTCCTGGATATTTGATTTACAGGCACACCTGGGAAAAGCTGGCACAGGTTTACTAGCCTTGCCCCTTTTGACCAGACCATAAGGTAGTTATCAGTGCCATCAGCCACGTCCTTATCAGCTACTTTAATGCCCTTAACAAAGAGTGTCCAATTTTAGTGTAATGTTACTATTAATCCAAATGGTAGTTTGACCAAACTAAGGCTATTAGGAGTAGCCTACACAGTGCCACCAAACAAATATGCAAGTACTCTCAGAACTTAAAATATGTCTCACAAATATCAGGCACAATGAATGGTTTAAATATATTTAATAATAAATAATAAAAGAACAAGTAAATACTCAATATATAATCAGTTGCATCAGAGTTCAAATCACAGGAAATATTTAAAACAACATTGCAGGACAGTCTCAAATAAATAAAGAAAAACAGCTGAATTAAGCTTTGCTATATTCTTGATTGTATATAAAAGAATTATACTATTATTATTATTCACTAGACTTACTTACAGAGCAAGAAGGCAAATGTGGTGAGTGGATGCTCTTGTCAGGTCAAAGACAAAATACAAAAAACTCTCACTCTCTTTCAGAGAGTTCTTAAATTAATATGTCAAATATTACTGCTGGGACAACTTGCAGAATGACATCAGTTCTTATCATCTGACTCTGTCCCAGGTAAAAAACCCAACTGATACAGCTGGTGGCATTCAGTATCTACCTGTGAAAATACATAGAACTCAGATCTTTTGGCAAATGGTGGAAGTCGTAAAATAATTTACATTCCTCCTCATTTAAGGACAAAATAAACTACTTCTAGTTTTAGACATTATGTCTCCTGTTGCACTGAAACTGAAAGATAACATCTCTTTTTATGGCCCAGCCATAAGGTAATTAAATCTCAACTGTTCTTCTGAATTTAACTTCTTGTGTTGCAGTTTCCATTTTTAAAATATAAACATCTAAACAGTTACAATAGTGTATATACATTTCTGCTCAGTATTTTACAAAATATCTCTTCACCACACATCTGTACAATATGACATAAAGTTCTAATACATCTGTGACACAAGCATCTTACATGAAACATGTTGACATTCACAAATGACACATAAACATTTACAAAATTCCAGACAGCTGCGCTGGCAGTATCTTCCTTTTGTTACACTTCTATATAAATCATGTTAATATTCACAAATGACATATGATTATTTATAAAATTCCAACTAGCTGGGCTGGCAGTATTTTCTTTCGTGACAACAACCTTTGATGGCTATGTGACTACATACCGTGTCCTCATTTAATGAATAAAAATTAGGTTGTTGTAAAGTAGTCAGTGAGTTGCCTATTTAGTTTCTCAGCCTCAAGTCTTTACTGAATGGGCTTCTGAATCTGTCTTATATAAACCATTTGGCACTTTGTTTTTTAACTGTGGCAGTTATCAGTACATCACTCTAGACTTACAATACTATAATTTCCTCATAGGCTAATTCTTTTCCTGTATCTCACAAACAATACATGCATTTCTGGGTATCCTGAAATAAGCCCTTTTACTTTCTACATAGAATCACCTTTCTTGCAACATGCAAACTTCATTTATTTACCTATTGAAATTTGTTAACTGGGAACATTTAACTGCGTCACAAGAGCCCATTTTCAGTGGAGACCAGAAAGAAAACTTCCAGTTTATATTACTTATGTACAAAACCTCTTGGTAAGATACAAATTCAATTATTTAGTGTTGTAGACAGAGAGAAAAAAATAAATATTAGACTAAGAAGAAGAATTTTTTTTTTTTTTTTTTTTCAAATAATTCTTTTATTTTCCATAATATGAAACAATGCATACAGAAAAATGGAAAACATTGCAGTTAAGAACATTAAAATAATACGTTGATTTGTTACAGAATAATGTGAGTATCAAAACAGTTTAAATGTGGTACATAAAAAAAGAAAACACAAGGAAAGCATTGTACTCAATCTAGCCAAAAACACTTATATACAATATTTACAAAATAATATGCTACCAAATCTCTACAGGAGTATTACATGAAGTAGGAAAATAACATTGATTGAGTTGACAGTGGATCTCCATTAATTAACAGGAGTAAGGATACATATTGCACTAAATGCATGGATAGGGAGTTATTCACTAAGGATTAAATCTATAAGATATTTCCATAATTTACTAAAATAGGCTCTTTTTTTGGGACCCTTTATGATGAATTTATGAGCTGAAATGTGTTTATAAGCCATCTCTTTGAAACCTTTCCAACAAAGTCTGGTGCGATCCAACCAGTTATTAGTGATGTATAGTTTAATAAGTGAACAAAGAATAATTAATATGTGGAGTTGTAGTTTAGACAATTTGGAGGTAGGAATATGAAGAATGGCTGTTTCAGTGTGGAGGTGTAATAACCCATTTTTGCAGACGGACTTTTAGAGAGCACCAGAGTTTGTGAGAGTGGCTGCAATACCACATAATGTGTAATAGATCGATAAGGACAACAAGTACAAGAGGGGATGAGTTGGGGTTAAATTTATTAAGTATTACAGGTGTTTAGCATCAGTTGAGTATATAAGAGTTTCTAAAGAGGGAGAGTTCTAAGGTAGATTTTATGCTAAGAGTTTTTGATCCTCTGTAATAGGAGAGCCAAAGTTATTCCAATAATTGGAGAAAAGACAATTTGAGTTATATAATAAGGTATTCAATATTTTGTAAGAGGATGAAGTTGTTTTAGAGAAATTAAAAGGTTGTGCAAGTATAATCTCTCTTAATTGTCGGAGAATAACTGTGTATTTATTATTGGTCCCAAGAATTAACAAGGGTTTTTGACCTATATTTGAGGATATCCCAAACATTAAGATCCTTGATGAGAATTTAGTGAGGTCAAGCATTTAGATTACAGTTGTTCATAGAAATAGTGGATAAAAAGGGTATAGCCTGTGGGTTAATTTTGTTAGAGATAATATGATGATACCAAATTTTTAACCAGGATGGAGAGTGTATTTGGGTTTTGCTGTTAAAGTTTGAAATAGACCAGACTCTATTAGAGCAAATAATCTTGTAGTACAGTTGAAAGTTTGGAAGGCCTAGCCCCCCTTTCTCCTTGGGGTAGATTAATTTTGAGTAAGAGATCCTAACTGACTTAGGGAACCAGATGAACTTAGCTAAGTCTTTGTTAATTTTGGAGAAAAAGTTATTAGGGACTAACATATCTGAAGCATTGAATTGATATAGAAGTCTGGGTAGGACATTCATTTTCACTATTGCTACTTTGGACAAAAAAGCTAAATTCAGAAGTTTCCACCTTTGTAGATCTTGTTGTATAATAGACCATGTTTTAAGTAGGTTGTTTTGAAGCATGGAAGCTTGGTTATGTTCAAAGTGGATACCTAGATATTTAATGTTATATGTTATTTGGAAAGAAGACTCAGGAAAATAGAAAGATTTGTGAGCATTAGGATTGATTGGGAAGATATGTGATTTTTTTATTAATTTGGTATTCTGAGGCAGAAGAGAAGATCCTGATGTTTTGGTAGATCTGAATTGGGAAATTGAAAGTATAGATTTAGATCATCTGCAAAAGCTGATAGTAGGATTTTAGGATATTGTGGTGGGTATTTTGAGTGATATATAGAAAAAAAAAGGTTAAAGAGAAAGGGTGAAAGTGCCTTGTTCCATTGGTAATCAATATTGGCTTGGATCTCTGTTTATTTATGTATAGGTATGTGTAAGAGTTTGTATAGAGTATTCTAATCATATCCGAGAAGGATTTAGGTACATTGAAATGGGACAAAGTAGCAAACAAAAATCCCAATTGACTCTGTCAAAAGCTTTAGATGCATCCAGAGTTAGTAAATTGTATTAGGGAATCCAAGCTTAGGGTATTGTCCCATGTGTGTCTATTACTCATAAAGCCAGCTTGGTCAGGGATATTAAAGATGGGAGTGTCTTTTGTAGTCTGTTAGCTAAAATAGCAGCAAAAATCTTAATGTCAACATTTATGATTGGTCTATAATTATGTGGGTCTGCTTTATCTTGTTTGTTTTTAATAATAAGATAGTTTTGAGTTGTTCCAATGGAGGTCAGTAATTCTTTATAATACAGTTAAAGACTTTTAATAGGATGGAGGAGGTTTTAGATTTACCTGTTTTGAGGTTATTTATGATGTTTTGTATTTCTTGAATGCAGATAAGAGTGAAACTTGATTATCTTTAGAGAGGGGAAATTAATGGAGTTAAGGAAAGACTCCATCTGAGGATTGAGAGTGTTTCATTTTACTATAAATATCTGAAAATAATTCAAAAAATAAATGTATTATTTCAGAATCTGATTTGTAAATTTTCCCTTGGTAATGAAGGGTGGATATTCTTGTATTGTTTTTAATATTCTTGCCAAAGTTCTTGAGGGAATTTGTGCCCATTCAGAATATGTTGCTATAAGTTTTGTTCCTGTAAGGAATAATTATTGATTAATTCATCAGTTTTGGGTCTGGGGATAATCTCTGATTTATTTCTAAAGATGAGAGTTTTAAGGATAAAATATGTCTGGAGGAATTTGGGACTTTGTAAGATTGATATCCAGATCCGATAGTATGTTATTAATTTTATTTAATATATCTTTATTATTTAGTAAGTTATTGTTAAGGGTCCAGTTAGCAAAGGTAAAAGCAGGGGTAGTGAATGTAATTTTGAGAGAGATTTTTGCATGATCAGAAAGAAAGAATTTAGAAAGGGTGTCTGAAAGAAGAAGAAATTGATAAAACACAATTGTTTACAATTTTAGGTTGAGACATAATATTTACAAATTTTGCTATGTAGACTTAATTACCTAAGGAAGCAACAGCACTGTTTGAAAAGTATGGCTTATAGTTTATACATACAGATCAAGGAGAGGTTAATGAGGATAATGAGTTATGATGATGATAGAGAATGATAGAGCATGGAGAGGGCAATGAGGATAATGAGTTATGATGACGATAGAGAATGATAGAGCTGGAGAGGTCAATGAGGATAATGAATTATAGTGATGATAGGGAGTGATATAGTTCAGCCAGGAGTGGATCATGAACAAAGAACAGTTTGATAAATGCCCTTTTAGAAGGTCATCAAAGGAAAGATGATTGTTTACAAATCTAATAGCCTGTGGAATAGAATTCCAGTTTTTGGAGATTCAGCAAGAGTGGGGGTTATTTCCATTTGTTTGTTAAGATTTGTAAATGTTGAGGAGGTACTTTGCATTTGAACAAAGGGGTTTATTTTAGTGATAGGTAAGTTTAACACTTGTCTGTCAGGACGTATATGTATGATATTGTGGGCCATAGTTAGTTGTAGAAAGTCAAGATGCTGGGATAGTTTGAGCCAATTCAAGCTATGTGTGTTTTTCAGTGACATGTCTGTAATGCTGCTAATAAGGAAAAATTGATAATTCAAATGATAACTGTTTAAAACAGTCACAGTCGTGAGCATATATCTATTTTTGGTAGTATTGTTATTTCTTCTACTATATCCAACTCAGAACAGGGTTTTGTGCTGGGACTTTTTTTGTTTGTCCTTTACTTCTCTAAAGTAAAAGCCAATACCAGAAGGCTCTAGCTAACTAAGTCTGCAGATGACTGCAAGCTACAAATAGTCACTGAATCCCCAAATGACTTAGCCATTCTGTGGGAAGGTTTATCCAAAATAAATAAATGGTTCCAAAATTGTGAACTGAAACTAAATGCCAAAAAATGTATTATTGAATCCTTTGGTAAGTCATCTACCTCATTAAGTACCACATTGCCCCCCCCCCCCGCAGGAGTTGACCCAGTAGTTTAGGATTTGGGAATTTATGCAGATGTCATGGTCCCATTTTACTTAGCCCTGATTAGGCTAATCATGGAGTATAATGCCCCCTTTGGCATATATCTGTCTTGTTACATGCAGCAACTGGAACACCCACCAGTATGCCTTAATAAAAAGATACAAAGCCTAAACGATATGTCCTACATAGATCAACTCAAATCCCTGTCACTGTACTTAGTATTCAGCAGACTGCTAAGAAGTGACCTGTGTCTAGCATGCAATACATCCTCCCACCAAGAACTGATGGATTTAGCAGTCAAATGTCCTCAGTTATACTCAGTTTAAGGAACTAAACCTCTTCTGCAACATGAAAAGAATGGTTTGCAGGAAAATGTATATCCTGCAGTGGATACCACTGCTCTGGAATAGTCTCCTCATCCACATAAAACAATGCTCATCATTATCCATCGTCAAGCACAGCCTGGATCTACCAAGGAATAATTAATTTACCCTAGGACTGGCCCTGTACTACTAATGGGCAGAGGCAGCTCCTTAATGCTTTATCCCATGCATGGGTACCCTCAAATTATGTATAGCATGATCCCAGTTATCCTCATTAGGGGTAATGCACAATTATATACCATGAGATAGATTAAACCAGTCTAACACCAACTGGACAGGTTAATGTGTGCATCAAAAGCAAAATTGGCTACGTTTAAAATGTCTGGCAAAGGAAACTAGCCAAGTACTTATTGATGAACCTATAAACTCACAAATGTAGATCTATGTTCACAGCACCTTCTGTAAGTAAAGTATAGCATCTGCACAGGTCCTGATTTTTACCTGGCAAGTGATTTCCCATACCATGTTCAGAAACAATGTTTATCAGACCTTTTGGAATGCAGCAAAGATTTTTAACATCATTTCCATTTTAATATTCACTCATCATCTTTTAATTTACTGCTATACATTTATCCACTATTGCTGTGGTTTTACCCCAGTGTTGATCATTTACCGATATGTTTAATTTGCTTGCTTTAACTGAAAAATAATTTATAAATATTTACCATCTAAGTTTGTGATAGTTTAAGCTAAAATGTGAAAGACTATGGTGTTACGTAATTTTGCTTTTAGACAATTATAAAATGAATGCTACTTGTATAAAAGCTCATAATGCTTGCATCTCAAATGCTCAATCACAGAATCTTGAAACCTGTCATTAACATGAAACCAGAGCAAATTCCTTTAAACTAGTTCCACTGCCCCCTCATATGGAGACAAGCTCTGTATCCCCCAAAATGATACCAACTCCATGGTCAGACAACAGTGAGGAAAGTGAGTAGCCCCCAAACAGTAATGAACAGTCTTGTGCAGCCCTTTATTTCTCTCTTCCTTGACTCACCAAGCTATTTCACTAATCTGGAGCAGTGATGGATGAAATCCTACATACTGACACGCTGAAATAAAGATTAAGGTTTTAAGAGTCAAAATGTGTATATCTTAGAGGGAGCTTTTATCATCTTGGTTTGATATGACTTCACTGAACTACACTAAGGGTGGCATTTTTAGAGAGGTTGGGTAGTGTGTACACAAAACCATGCATGTTTCTTTGCACAGTAGATATTGAGTTCCTGATTTATAAACACTGTACTGCTCAGTGGCACAGAACTGAACAAATGAGCACTGAGTGTTTAAGTAATGTTGTGCAAATGTAGTACTCTGGGTATGGACTATACAACTCCTGCCCTTGTGCATCCCAGGACACTGCTCTGCACAGAATTGCATAGAATGGCAGCTTGCAACTATGCAAGATCTATGCAGAGCACTGTACAGACAATGGAAGAGTCCACACACACACACACACACACACACACACACACACACACACACACACACACAATCAGAAATACAACTTTTTTACTTTGGATATCTAAGCATAGATAAGGTAAGTAAAGTAGTATTTGTAATTTTGTGTATGCGTTTGTGTGTGTGTGTGTGTGTGTGTGTGTGTGTGTGTGTGTGTGTGTGTGTGTGTGTGTGAGTGCATGTGCACATAAGGGTCTCATACCTCTCAACCTCTTAGAGCAAGAAATCTGGACAAAGCTATAAATAATGAGGGGAGGAACAAAGGCCCAAAAATAGGGACAAGTTTTAAATATTGCTCTTACAAACTTAGAAAGTTGATAGAATAGCAGGTTTTGTATTAGCATGAATTTTCTGAATGGTATGAAGTCTGGATTTTAAATATCTGTCATTATTATCTGACTTCAATTGTGAAAGATTTGCTAGTGATTTGCCAGAAAATCACAATTGTATGAGAAACAGGCCAAAAATATAAGGCAAAAATCTGAACATTCTGCAAAAATCTGTAGAGATGAGAGGCATATGCTCTATATAAGTGTGCATATGAATATTTGACTAGTCAATATCCAGACTCCATCCATTCCATAACCCATTTTTTCCATTTTTGCACATGGGGTCGAGGTGTCATTTCAAAAACAACAATCATCTAGTGCCAAGGTTTACACTACCAGGTGGCTAGCCCTGCCACAGTAGTTCTTTACCACCACACACTCACATTTAAGTCCAATTTATAGTGAATATCCACCTGCTGTATGGGTTTGGAACGTGAGAAGAAACTGGAGCACCTGAAGGAAACCCACATGAATACAGAGAGGGCATATGGACTCTGCAGAGAGGGCACCCCAGCTGAGAATCGAACTGGGGAACCTCTTTAAGGAGACAATGCTATCTGCTGTGCCATTGTGCTGCCTATGTCATGATTATTTACCTGAAATATAATAACTGCATTTAAGGTTGTATTAATTATATTTAGCACATAACCCTTTTTAATTAACTTATGTTCTGAACATAACTGTCAAATGTATAACCATTTTTTGAGATGTCATTTAAAAAGATAATAATAAAAAGGCATTTCAGTGCTACTATGAGTAGTTCTTTCTACTCATGTGACAAGGTTTGTCTGAACATATGTACAACATGACACTGGCACAGTGATCTGAAAGACATTGGTCACATGTACATACAAGTCATGTGTGAGCAGATTAACTGCTGGAAGAATCACAATATTATTTAAACACTGTTTTACAAACCCTGAATTTGCTGGAGGAATTGCAGAATTATT
>NC_056739.1:368787987-368817987 GCF_019279795.1 Protopterus annectens | reverse complement strand
AACTTTATGAATATGTGCTTCAGGCAGGTATGTCTCTAGCCTTGAGCATCATTCTACCCTCACCTAGGATGATACTACAATATAAACAAAAAATGATTAATTTCAACAATTGTCTTCGCTTTAGGTGTCATTGTAAGGAGTTCCAGTTCCTCTCAGCCTGGGATGACAGAGCTGATATACCACACTGCTTTGCCAGTGATGGTCTTCATCTGTCACATCTAGGCTTTTGATTAGTGGCTAAGGCATTTGCCTCCCTCATAGTGCCTTTTTTAGGCACGGTCTCAAGAGCAAAATTTCTGACGTGAAAATATCACTCACAAATAAATTAAAGGTTATTTTGCTAAATGATAGGAGTTTAAATCAAAAACTGCACTCTCTGGAATCATTCCTCTCCCTTGGCATCTATGCAGTCACAGAAACCTGGTTCATGGCCGCAGAGATTACATGGGCCTTGCAAGGCTACAATGTCTTCCACACTTTCAGACCACAAAATGAACATGTAGAACCAAAGGCGGAGGATTATCTATCTTCATCAAAGACAAATACACCTCTAGACTGGTTAGACAGGAAAACTCCATGGAGTTACTCCACGTTCAACTAACTGTGGATAAGACCCCCCCCCCCCTTCAAGTCATCATTAGCTATAGGCGCCACTCAATGTGTGATTTACACCTACTTGAGTCAATCAAATTACACCCAAGCACTCTAGTCATGGGCAATTTTAACTTTCTCCTCCATTGATTGGGAAACTTGTAAGAGTACCAACATGTTCACACAAAGGTTCCTGGACTTTGTTAACATTAATGCCCTGGGACAAATAATACACAACCCCACAAGGAGCTCAAATGTGGTTAACCTGGTCCTCACCAACATGGCTGACCATTGCTCCACCACAAGGATAGGACCTTCACTGGTTAAATCTGATCATAAATCAGTCACATCTGAAGTAGCTGCAATACCTGAACTCCTCTTAGGTGAAATCAGGCTAAAAAATTTCACCAAAGCTAATTATACCCTCCTAAGTATTGGCATAAATAATTTCCAAGCTCCTGATCCCACACATGACATTGACAACTATACTAAGGTATGCACCAATGCCCTGTACAAACATGTATACAAATGTATTGACACAGCTGTACCTGATAAGATCAAAACAAGATCCTCAAGAAAAAACAAGTCACTTTGGGGACATCTAGCATTAATAAGTTATACAAGAGGAAGAAGTTGCTGTTTAAGCATAAAAAAGAGAGGTCCCAGCAATGGAAGACCACCATCCTCTGCTTGAACAAACAAATAAGATAACTTGTAAAATCCTCTAATGGCAACTTAAAAAAATAGCAACCATAACTAAGGATAACCATAAGGCATTCTTCAGCTATATCCGTAATCTAAAAGGTAGGACCCAAACGTGTGCTGAACTAGCTATGGATGGCATCACACACACTGATCATGTGAAAATAGCTAACCTATTAACTAACAGGTGTGGTGAATACCCCCCCCCCTCCGTCCCCTCTAAACATTCCACAAAGCATTCCCTCTACACCTCCTCCACCTTGCATCTCCAAAGAACAAGTCATAAATTCTCTCTTCAAGGCCAAAAACACAGCTTCTATGGCACCAGATGGCATCTGACCAGTTTCATGAAAGACAGTTTTCCAGAGACCAGCCATTGTATTAGTATGAATTTTATGAAGAAAATAACCCCCACCTTGCATCTCCAAAGAACAAGTCATAAATTCTCTCTTCAAGGCCAAAAACACAGCTTCTATGGCACCAGATGGCATCTCAAGTTGCGTTTTAAATGGTCTAAAGCAGTGGTCTTCAACCTTTTTGGCAGCACAGACCAGTTTCATGAAAGACAGTTTTCCAGAGACCAGCCATTGTGCATGCATAATAGGCAAGCAATAATGCCATCCAGGTTATGTGTTAATGTGTAATTAACACCTGCCCAGGGGTGTTATGAGGCCCGATGCCACCGCTGGAATGGCATTGATTACACATTAACACACACCCTGGAGGGCATTATTGCACTTAGAGAATGGGCTCTCTCTAAAATTGTTGTGTTCTACTTACTTATTTTTTAAGTACTATATTATTTTTTTATATATTTTTGATGTAAAATAGTTCCTCCGCCTAATGTTTCAAACTTGCTGTAGTATATGTTAATAGTGTTGGAGGAAGCATTTTACACCCAAACTATAACACTTAAGAAATATCAAGGCATTTACTTTATTTTTTGGTTCCTTACTCCTAAAACGTTTGGCTTGTTACCAGCCATTGGAGACTGAAGTTACTAAGTAATGGCATACATTTGAGTTTCAGACTATTATTTTCTTCAGAAAATTCATACTAACACAAATTCTTTTATTTAAGCAAGTTTATAATTTATAAGAGCAGTAATTAAAATCTGTATCTATTTTTGAGCCTTTGCTGCCTCTTTATTATAGAGTTTATCCAGATTTCTTCAGCTGAAAGGTCCAGAGGTATGTAAACCACTTTACTGTCGCTCTCACTCACTCTCTCACATGCACCTCTGTTTCAGAAAATGCATGCTAACAAAAATCCTAATAATCAAGTAAACTATGTCCTTATTTTGAGCCTTCGTCCTCATTTTATTTTAAGTTTATCGAGATATCTTGAGCTAAGAATCAACAGAGCATACCTTTCAACTGTCCAGGTTTTTTCAGAATGTCCAGATTTTTGGCTCGTATGTTTGGCCCCATCCTCATAAAATGTGTAGTTTTCTGGCAAATGACTGGAGATTGATGTCATTAAATAATTACAGGCATTTGAATTTCAGAGTTCATATTGTTCAAATAGTACATGCTAATGGAAAGCTTGTTGTTCTAGCAACTTTCTAAGTTTATAAGAACAATATTTAAAATCTGTCCTTATTTTTGGTTATTTGTCCCCCATTATTTGTGGCGCTGTCCAGGTTTCTTGTGCGGAGAGGTTGAACTTGAGAGGCACAGTATAGTCAAGATGTATGCAAACCTCTTAACTGCTGCTGCCACAATTGCTCTCTTTCTCTCTCTCTTTCCTCACACACACACACACACACACACACACACACACACACACACACACAGTCTGTTCAGCTTTTTTTCATGCATTCACTCAAACACGCAGAGAGAAAGATAAACAAATTCATACACATACATACACACATGCACTTTTTGTGAACAGTTGGGCACCCAATATAAAAAGAATTTTATTCTTCCTGTGTGGCCCGGTACCAAATGATCCACAGGCTGGTACTGGTATGCAGCCCGGTGGTTGAGGACTACTGGTCTAAAATATGAGTTAGCAACTCTATTAGCTACTCTGTTTCACCACAGCCTGAGTAATGATTTTGTCCCTGCTGAATGGAAAACAGCAACTGTCATCTTCTTCATAAAAGGGGTACAGCCATCAACACGTAAGCTTTACCAGCCTTATCTGTAAGGCTATAGAGCAAATCATCATGGACATTATAAATAAGGATATAGTTAATCTCCAGACCATTGATCCAAGACAGTTTGGTTTTGTCAAAGGCAGGTCATGCCTGTTAAACCTGGTGGACTTCTTCGAAAATGTCATAAGAGCCATAGACAAAGGCAAATCTGTACATACAGCCTATCTTGACTTAGCCATAAAGCCTACTTTGACTTAGCCAAGTCCTTCAACACAATCCCACAGTCAAGCATCATTGATAAACTCTCCCATTTGAATATCAACCCTTATGTCATCAGAAGGATTGCTAACTGGCTCGCCAACAGATCACACTTAATCAAAGTTGAGAACTTTACCTAATTAGACCAATCACCAGTGGGGTTCCACAGGGGTCAGTGCTGGGCCCCCTATTGTTTGGAATATACTTCTTAGAAGTTCAGGACAAAGCAAAGGGGCTGTGCCTGACTAGGTTTGTTGATGACTGCAAATTAGGTGCAACCATTGAATCCCCAAACAATGTCAATCTACTTCAAGAGGAACTTACACAAACCGATGATTGGTTTCAAAGACATGGACTCAAACTCAGTGCAAAAAATGCATTATCATCCCTTTCAGTAAAAAAATGATATCCCTGCAGACTGTCATATAAATAATAATACCCTAGGTAACAACTCAGCAGTGACAGACTTGGGAATGCAAGTTGACTTGTAGCCTAAACTTTGACCACCATGTGTCTACTGTGATAAGGAAGGCATTCTATGCCAAACACCTCATTAACAAAGGCATTGTCTCAAGAGTGAAAGAGGTCATAACACCCCTGTACTCAACCGTCATAAGGCCCACAATTGAATAAAATGCTCCTTTTAGTATAAACCTTACCAGACACCTGCAGCAACTTAACAGACCTCAGAGATTTCTAATAAAAAAAATTCAAGGTCTCCAGCATGTTATACACTGACAGACTGAAGTCACTCTCACTGTACTCAGTAGCATACATACCAATTAGAGCAGACTTGTGCCTGGTCTACACAGCAATCTCAGATCCAAACCTAATGGAATATTGAACATCCACAAGTCAAGTGTGACAACAGTCACCCACACAAGGGACCTTAACCTGGTCTGTGACATAAATAGGACCTGCTGGAGAGACAGATATATTTCTCAGAGGTTACCACTCCTCTGAAACAGGCTACCAGTTCACATCAAGCAAAGCCCCTCCATGACCCCTTTTAAGTGTAGCTTCAATGACTGGATGGGAAACCATAAATTCCTACCAGGGATTTCATCTATGACCCTCCTAGATATGAGCAGTCATTGTAAATAAGATCTCGAGTTTAGGCAAGATCCTTTATATTGAGTTTCTCTAGTATTATATTTGGAACACAAGGTTAGGCTTATGAAGACCTTTGGGTCAATAGCCCAGTAACCAGCTATGAACATATGAACCTAAGTACCTAAGAATCTAAGTAACTGTTAACTAATTTCATCTGTAGACACAGCTAAAATGCAATCATAAAATTTCAGAACAAGAAATTCTACCTCAACAAGATATGCATTACATTGCATCTCATCTGACAACAAGGTGATTTACGTCCAGGTAGCCATACTTCATTATGTTCGGTGGTATTGAACACTCTAAAGATGTACTGGTCATGAAACTGTATGTTGCTGATGTGTTCTTTGTGTGCCATTTCTGTTTGTCTCAGCTATATTACTAACCCCAAATCATTTCTCCCTGGGCCTTAAATGACTAGGTCAGACATCCCCTTTAAATAATTGGATAATTTAGAATTTCTTTATTAATGTAGTGTCATGTGACACCATACTTTTTGATTTAGTTTAAAAATTTGTCAAGAATCGCTTCCTGCTGCATTATATTTTCTGTTACATAAAGATCTTAACTGCATTTTGAAATGATCCATCAGATCAAGTTTGCAGGTTTTGAATAATTATTTGTAAAATTTAATTTAATTTCTTAGTTTGCAATGCTCTGTTCCCTGGTCTTATATTTCTGCACTTTTGTTTCTACTTTAGTAAAGAAGAAATTTAAAATCATAAATAATATTTTCTTTTTCACAAGTTTCATAACAATGTTCCCTCCAGCCATATACGTACTTATTCATGGTGAACTTTAATCATCTATCTGATGTTGCAGCTTAAAATGAAACATAATGCCAGAAATTGGACATGCAGACTCATAAAGGAAGCAATATAGTCAAGGTATGTAGAAGAGTACAACTTTTACACATAACCATTTGCTTGTGAACCTGATAATGATAGAAATAAATAAAAACATATACAAAAGTGAAGTCCCTTAATGTTCCTTAATATGAAGTTATTATATTTTAGTCACTTTTTTCAATAACTGGGGAAAGAACAATTATCACTTTCATTTATTTTAAACCATAATTTCTTAAGAAGGTTACATAGCTAAAAGTCAGCTCTATCTTCTTAAAAATTAATACATCAGATGAATGTCATTCTCTTCCACTGCATCAATGGCAAATATTTCACAAAAACTACAAAAAAATGTTTTCTGCATATTAAATGTATATTCTGCATGGCAGTGATGAGGCTAGAAGAAAATCTGTCCATGGCAATGCTGTATTTTTCTCCAGAATACAATACCTCATACCTAGCTATGGACAGGACAAATGGATTAAGCATTTCCCTTAAGAGCAGGATCACGTTTGCAGGGCAATTAGTAGAATCACATGAACCATACTGTCTACAAGGTCCTTAACAGGGATTGTTACTGAGCTGTGAGAAGTAGAATAAACTAACAGCTCTTTGATTTGTCATTTAAATTGCGCATTTTTTACAGAGCCCATCAGTGACTATGGGCATGATTGTACCAGTATATTTTCTTCGAATGCCAAAATTAGAGTAAGTATCAAATGAAACATAATAACATAACAGCTCATTTCTAGATGTTTTTGTGTACATTGCAGCAATGCCTCTTTCACCAAGCTGCTGAAATTCATTGGTGTCCTTCTACTATATACAGCAAAAGCATACCGATCTGGGCCAATGCATTCATTTTAACTGGGAAAGTATCTGTTTTGGCAAATAGTTAAGAGGTTCCATTCACTGTATACAAATAGTTTCTGTAAACTTCCAGAACTAAAGAAGGAAACATAATAAGGAAATAAGCCTAATTCAGTAAGAAAGGTTTACCTCTTAACAGTAACAAAATGTATATAGTACTTCTCATCACATGATTTGAACTCCGGCACATTTTCCTAGATGTATTTGTGACTCTTATGTAAAAGAACTTCAAAGCTCTCAAGTGCCCTTTGGAGAATTATTGTAGCAAATGTGGTTGAGAAGAAATGTGTGAATATAAGAATAAGCTGCATCTTCAAAATTACAGTAAAGTGAATCCTAAAAGCATTGCAGAATTCTGAATGTCAAATATAATTAAAACCATTTTGTGGTCTGGTTGCACTGTGATGCAACAACTAGATTTAGAGCTGTGGTCTGATAGCACTTGGTTCATTTCCTGATCATGGTGCCTTCTGTGTGAATGGTGAAACCTGTATGTTCTGTCTGTGTTTGTGTGGGTTTCATTCCAAAGCAATGCTGATAGATGAAATGGTAATATTTTAAATTACCACAGGATTGTGTGTGTGTGTGTGTGTGTGTGTGTGTGTGTGTGTGTGCACGTGCATGTGTGTATGTGTGTACATATCTGCTGTCTATTGCTATCCTGTCTAGCAATGGCGGTCTGCCTCATATCCCTTGCTTGTAGAGCCTGGGTCTGGCTCCCCCCATGAAACGGAACAGCTTAAATTAGTTATCAGAAATTGAATAAATGAACAAATGAATGTATGAATGAACTATATTGCCTTTGTTAGGGAAAAGCATGCAGAGCACTTAGTGAAGTAATGACAGTCTGCTGTATCACATGCATATATTTTATGATGTATTTAAGTATATGCATCAACTCAAATTTAAGCAAAAGACCTGTAAACGTAGGAAGAAATGTATTACTCAATATGTTTATTTATCCTACCATCCATTCGTTCAGCCATTTCTTCATTTATTAACTGTTAACTGGGTAAGAAGAATAATCTTTGTAGACCTTTACTAGCTGTGACCTGGACTTCTAGGACAGGTACATATTTAATATATACTAACACATAGATGAGCTAGTCAATAAATATTTATTTGGAAATGTAGAAGAAACCAAAGTTACCTCAGAAAACACATATGGTAAGAGTGAGAACACACATACTCAGCAGAGAGAGAAAACATAAGCCAGGGCTGCTAAAGACATTGCAGGATTTAGGAGTAAGAACAAAATTAATAAACTGCACTGTAGCAAAGATGGAAGTACAGCATTGTTTGTTCTGGTAAGAGACATGTTACAAAAATACGAGAGTTGACAGGCAGTGTAATTCCTGGGTCAATCTTCTATCCAAAATTCTTTGGCGAGTTTATTTTCGGCACATATGAGAGACAAAAGAACAAGATTTTGCTCTTCCAGGTGACATAAAGATGGGATTAACACTAGGATACTGGAAGAAGAATCTAAGAAAGGAGTTGTAAAATCTGTCAAAATAGGCAGAAAGGTAGCAGGGATAGTTTAGAGAAGACAGAAGCAAATGGCTACACTTGTTCCATGATGACCCTGCTAAGAAGTGTCAGTATTGGGAGTATAACTGATATCACTGATATTAGATGAGGAAATGGACCTCAGGTGTACATCATGCATAGATCAGAGTATGAGGAGTGAGGTGGGAGGAGCATGGAAGTCTAAACAGAATGTCATGCCTAGATCAGAGTACTAGGAATAAGTTGGGAGGAGCATGAGAAGACCAAACAGAATGGTAGGGTTTTTCTTCAGAAGGATAGACTGTAGAAAAAGAGAAGTAATCTTACTGTTCGATAGGCTATGTTTAGCGAGTTTCTAGATACATTCTCATGTTTTTTCAGAAAATAATATTCCCTCCATCCTAGAGAGGTAGTCTGTGGTATTCATTACCATCAACCTTCCTCCTTTGTCCAGCTTCATTATTCATAACCTTTGTTCTTACACGTGTCTTTCAATAACCTAATTTCCTCCTGATTTAAGTTGGTTTTATATCTAATGTTCTTGTCTTTAGGCAAATTCCTAATATTATGTTCACATAATTTTTCATACAAGGTAATAATTACATGTAAAGGGGATTATAAAGACTAATCCCAGGATTCAGTAAACTTCCTTGCAGGAATAGCTTACTCCTCATGGAAGGGACCATTCCCGTGCAGCACAACAGTGCACCATGCATATTCATGAAAGTGTGCTGCTGTGCTGTAAAACAGACACGTTTCTGTGTACGAGTGGAGGGGCTGTGTCTGAGAGCAGTGCCCTCACAATGCACATGCCCCCTGCACACCAGAATTGCCATTCAGCAATTTAAAATGAGCAAAAATGCTTGTAACACCCACAACCCATCAGGGTAAGAAATTTGGTCAAAGCCATAAGGGACAATCATCCCTACCAAGGCAAAAGTTGTTGCACCTTCATGTAAAAACTATTCCTTTGAAAGGCTTTTCAGCTGAGGTACCGGGAAGCACTACTAAAAAGATTTTATTCAACATCTGGCGTACTTTTCATTTTTTTCAGCCTGGAATCCAGTCTTTTCACATTGGGGGATGTCAGAGACAGTAAACAAATTTATAATATGTAATGAATGATGAATCCATCCCATACAGCAGATAGTCTCTAAAATAAAAAAAAATAAGCAATGCTAAGCATTGCACTGCTCTGCTTACCAGGTGTAAACATTGTGTAAATATGACTGCTAAGCAATGAGTAGGCTAGCTAAGTGGATTTGCCCATTGGTAAGCAGTGCTGAACCTGCCCCTTTAAGCACTGCCAACCTTAGCTAAGCAGGTGTGCCCGTGGTTGATGAGTAATAATCCTGCTTGTAGTAGTCATACCAAATAAATATAAAATAGTAGAAAGTCTCCTGGCCATATAAAAACTGTGTATAGGTTGTACAGAATAAACCAGTCAATATGATAGTAATAGTCCCATATAGGTGATATTTAAATAAAACCGTAACTGCCTAGCAATAAAGTTCTAAATCCTGGACTGGTTGTGTTTACTCTGGTATTGTATGACATTTAGTGTTGCATTCTCTGAATAGTAATGTGTTAAACACTGTTACCCACACTGTGCTACATAAAAAAGATGTCTAGGAATGTCTGTATAAGACTGTTCTAAGTACAAGGTCAGATTGTACAACCAAGAGAGACTTAGACAGAAAACACGGATGGAACAGAAAGCAGTTTCTAAATAGTTCACTCTGATGAAACACAAATTGTATTTTTAGCACACACAACCATGGTTCAAATCCTGGGAGTGATAGTAAGCTGTATGCATAATCATACCTCTCAACTGTACAGATTTTTGCAGAATGTCCAGATAATTGACTCATATTTTTGGCCTGTTCCTCTTTCTCCCTGGCAAATCACTGGAATGATCTCAGAATTGTAGTCACTAAATAATGACATACATTTCAGTTTCATACTTCTATTTCTTCAGAAAATGTATATTAAAACAAATTATGTTACTCTAGCAACTCTCTAAGTTTATAAGAGCAATATTCAAAATAGTTCCCTATTTGTAATCCCATGTTGTCAAGCTTTGTCCAGAATTTGTGCATTAAGAGATTGAGAGGTATGCACATATTTTTAACAAGGAATCTGGGAATATGTGTAGAAACAGTCAGGTAGCATTAACAAACATCTCCCCACAGGTCTTTCAGATAAGAAAACTGTAACTGCCTGGCAATAAAGTTTTAAATCCTGGACTGGTTGTATTTACTCTGATATTGTATGGTCTCACATGTAACATTCACCAAAATCTGATATCAGAATACTACTGTTGTGTTAATCACTGTTTCTCACACTGTGCTACATAAAAATATGTCTAGAAATGTCTGTATAAGATGGTTGTAATTACAAGGTCAGACTGTACAACCAAGATAGACCTAGACAGAAAACACTAAGGGACAGACAGCGGTTTCTAAATAGCTCACTCTAATGAAACAGAAATTGTTGTATTTTTAGCAGACACAGCCATGGTTCAAATCCTGGCAGTGGTAGTAAGCTGTATGCATATCATACCTCTCAACTGTACAGATTTTCCCAGAATGTAAGATATTTGGCTCATATTTTTGGCCTGTTCCTCTTTTTTCTTGGCAAATCACTGGGATGATCTCAGGATTGTAGTCACCAAATAATGACATACATTTGAGTGTCAGACTTCAAATCCTTCAGAAAATGTATATTAAAACAAATCCTGTTACTCTAGCAACTGTTAAAAGTTTATAAGAGCAATATTCAAAATATGTCCCTATTTGTACCCCCATGTTGTCAAGCTTTGTCCAGATGTTGTGCATTAAGTCTAGGAATCTGGGAATATGTGTAGAAATAGTCAGGTAGTGTTAACAAACATTCCCTCCACAGGTCTACCAGGTAAGAGAAATAGAATTTAGGTATAAGACAGTTGAAGTATACACTGTATACAGATATACCACTGCCCAAACCAAGGCCATAGGGTATTGTAATAATACCTGTAGAGTAATGATTAGAGCAATGATCATTAAAGTTGTGAGTACTGCAAGGATATACAAGTTGTTAATTGACACCTGTCTCTCCCCCCACCATATCTGTAACAATAATCTAAACACATAAATCAGTGGGTATGTTTACACCAAACCTACACCAAACCTAATATGTCCTATTGTTCAACAAATATTGAAATGTGTTTCTATTAATGTTCCATGTTGAAATACTATCATTGGTGGCCTGTTGCTATCAATGTAACCTGCATGTCATTGTAATGGCCACTGTGGTTCCATATATGCATGCATTCTGTTTGCTATGCAACTGTTCCAAATCTATTGTTTTGGGTTAATGGGAATATCTATGCATGCTGTTATAACTAATCCTATATTGTGTTGACTATTACTAACCCACGTATGTTCTAAAACTGTAACACCATAGCACATTTTGGAAGGCCGGTCCCAATGGACCCACCTCTCCCACCTCATCTGGCCATGGCACTGAGCCCCAGCACATCTGGGACCCACCCCAGGACCTCCTCATCCGCTGGTAGTGCACCACCTTTGGGAGTAGGTGTGGACAGGATCCTGTCACCCGAAGCCAGGTCCGGGGGTTTGGTGAGTAGCAAGCTCCGAATGGAGTTTGGAGATCTGCTATGCCAGCTTGAGGGCTGCATGGCACAATTAGAGGGTCAGCCTGCCCCTCCTGCTCAGCCCTCAGCACAGCCACCTGTTTCCATTTGGGAGCTCATGGGCTACAGATTTCCAAACACATCTCTCTGTCCAAGGAGCTTACCCCCCACATGTGTCATATACCACCCCTGTATGCTGTCTTGTCTGTCTTCCTACCCAGCCTACCTCCCCAAATATACCTACTATCCTTCTCCAACATCCAACTCTCATCTCAAAAAAAAAAAAGGGCAATCTGTTCCCCTCAAAAATCTTGCCCCATACATAGCTGTCCATTTCACACACATATCCACTGGACACATGTAATCTGGTCTAATTGGCTTCACAACACATTATTGTTGTCATCACCCCTTTCTCAGGGGTTTGAGTTTCCAAATATACCTACAAATTCAGTATATATGCACAGCTGTTGCTGTAAAAGAAATGAACAGCTATGGAGCTTCCCTACACCCATCCTGCACATCCCTAGTTACTTTTCCTATTGTCTTTCCCTCTTTGTGCCCCATTTTTCACCACTTTCCTATCACCCCTTTCTTCTGTTCTTTTAAAGAAATTAGCATGGGGTTAAGCGGAAGAAAGCTCTTTTAAGCAGTAGTAAGCATGATTAAGTCTGTTTGTGCAGCGCTAAGCAATGACTACACAGATTAAGAACTTTTAAGGCTGTGTGTAAGCATATTTAACCAGAAGTTAGCATTGCTTACTGCAATGCAAACCTGCGCAAACCCACTTACAACTGCTTACAAGTGCCTTAATCACTCTGTATCTAACAGCTCTTGTTCTGCCCAGCAACAAAATAACCAGACCTGCCCAGTCTTGAACCCAGGACCCTGTCCACCTCAGAGCAATGCACCACTACTCCATCAGAGATGCGCTACTGAATGTTTTTTTTTTAAATATATCATTCAATACAGGTGTAGAATACTATGGAACAAGCACTGTGGTACCAGCATGTTTATAATATATAAATATACAGATATAGATGTGTATGGTGATAGATGCATATGAAAAGTGTATAAATCAAATATATGTAGTGCTGCATACAAAATTAAACATATAGAATATGTACATACATATAAAATAATATAATGTGCAGATAAACAAGAAATATACTGATATATCAATAGTCATAAATTAAAAAATATATATATATATATATTATATATATATGTATAAAAATATATCTATACAAGGATAAATATATATTAACATAATATATATATATATATATATATATATATATATATATATATATAAATAAATATATAGAGACATGCATACATATATACACATACATACATATAGATATATATCCTTACACACACACACACACACACACACACACACACACACACACACACACACACATATATGTGTGCATAACATGTACTGCAGCTATACCTAGCACGATACCTCCCCACCTCTAAGTGCAAGAGATCTAGACAAGGCTGCAAAATAGGGGGGGCAATGGACCAACACTAGGGACACAATGTACATCCAGCAGGTATAAATGTAGAATGTCGCTACAGGAACAGGGTGTGTGTCAGAATGATGTCAATTATGAAACTGTAATATGTGTCATCATATACTGACAGACATCCCTACATGATCACAGTGATTCACTACAGGAATGAATAAAATGATACTGTTCAACAGACCAGAAATATGGGCAATAAACATGGACAGTTTGGAACAATCTGGCCAGTGACAGGTATGCTCAGAACAGCTTTGTGCAAGAAAGCATAACCAAGCCTGGCAAAGGGGGGCAGCATGAAAATGTGGACATATCTGACATACTGGTGTAGATGAGCTGACACGTGATACAGTAACACCCTCCTGTCTGTTCCAACATCTTTTGAGTGGAACAGCACAAGTCCAAAACTCAGTGACTTCCCAGGAGTTAGTCATGTAAATCTTCACATCTCCCCACTGATGTGTCAGACATACACAACGCTTATGGGGGCCAAGCAACACTACACATCTGCCAAATATCTGGACATAACATCACATCAGGGAAAATACACTAAGCTGCTAGCCATGTCACCAAGCAATATCCAAACTACAGGCAGACTGACACAACAAAAAAGCAATCTTGCTATCGGGGAATATGCATGTAATTGCAAATATACCAGGCACTCCAGGGATGTAGCCACACTGAGAAACAGACACCAGTGTGAAAATACATACAATATAAGGAGTTTGTGAACCAAACTGTCAGCGTGTTTGATACTCACACACTAGCCCTACATATAATGGTCCAATACAGAGTATAGTATGATGCTTAACTGTGTTATGGGGCATGTCACAGTCTTACCCTACAAAAATGTAGCACTTGATAGAGCACCAGAAACTGGATCTGCATGCAAAGGCAGATAGAAAAGGAAACATAACACCTACAGTGGGTCTATATTATAACATCGATGTCTCAAAACTTTGAATGTTATAACATCGAAGTGGAAACCTCAAAGACTGACAATATTGAAGCTGCAGAACATCGATTCCCAGGGAAAGAATTCGGGGGGCTGTTTCCACTGCTTTGCTATTTACTCCACTGTGGTACGATCTTGGAGTTGGTATATTTAAGTAGGGGGGGTGTGGGGGGCACAGTCCTCCACATTGGGGGTTGTGATGGCCAAAGCTCCCCACATGAGAAACAGTTTGTAGTGTTTGTGTGTTTCGTGTTTTGTACTGGAACAGCGATTTTTTGCCCAGGGAAAAAAAATCGCTGTTCTCAGTCTTCGGGGTTTTCAGCCTTCGTGGTTTTGGGTTTGATGTTATAACATTTAAAGTTTTGAGACTTCGATTTTATAATATAGACCCACTTACATCTACCCCCCCCCCCAAGAAATAACATATTCACAATACACTTCTGCACAATCCTGACAGTCTATCAATAATAGCCAGAAATACAAAGGTCTCTCAACTGTAGACACTCCCAAAGAATGTCCAGGCCTTGTCATCATATATAAGGCCTCTTACATATAAAATGTCTGGCAGTCTGATACCTAACTGGGATGATATTATGAATTACGTCACTAAGGAATGATATATCATATCTCTATGCCTCTGACTGCATGATATATGGACAAAGTTTGACATACTTGTGGACAGGGGCCTAAACACAGGTCCAGGATGGAGATATTGCTGTTATAAACTGAGAAAGTAGCTGGTGTAGATCTAATCCTATCCCTCCGTCAGAAACTGTGCAAATGTGAACATCCCACACTCTGCAGTGTCCAGTCCTGAATCCTGACTATCTGTACAATCCCACTGTTTGCAACCAATACAATCTAGCCAGTCACACTACCCTCCTGTAGACTTTACATATCACTCTTTCACTAAATATTTTTTTTTATTATTTCAAATAAGATGTCTTAAACATTACATGAAATAAAGATAAATAACATATTTACAATTCTAAAACATTACTAACTTCAAACCATTATATAACTATTTACATTGGTGTCTATGCAAATAACATTGAAATTCTATATTATATAGAGTTAGAAATATAAGATGATATATTTTCTTCGATATTTTCAAGTATTTCCAGTACTTTCATCCAAGAGTAATAGTAAGAAGTAGATCTTTTAGTTCTGTTCTTCACTGTTAATATTTCCATGTGAGCAACTGTTGTTGTTAAAGTCTCAAATTCCTTGAACGTAGGCGAAGCCTCATTTTTCCAGTGTATAGTTATGATTTTACGTGAAATTGCCAATAGTGACCATAGGATTTTAGTGTCTTTTTTTGGTACACAGTTTGGAATAGGAGAGTTGAATAAAATTAAAGACTTTGTTAATTGAAAATTATAATTATAAACAGTCTGAAAAAAATAATTAATGGATTTCCAGTACATATTGAGACATATACATTCATAAAAAACATGCTGCCAATCTGCTTTTATCTTGATATGGCATCTCCAACATTGATCTTCAATAGAATACATTTTGGCTAACCTATGTGGTGTATAGAAACTTCTGTGTAGATATCTCCAAGTGAATAATTGCCAGTATTTTGATAATGTAGAAAATTTGGAAGATTTTAGAATATTACTTTTTTCTTCTTCAACTGGAGGATGGTTGTTTATTAAAGTATAATAATCCCAGTATGATTTTTCATGATAGTTTTTTGTTTTTTTAACAATTTTATAGATATTAGACAAATAACCTGTACCCTGATAAGGCTGTTTTGTGGTAAGAATAAGGTATTCAATGAGTTTTGGAGCTTCATGTCTAACTGAAGGTTGCATTTGTTCTATTTTATTTATAAGAAAATGCCTTAGATTTTGTAAAACAGCCAATTGTCTTTATTTATATTATAATTATAAATTATCTGTTCCTTTGTTAGAATTTTCCTTTCTCTATAAGTTGATGCCAAAAGAGTAATGTTTCTTCTTTAAGTATATTTATTTTAGATATTTGGAATGTATCTAGAATATTTGGTGTAAAAGCTATAGGGAAAATGAGAAAAATCCAAGAATTAATATTTGGTATTTTGTTTATATATGTTCTGAACACTGAAAGTGTAGAACTTACATAATTTGATGGCAATTTATTAATATTATTCCTTTTCCCTAAAAAGTAATCTTTTAACATCCATATAAGGGGTGATGGTATTACTGTTAAGTTGTCTTGTATGTGATTATAATTGATTTCTATGTAAATCTGCTCATGGGCTTGTTTCCATATAGGTGTGTATGAATTATTTAACCATAGTGTTATGTTTTTAATAACAGATGAGGTAATATATAAATCAATATCCGTAAATTAATTCCACCATCTTCCCAATCTGGCAAATGTTTATTTAAGGCTATACGGGTTTATTTGGAAACCATAGAAAATTTA
The DNA here is from genome assembly GCF_019279795.1 of Protopterus annectens. Lineage (NCBI taxonomy): Eukaryota > Metazoa > Chordata > Ceratodontiformes > Protopteridae > Protopterus > Protopterus annectens. The sequence continues at coordinate 368,801,465 of NC_056739.1, read as the reverse complement.
AAATTAGTTTATTGTATCTTTGAATAATATATTTGGGAGGTGGCAATGAAAAATTTTGTATTAAGTATAATATTTTGGGAAATATGATTATTTTAATAAGATATAATCTGTCTGCTGTTGAAAAGATATATTTATTCCAGTAACCAATTGTTTGTTCTATTTTGTCTAGTATTTTATTATAGTTAAATATTAGAGAATCTGTTAATTCATTGAGTAGATTTATTCCCAGATATAATAATTTACTTTCTGTTACTATATATTTGGAAAATCTTTTGTTTATATTATTTTTTTTTTACAATTACAGGGCATAATTTTAGTTTTGTTTTCATTAAATTTTAAGCCTGAAATATTTTGAAATTTATTCATGGAGTTAAATAGAGCATTCAAAGACTCATTTGCATCTGAGAGAGTTAATAGTATGTCATCAGCAAAGAGTTGGATTTTAAGGTTTAACATTTTATTAATACAAATGCCCTTTATGTTATTGTTTGATCTGATTTGATTTGCAAAGGGTTCTATGAGTAATGCAAATAACAATGGTGATAAAGGGCAACCTTGTTTAGTTCCTTTTTTATTGTTATAGGGCCTGATCTATATGATCCCAGTTTAACATATGCAGTAGATTTTTCATATAGTATTTGGATAAGATTATTAAAATTAGAAGGAAAGTTATATTCTTTTAAAACTAGTGAAAGAAAGTTCCAATTAACCGAATCAAAAGCTTTATTAATATCTAATGAGATTACATTTAAATTTAGGACTTTATGTTTGCTATAATCTATTAATGTTAGTATTCTTTTAATATTATCTGAAGTATTTCTTCCTTTAATAAAACCTGTTTGATCTTTGTGAATTAAGAAAGGAAGAAAGTGTTTGATCCTATCTGTATATAGCCATAAACATCTTGTAGTCTATATTGAGTAATGATATTGGCCTATATGAGGAACACTGTTTCTCATCTTTATCTGGTTTGATAATTGGGGATATCAATGAATATTTCCAAGAGGGTGGTATATTCAAATCTTTATTGGCTATATCATATACTTTTAATAATAAAGATATGGCTTGATTGGGTATTAATTTATACATTTCTGGTAGCATATTGTCTGGGCCAGGTGCTTTATTTGTCTTGAGCTTTTTAATTTGTGATTTTAATTCTGTCATATTGATTGGTTTGTTTATAATGTCTATTTGTTCTTGTGTTAATTTAATATGAATATTGTTTTCTAAGTATTTTTTATATCCTTAGTAGGTGTATCTTGAGTATTTATGGAATTATCAATGTTAAATTGAGTCTGAATGCTTCTAAAATATAATTTAGTTCCGTAACTCTTTTGTTAGTATTGGGAATAAATATTTCTTTTATTTGCTTAGATTTAATTATTTTTTGTTCTATTAGTTAAGTATCTCAGGTGTGCTGAATTAGTAGAGTATGAGTTTATTTTTATCTTTTCTAAGTTAATCATAATCTTATGGTGTAGCAATTCTGTATACTTCTTATTGATTTGTGTAAGTTCTTGAACTTGAGTAGCATTACCCTTTTGTATTTCCAGTTTCAATTTATCTGCTTTGTTTTGTAAGTCTAGCATATCTTTATTCCATAACTTCCTTTTATTTATGTACCAGGATAATATCTTCCCATATGTAACTGCTTTTAATGAATCCCAGACATATATTTCTGAAATATCTTCTGTGTAATTTATTTCTAGAAAGTTTTTGATTGTTTCTTCATAAAATTCTTTGAAATCTCTCAATTTTGTGATATAGGAAGGTATCCTAGTAATGGGATTTGAATAAAATGGTGTAAGCTCTATCTCAAAGACTATGGCATTATGATCAGATAAAGGACAATTTATGATTTTGACTTTGTCAATTTTTGTTATTAGGTCATTGGCAACATACATTCTATCAATTCTAGAGTTAGTTTTATATCTATGAGAATAAAATGTGAAGATTAGTGAGTCTGGTTCTGCAAATTCATTTATATCTTTTAAATACAATGTATCTATAAATTTTGATAGTGCTTTAGAGATGGGTTGTTTTCTTCTTTTGGATTTAGAATCTGTATCTTTTCATTCATTATACAGTTGAAGTCTCCTGCCAATATCAGGCTACCCTTAGTTAAATGAATTATCTCTTCAAAATGCTGTTTAACTGTTTTAATCCTAGTCCTGGGATCCAATATAGATTTACTAACGATAGATTCTCTTATTTAACTCTATTGAAACTAGACAAAACATACCTGATGTATCTTGATGAGTAGTAATTATTTTAGGTGTTATAGTTGAGTTGCTAAGTAGTATAGCTACTCCTCTTTTTTGTTTTGTATTGAGAGTTTATTAGTACTGTGTAATTATTAATATTTAAGTTGTTTATATCTCTATCTAATAAGTGTGTCTCTTGTAAAAAGACTATTTGTGGTTTATGTAAGTTTATGTACTTGAATAGGCTTCTCCTTTTATTACTATTATTTAGACCATTAACATTTATGGATAAACATTTCATTTCCTAGTTTTGAGTTTGTTTTATGTGTGAGTTTATGTAAATATTGTTTATTCTTAGTTCCATCTTGGATACAGAATTCAAAAAGTTTTTCTTGTATGATTTTTGCATGTTTCTGAGTGACACCAACGTGATAGAATAAAAAAAAAACAAAGAACTTCCAAACTTGTAATTCTTAACCTTAAAGACCATTCCCTATTGCTATGAGGTAATATACCTCTTCGTTTGGTTAGTGAATCTAACCAAACAAACTTTCTACCCTCACAAATAATATTTGGATCAGTTTCTCTTATCCTCTTAGTTTTAAATAAAGATAATTGAATAATATATTAAGATAATCTAATCAGCTAAAATATATACATATATTCTTTACTCATCTTATTGTAATTCAATAATACTTACTTCTAAGCAGGTTTCAAAAGGTACAAATATTTAGATTAAGGTAGTATCATTTCAAAATAATTTAGGGTATTAATAAACATCATGTTAAAATCTATAACTGTATATTTCATACATCTGTTGAAAACTATTTACTGACATTACTGTATAATACAGTACCATTGTTGTGCAATTGTTTTAGACTACTCAAGTCCGAAACCAGTGTTTAAATTAATATTTGCAAAGTCATATTGGAATAAAACATGAATAGTTCTGAAACCACATCATATTTCATGTTTAACATAAACTGAAATGCGATACAATGTATAAGTATATTAATATTTCTTTAGTAGACATTAAATATGTTCCTCTGATTGCATTTTTCAGCTTTTCAATGACAATTCCCATGGCTGGAGACAACAAGATCACAATTTAGACAGCTCCCTTATCCAAGAGACCACTCATAATGTTGTTACCTGATTGAGTGTCTTGTTGCCAACACTTCCATCAACCCTCAGAAGGACCCTGCACAATGAAAACTGACACAGTACAGAGGTAAAACTGCAGCACTTGACCACACCCACAAAGCAAACATCTATGTATATCACACATCAACTCCCACAGCTTAGACTGACACCCAACCAGTGAGTCTATCTGCTGACAACAAGTGCTGGAGATACAATCCTGACCTACTCAACACCAGTAATTCAATCCTATGACTGAACAAAAGTATACTGGAGAACACATCAAAACAATGGAAGCTGCCAAGATTCAAACCACCATGTCTGAAAATATTACAGGCCAAAATTCCCAACCCATTTTGCAGCAAAGAGACAAAACGTATTCAAACCATGGGGTAACACCTTTACCACGTCAAAAGGTGTCCAAGAAGCTTGTTTTTCCTCCAACATCGGAGGACAGCCACGATGATCCATGCACTGCAAGAGTACCATTTTATCCTGGCAATTGCTTCACGACTGTATATAGAAACATTTAATCCAAATCATTAACTGGCACCACAACAATATTTCTCAGAAAAGCTGTTTTACAGCCAATGACCAGACAGAACGCATCATTGAGAGGATACATTTATCAAATGTCAAGTGCCCCAGCCATAATACAAGTGTCTCCTCAAATCAATCCCCAACGAATCTACTGCCCACCAAACTTGCAGACCAATACTGGCATCCTTTCATGCAGTCACATTGAAACACAAAAATACAGGTCCTCTGATCAGGAACAACCAGGCTCTCAACTGCCAGACAACACACCCATCTGCAGAAAGGTCCAAGAATCATAGTTGCATTGTCAAGCATCCTTGTCCACACTAACAGTAACATGATATACCCGCATACACTAGTATTGTGTCATTCTTGATAATGTAAAAAGCCAGACAATATTATAAGAAGGGTGAAGCCACAGCCAGGCAACATAACAAGAAGAGCACAGCTGCAGTCACCATTCAGATGAGCAAACGGAACAGCATGAGCCATCTAAGGATGGATAGCCCGTTGAGTACCTGCCACAATGCATGCCCATAATGCATGGCAACCCAGTAACAAATTAGGGTGTGGGCTAAGCCTCTCCCCTTCCACTCAAATCAGATCCAACACAATATGTGTGTAGAACACAGATGCTTCGACAAAGCCCAAAGCCACATGGGATATAAACATTGTATAATTGACACACGGGTCAAATCCACTGTTGTTATGTTACTCATTATAGTTGCCTATACAATCATTGCTTCCTTTCTCCATCTAGTATACCATACCGCCATCTAAATGTTTGATTTGCCAAATGCACATCCAACCTTCTTGTTGCATCCCACCTGCCCACCCGAGGGCATACCTTGGCAGCAGGACATCAGTAGTATTCTGCAGGAGCACCAGCGTGGAAATGGCAACCCTCCCCAAAACAAACCTGTCAGTTGCTTGACATTTACTAGTTTCTTTAGAGAATTTGTAAAACAGCAGTGATTTTATTTGCTGATGATTAATTTCTGCTTTTTAAACTCTGCTGTATAAAACATAGTAAGGGATAGCTAAAATGTCTGGAAATCTAAACTGATAGAAAGACAAGCAGATATATGTCCTTATCTATCAAGGTGCTAGAAGACATCAGTAGCCATAAACTGAAAGTGCTTCAAAAATAAATATCTGTGTATATTTATATGAACCTTTATATTATTTATGTTTCCTTAGAAGGAATTTAGGTTTCTGTATCTTTAAATGTGAACCTAGCTTATTTTCTGACTAGACGTCAATTAGAAAGAGTCAGGGATGGCGTACACAAGTAAATGCGACAAGCAATAAGTAACTCAAGTTTCTAGTGATGTTTGTGGCTGTTAAATTGTCTCGAGAACCAAGCAGGAAAAGGTATGTGTTTTTCTTTTTCTTTTCCCTCCTCTTATTTGGTGACAAACTCATGTAGTGGCAAGCACTCTAGTTTACGGAGTAGTGTTCACAACTGTCAAACTTTGCATTTTAAACATGCTATGCCTTATTTCTCTACAAAAGAAAAGACAACAGGATATCTAAGCTAGTCACAAGCATCTTTCAACTCCGGATGTCTGGAGCCACAACACACATGACTTATAGCCTCAAAATATCACTTAAAACATATTTTTCACTGGACTATATCAGTATGTGCATATGGGTCAAAGGCAGAACATCTTTTAAGATTATTTAAAGTAGTCTTATGATACATCCTAACTGAAATACTTCATTTCAAAAGCAACACATTTCTGCCCAGCATTAGCGTTTATCCAAACAGGGACACTTTTAACTTATAAAAGTAATACTATCAGGGATGTAACTAATAATAAGTTATATAGCAGCCATTACTATACCTATTAAGCAATATAACCATATACTGATTAAAGTATTATAAGTTAATGAAGATTTAATAAAAAGAAGAGAAAAATAAAAACAACAAAACACAAAGAGAGAAAAATAAATAAATAAATAAACTATTTGGGAACATTATTTTGCATTGATTACTCTGATTAAGAATATGAAAATAATAGATGGATAATAATGAAAAATAGAGTAATGTTTAAATTATGCTTAGTATATTGATGTGATTTGAGATAAATGTATTTACATTTATGCTAATTTTGACATTTAAAATATAATTGAAAACAGTACCTGTTTTGGTGTAACTTGAAGACAGTAAGAACTTTTCTTTTGTTGTTAGTATTATTATTTAGATTTTACAGAATATAACATATGTAAGATCATATGTCCTTTAGTTTTTTTCTTTTGCTCAACAGTTTTCCAATTATTTACTTCAGCATTTCTCTTCGGTGTACTTATTGTCCAGTCCATAGATTCTTCATGTGTTAGGATGTTGTTGTTGGTAAGGTATTTTATTGCTGAATCTACTGTTTCAAAGATTTTTATTCCATTTGGTAGAAAAACTTTCAGTCTTGCTGGAAATAAAAGATGGACTTTCAGTTGCTTTTTCTTCAAGGTTTTTTATTGGTAGAAATTCTTTTCTTTTTGAAACCACCTTTGTAGAATAATCATTGTCAAATCTTATTAATGAATCATTGTATTTGATGGGAGAATTTGTCCAAGTATTTCTTAATATAAGATCTTTATCTTGTGTAGAAAAAGTCTCACAATTATAGATCTCGGCTTGTTCTTACCGGAGAAGAAGCATTTCCAGAAGCTGCTAGTGATCTATGCCCGTTCTATACCATATGAAAGAGCTTCAGGTATTTTTGTTACATCTGGTATCCAGGTGGTAAGAAAGTTTATCATATTGTCCCCTTCAGATTTTTCTGGTAGACCATATATTCTAATATTATTTCTTCTTGTTCGGTTTTCCATATCATCAAGCTTTTCTAGTAAATATGTATTCTGTTGAAGTAAGAATTCAGTTTGTTGTTCTTCTATTTGGACTCTAGTGTCAATGTCACTTAATGACTGTTCAATAAGTGATATCTGTCCTTTCTGCTGTGTAAACATTTCTTGAAGCTGTTCCAGTTGTTGTGAGCACTTTTCTTTAAAAGTATCTATTTTATTGTCCATCTTGTCGATTTTATTGTAAGTTCCTGTATATTTGTAATGAGAGACTGCAGGTCTTTTTGAGAGAAGAGTCTTGTGCTGTATTCCTTAGATGACTCATGCTGTAAAGCTGATATTGGTGCTGATTTTCCAGTAATTAATTTGACAGGAATTATTCAAGTTCTGACAATAAAATTTTTCTTATAGATGCTCAGAGTTATTAGAAATAAGTTAGTAATAAAAATTTCTTCAAATTAAATATTATTTTGTAAAATTCCTGTCAGGAATTGTATTGAGGTAAGAGAGCTGAAATGAAGTGCAGCTATCAGTTCAGCATCCTAGCCACGCCCCCTACATATCACTCTTAATGGTACTTGTCTGTCACAAATAACTCCTGTCTCCCCTCCCCATCACACACAACTGCCTGTACTCTGTCGTACACCTCTATCCCACACTGTTCATGACTCTGAACTGGTGTTCCCATGTAGTTAGACCTAATCACCTTCCAAACTGTATGCCCTGCATTGTCACCATTCCTATATCCCCCACCCCATTCACACACATGTAGTCTTACTTAGTCCTGCTGACCATCATTCCTCCCCGCTCTACAAGATAACCCCACCTCCCCAGGGTCTCCCCAACCTGCCCCTAATCTCACTACAGATGACAATGTCATCTGCAAACTGTACAGTCAACAGGGGCCATGTCTGAGCATGTCTGTCAGCCTGTCCCTCACCACTGCAAATGTGAAAGGACACACAGCTGACCCCTGATGTACTCCCACCTCCACCTTAAATCCACCTGTCATGTCAAAACCAGACATCACTGCTTTAACACTAGCCTCCTACATATCCTGGGGTGTCTGACAGACTCGTCTGGCACCCCTGACCTCCACATACAATACCACAACTACTCTCCAGGCAGTATGTCATATTCTCTCTGTAGGTGCACATAGACACAATGCAGCTGCATCTCAGCCTCAGTGCAGAGCTCTCTCAACACTTGTGGATCAACATTTGCATCTATAACGCTCTTACCTGGCAAGAAACCATACTGCAAATCATCAGTCATCACCATCTTCTCAACCTAGCAGCCACCACCTTTTACCATTACCTCATCCTGTGACAGATCATTGTTATCCTTCACTTGTTACTACAGCTCTGCAGACCACCCTTGTTCAGATAAGCAGTATTCATACATATTTCCCAACATCTCACACATCCTTTCACTTTCCAAGATTACAGTAAACAATCCAATTACAAATACCACTGCCAGGTCTCAGAAACACCTCCAGGCATCCACAGGTATGTCACCTGGAACAAGAGCCTTTCCACTGTTAAACCCCCTCATAGCTATCCTTACATTCTCCTTGATAATCTGTTGCACCTCCTGATTAACCATACACACCTCAGCCAACCCATTTTCCTCATGGAACAGGCCATCAAAGTGATGTTTCCATATGTTCTAAACACTCTCCTAGCTTGTATTTTTCACCCATATTCCTTTATCACCCTTTTGTGCTACACATCCTTCCTAGATATGTGCCTCTGTCTAGCCAATAGCTACAGGTCCTATACACCATCCGTGCTGTCCAACATTACATACAGCCCCAGACTCCACATCTGTATGTCAGACTCCACATCCATAGCCATGTCCAGCACTCTCTTTGCCATACACCCCATCTCTTTATACTCATGTCTACTCTCTACATCTGTCTGTCAATCCCATGTCTCCTTTGCCAACACCTTTCTCTGCATACTCCCCTGTACTTCTTCATTCCACCACATGTGTAGGAGCAGTCATCATATGGCCAGCATATCGACCTGTGTCTGATTGAGCATAGTAGGTCACAGGTGCATTAATGTAATTCTGAGTATGAGTTCAAATTGGACACATCCACTGAGGGCAATTGGAAGGCCATCCCCACATATGTCTGTGGTCTCACAGGCAACTATCCAACTCACCCTGTAATGGAGGTCAGCCACAGCACATAGACACACATTAGCTACAGACCAGCTTTGGACATGTTTAGGACAAACATCACCCCCCTGGCTCAACATCAGTATAGAAGGATATGCATACCACATGTACCCCTACCCTCACCATTAATCAGGTGCAAACTGCCTACTTACACATAATGCTATGCATGTCTATACAATTCTGTTAGGTACTGGAGTATTATTTGATGCAATGTTGTAGCTGCTGATACTCATTACTAGTGAGCTGTCTGTGTAAAGAACTATGGACAATGTCTGATGTCCTGTGATGTGTTATCCCCTGTTTATGTCTTTCAGGTGTGATGCAGAGGCTTCCAGCTTATGATGTCCAGGAGACAGCAGCCATAACTGAGGCCATCCTGGAACACTACCACATCCTCTTCATTTGGGGTCGCCAACATCAGCGGGAGAGGACAGTCCTCTGGGAAGACCTCACACAGAGAGTGAACACCTTGGGGAACTATGGCCGCATGTACGAACAGGTCAGGCACAGAGCAACTGACCTGATTCAGCATGCACAGCAATGGGATGCTGCAGTGGTGTGGGACCATTCTTCTACTGGTGGGGGTCCAGCCAGAAAGGCCACACTTACAGCAATGAAGGAGCTCCTTGCCAACCTCAGGATGGCCCACAGAGAACAACCACTAAAAGATGTAGCAGTCATGGAGGTGGGTGCCACCCAGCAAACCAGCGAGGAGCGTCCAGGTAAGACAAAAATCCACATCAGTGTACTGAGGTTTCATTTCAACTATGTAGTAACAGTCTTTAGATGCAGATGTCATTGCAAAATAGAGCAATGGGTGGGGTTTAGTAATGCACATGTGTGCCCATTTCAGGTAAAGAATAGCAAATAGTGTAATGTCATAATGCTGACTGTACCTGTGCATACATGTAGCATTGCTCCTGGAAAGATGGCTATTGTGAAGCTATTGACAATACCTCTCCCTCACATTACCTAGGTACCTTTCATCAACATGAGACACAGCAGCCTGAGGCTGGTAAGTATGAGATCTTCCTGTTGAGCCTTACCAGTACCCCAGGCATTTTAAGGTCATGCATGTGGGCATGCACTGAAATGTTTTAGTCAGCAAATTGCATGTATGTGCAAGATCACCTGTGGTGGACTTCACTGCGTGTTATCACAGGGGCCTTTTTCCATGAGATGTCACATATCAGTATCATAACTCACAAACCTGTTATTGCAGGACATCTGGATAATGATTGCCAAATGTGGGGACAGAGTGCCAATAGTAGGGAAATGTTGTATACAGTACTGTGAGACAGTGCATATAAAGGTATACACACATGTCACAATGCCAGGTATGTGTGAGATATGACAATGTGAGTACAATACACAACATCAAAGCCATGCAACCTGTCATGTGACCTATAATCTGTACAATGCAAATGTGAAACATACAACTCTGTTAGGAGAACGTGTATATGGAGTGGAAACAGTCCAAGACATTAGATGCATATGTGTGGACAGGAGGATGCTCATACTGGGGTATATCAGCATGTGATACAACCACAGCAGTTGATCAGATTGGGTACACAACAGCCATCAATCATGGACTCTTGTAGTACCTGCATATAACAGTCAGCTCACATACCAGGATTATCCCAATGCAGACCCTTAGTTGCCTGCTACAGCAAACGCCATGGTTCGCATACAGCCTAACATGCTGCAAAGGGATTGAACACTATGGACAGATACACACAGCATTGTATATGCCATGGAACACAGTGCAGATAGTCACCAAAAGGTGTACAAGAGATGCTGCAAAAGTGACAGTTTGAAGAAGTGGACGTCCCTACACATATTTAGGGAAAATCATCCCAGAAATGTCCAGGGAGGCTTCCAGGAGCCATACGGCAACAGTGAAGGTGTATCAGACAGCTCTGGCAAGCACTGGATGTGTACTACATGTGACAGCAGTCTTCCAATCACTCTACATGTCTTGGGTATAAGGTGTGTTTTGACGATGGCAGCTGTTCCTCACAACACACAACAGCCAGTTCTGGGTAATGGCTGGACAACAATACATCAACTTTTCAAAACGCATGTGTGGAAATGGGTGAATTTGTTATGAGACCAGGGTTGAATTCTCTTTGTGTACATTTGGTCATGTTAGTTTGGCACAGTAACAGCACTGCACAACAGCAGAACAGTACTACCCACACAGTGAAGCAGGGTGATGTTAGTGTCCTGCTTTGGGTTTGGTGTCCACCAGCTTGAACTGGGGCTGTAGCCAATTTGGACTGTATTATGACCACTTCCAAACATCAGTCCTTGTGGCTATGATGTGTCTGGTGTCTGCCACATAGCTGTGGATGGGGAGGCATCCCAATATTGCACACAACAATGGGTCATGCCCTACATCCAAATGAGCAAAAGGATGGATTCATAAGAACACAATCAACAGTCTTCTGTGGCCAAGCAAGAGGCCACACCTACATAAGAAGCACAGTCTGTGTGTTGACCTGACAAATGCTGTGCACAGGGGATGGCCTTGCAATCGGACAGATTTGGAGTCATTTGTCAAGGGAGAGTTTGCAAACATTGCCATGTTGAGATGTGCCATGCTGAGAAACACCATCCCAAGAGGACTGACTGCTGTACTGAGAGCAGCAGGTGCTTTACCAAAGTATTGGTTTATGAGTGTGCACCTTCTGCAAGCCAGCTCTTGTAATACTAACATGTACAATATACTAACCCTATCTGATGTGTATGTTTCTCATTCAGAATGCACAGGTTACATGTCATACAAAATGGTGGAAATCTCATGGCAATATTTATGTGGTCTCATGTGATATGTCACAAAACCCTTGAATATTAAGAGGGGCGTGTACACTTACTATATCCACTGTCTGTTTCTGAAGTTGTTTGAGGAAATGCCCATGTTTTAACATACATGTATTGCAGGTTATGGCAACTGGAAATCACAGTATGACATTAAAAGTAGGGTCACCAATCCACCTGGTCAAACCAGTAATGTACCAGACCAACATAGCAGGTATGTGCAGCAGACAGGGAGTATGACTCACATATCAAAATAATTTTGAAAACTCTGTATAGTTTGTAGTTATTTTCCTAGGTTTTGCCACAGTGCTATACAGGTGAACAACATGATGTCTACATAGGTGTAGTGTCTTCTAGGTGAAGGCTCAATACCTACTAAAGAAAATCTCACATCCCAGTGGTATAAAGTAGTAGTAAAACTAAGTTGAAAGGTATGCACTGCATTATGTTGAGGGTCTGTCTAGAGTGTGTCTGTTGTGGTCTGAGTGTGTGTCATGGCTGTCACCCTCTGCGTAATGTGAGGTCTGTCTAATGCCTGTGGGACAACATGTGTTTGTGTGTGTGTGTCTGTGTGTGTGTGTGTGTGTGTGTGTGTGTGTGTGTGTGTGTGTGTGTGTGTGTGTGTGTGTGTGTGTGTGTGTGTGTGTGTGTGTGAGAGAGAGAGAGTGTGAGAGTGTGTGTATATGATAGCAAACTGTATAATGATGTTAGTAATGTACATATCTTGTCTTTTCCTCACAGGTGGGCATGGTGGTCCCAGTCCTTCTTATTATGCAGGTGATGTTAGCTTGTTTGGTGACTCTGACCATGATGACGACCATAGTGGGGCACAGGTGGGGTTGTCATGGGCTGCAGTTGTGTCACCGGTTGGCATTCCACCTTTGTCAACCCCATCCCTGCACACGGTCACAATGCCCACACATTTCCCTTCACCAGTGGCCACAAGTGAAGGACAGCTGGGTGCAGGCACAGGATATGCAAGTGTGGAGACTCTGGCAAGTGGCCAGCCAGCCACTAGCCAGAGCCAGACTGCTGGTGAGGTCACACACAGAAATACAGGCAGGGGTGGACAAAAGGGGATTGCTGCCCATCCAGCCCATGTAGAAAATACCAATGTGGCAGTTACCAGGTGCATGTTTTGGGCTGTAATGGATGTGCAGGCACGTAATGAATGGAACACCAAACAACTGCACAGGGTTGTGGCAGACCATCTCCCTGGTGCTCATGGCTGTCTCCAGGATCTTGTTGCAGCCAGGTGTGAGGGCAATAAGATCATGGATAGACAGCTGAGTTAGATCAGCAAACTCATCAGCTGTGGAATATCTGTGCTTGAACGTTTGGCAGGGGAGAGGCAGCAGCCGTGTGGATGTAGCTCTGTGCCACAATCAGCTGGGGTCCATGTGGCTGTTCACCATCTAGCTCCCATAGTGGCAGTGACACCGGAAGTACTGAGGGTGGTGTGCTGTCCACACCATGATGTAGCAGGCCATGGGCACATGGTCCTGGCCAGTCCCAACAGGGTCGCGGTTCCAGCAGACATCAGTCACCATCAGGGGGTAGTACTGCCTCAGGCCTTGCGCCTGGTGGTGCCAGTCAGACCTGTGACAGGTCCAGTTCCCATGTCCATGGCTGGAGATGGTGAACTGTACACCCTGCAATGTATAGCCCACAGCTATCCACAAAACATCAGTGTAGGGCAGCCACATGGTGTGACAGTGTCCAGGCACACACACACACACACACACACACACACACACACACACACACACACACACACACATCACAATC
>NC_056739.1:368765487-368785487 GCF_019279795.1 Protopterus annectens | reverse complement strand
AGCTACTCATGTACCAATGCACATGCCCATCACTTCGACCTGGTCCTTCCTAACACGGGCGACTGTTGCTCGACACCAATAGTCAACTCCCTCTTGTTATATCTGAACACAATTTCTTCACCTTTGGAAATCCATGGCCCTCCCACGCCTCCTTGCACATGTAACCACCATGAAAAAACTTTCCAATTCTGAATATGGCCTCATAACAACAGAGGTGGCTAACTTAATGGTAGCCATGCAAATGGAGACTATGTGCATGACAGCTGAATCTAACAACAATGCAGTATGAACATGTACACAAATGCATGCGTACTGCCATACCCACTACAACCAGGACCCTCACCTTCAATAAAAGGAAGCTGATCTGGTGGTCCCCTGCCATACAGACACTGTATAATAGAAGGGGGGAACCGTTATGGAAAAACGTGAAGTTCCAAGACTGGAAATTAACCCTTATCAGTCTCAATTGAAGGTTGAGATCCCTCATCAAATACTACAAAGTTAGCTGTGAGAACAGAATTGGAGCACATAGTGAAGACAACCACAAGGTCTCATACAGTTATGTTAGGAATCTCCATGGCAATAGCAAGATTTTTCGGAGCTTCTAGACAATGAGTGCAAACATTATGCCCCCCAAAGGACCAATCACAATACCAGTATACCACCAGGCACCCAGTATTACTGCAGCACAGGTTAAAACACCACTGTCCAAGGCCAAGAATACAGCTTCTATGGGACCTGAGAATATCCCTGGCTGTGTTCTACATGAACTACAGAGTGAGCTGCCACCTTACCTGTGTGCCCTGTTCAAGCACAGCTTCACCTCAGGCTCTGTCCCTACCTAATTGTACACAGCTACAGTCACCCCTCTCCACAAATGAGGTGCAACTACAGACCCTGGGAAATACCGCCCCAACTGCCTGATAAGTCTGTTATGCAAAGCTATGGAATGCATCATCATGCACCTAATAAACAGGGATATGGGAATCTGCAGACTTAGGATCCCACACAGTTTACCTTTGTGAATGGTAGGTCATACCTGCTCATTCCATAAGGTCAACTTCTTGGTTTCAGTTACCTGAGCTGTGGATGAAGGCAAGGTGACACAGTAAGCCTACATTGATCTGGCCAAAGCCTTTGATAACATTCCTCACTTACTAACTAGCTGTGAACAGGGGCACAAATACAGGGGTAGATTGGACATACTGCTATCATACATTGAGACAGTTGCAGATGTCACTAGGTTTGTTGTAACATCCTTTATGAGGAATATGACATGAGTAATACCCATAGATGTGAGCATTTACTGACTGCATTCCCCAGAGTCCACAACTGATTTACCAAGGACACCAACTGTCTGGTGAACACACAAGACATAGGCAGACATGTGGCCAGTCTGTGGATAGCATGCCAGTGGAGAGGTATGTCAGAGACATATCACTGTGAATTGTGATGTCACACACTAAATGCATGTCCACACAAACCCTGTCAATCTATCAATCCACCGTGTGTGTAACAGCACTGATGATATAGAATCTGTTCACAAATCTGGGGATATGTCCCCCATGTTGGTTGGCTGTCTCCACATGTCCTGTCCCGTGATGCATTGTCACCCACTGTATGCGAATCTGTAGGCCACTGCCTCTGTGTCTCTCACACAGGCAAGGAAATGGGGCAAGGCCCAGATTAAGGAATGTTCCATATGTCTGAGCTAGCTGCAGTGTCCAGACCCACAGCACAATACAATGTGGGCACCTACATAATGGTATGGCCATAGCAATACCTGACATCTCCACATCTGTACAAAGGACAGACAGTAAGTAGATAGCCTACATGTTATGCATTAGGAAGAATGTTTTGCAAGATACACGTCTGAAACTGACAGGTATGCCATTACTACATGACAGCAGTCCTCAATGACATGTCTAAAAAGCATAGTAGTCTACAGTTAATATCAACATATCGGATCAATATTCAGTAGGAGATACATATAAACATGCAGCTCAACCACCAAGAGCAAGGTACTCAGTACTCAGACTCTAGCTTTGCATGCAGGGGTGTATGGTTCCAGTACTACAATCTGCAATCTACTCTTACTTGAAAAAGCACTGTTAAAAGTACTAATGTAATGATACAATATGTGTTAAACTATTTCTGTCAACCAGTGCACTGTAGCTGGTGTAACATGCAAGTTTGACTGCATATAACTTGGGATACTACCCATGTATGAAACAAATCCAAAGAGAAAAGATTGTGGTACTACCCATGCATACCCAAGTGTCCTATGCAGTGTACTCACACCCCTTGTAACTGTAATGACAGCGCATAGAAGCATGTTATGTACAGTAAATGAAATACACTTATTAATGATGTCATTACACTGCTATTTTATCAGATTGGAATATGATAAATGGTTAACAGGGCTGAGCTATGCTGAGCAGGTGTAAGCATTACTTAAATGTAAATGCTAAGCAGATTTGCGCACTGTTAAGCAAAGCCTACATGATGTAAGCACCTATTCATTTAAGCATATGTTAGCAGCACTTAGCTTCACACAAACCCACGCAAACCCACTTAAATCCACTTTAAAGCACCTTAATCACCCTGTCTCCATCAGCCCTTGTTCTGCCCAGCAACAAAATAAATAGCCCATGCAAGTCTGGAACCCAGGACCCTGTACACTAAAGTCACAGCACTTAAGCACTAAGGCATCTGAGCTTTGAACATGCCTGTTGGTTTTTGAAGGTATATACAACACTCATGTTTACACATCAAAGGATATATATATATATATATATATATATATATATATATATATATATATATATATATATATATATATATACACATATTCATACACACACACATATATATATATATATATATATATATATATATATATATATATATATGTAACATATGCCCATAACTTGTAGTGGAGTCATACCTCAGCACCATGCCTCTCAACCTTCTAGTGCAAGGGAGCGTATTGTATGTATTGCAGTTATAAATGTAGAATGCTGCTACAGTGACAGGGGTTGTGTCAACAAACATGTTGCGAAGGAAGGCTCTTCTGAAACTGACATGTACGCCATCAGTTACTGACAGTCATCGTAAAATCATCATAGTGAAGTACCACACAAATCACAGTAATGATCCTGTGGAATACAGAAGAAATATGAGAATAAACATGGACAGTCTGAAACAATTTGGTCAGTCAGGAGGTATGCACAGAACTTTTAGTGCAAGAAATGTGGAATAAGCCTGACAAAGGGGATGTTTAAAGCCATGAAAATGGGGATATGTTACACATACTGGACTATATAAGCTCACACAGTTGATGCATTCACACCCTCCTGTCTGTCCTAACACATATTAACTGGAGGAGTAGATGTCTCAAGCCACATAGTTCCCACTAGTTAGTTACATACATCTTCATCACACCCCACTGCTTTGTCAGAAATACACAACACATATTGTGGCCAGGCAACAGTACATCTGACAAATATCTGGACATAACATCACAATAGGATAAATACACTGAGCTGCTAGATATGTCACCAAGCACTGTGTACACTACAAGCAGACTGCCACAACACTAACTCAATTTACCTTTGGGGGAATACACATGCAATTGCAAATATAGCAGGGACTACAGGTGTGTAACAGCACAGAGTAACAGACACCAGTGTGAAAGTGCATACCACAAGTAATCTCAACACAGTGACAGTCACATAATGGTAAGCCTAAGTAATAGTACAGTATATGGACTGTGTGAACAACAGTCTTTATCATGTTTGTCACTCACATACTAACCCTACATATACTGGCCCAATTCACAGTGCAGTCTGATTCCTGACTGTGGTATGGAACATGTCTCAGTCTGGTCCTACACACATAAAGGCTGATAGGGTATCAGAAACTGGAGCAGCATGCAATGTCGGATAGAACAGGACCAAGAACACTGACATCTACCCCAGTCTGTACACAGGCCAAATAACATAATCAGAATACACGGCTACATAATACAGACACTCCTGTCAACAATCACCAGAAGTACACAGACCTCACTACTCTACATACTACAACAGAATGTCCAGGTTTTGTCTTCAAATATTAGGCCTCCTATACATTACATGTCTGGCAGTCTGATATATCCCTGGCTTGATATCAGGAATTATGTCAGTAAATAATGGTATACTGTACATATACCCCACTTACTGCATGACATATGAACAAAGGGTGACAGACTTGGAGGACAGAGGCACAAACACAGGGCCAATATTGGCATATTACAGTTATAAACTGAGAACATTGCTGGTGTAACAGGGTTTGTTGTGACATATCTCTTCTGAGGGATATGAAGTTGGTAACACACATGAATGTCACCATTTACTGAATACAATCATCAGAGTATGCTACTGCATTTATAAAGAAAGAAAATGTGTGAGTAACACACCAAATCTAAGACTCCAAACTCTGGCCAGTCTGCAGATAGACCTACAGGTGAGAGTCTTCTCAACCACATAACAATGTGATACCAGACTTTAAATTATGCAGAACAGCCATATCCACACAAACCCTGTTAAACCAACATTACCTCAAATGTAGAACAGCAATACTTACATTCTGTCCCCATGTCTGGAACATCCCCCTCCAGTTTGTTGGCCTGTCTCCACAGTGTTTGTTGTAAGAGGCATTTCCAACTACTCTCTGTGATGCTGTTTGTCACACACCCACATGAAGTCCTGCTCACAGTGAAGGAGAAGGGCCAACACTCACTTGCAGTGCTTTACTTATAGGAGTGTGTTTCCATGCAATTGGCTATAGGAATGATACCACAGCTGTTCCACATGCAATTAGCAGGTGGAGGACTCCAATTCGTGCACAGGCTATCAGCTGATCATGAGCATTACCTACAAATGTCATGCTCCTGCCTCTGCAAAACAGATGCATTTTTCCACATCTACCAGAGAGGGGGAGAGAGAGAGAGAGAGAGAGACAGAGGGAACGAAAGAAAGAAAGGATGAGAGAAACAGCCAAGCATATTTGTGTAGGGGTAGAGAGAGATCTCTGGGTATTATAATGGTTGCCTACATATACATTTATGGCTGTGGCTTGTCTACAACAACCTCTGTGGTGTTTGACTACTGCTGGCCTTGTAATGTGACATTGGGACATATGGGTCCTCAATATGAAAATGTAGCAAAACCCACACTGCAATGGATCCTGTTATCACACAATCACACCCTCACCCACCCAGGATACTGCTGACACACACGCACACACACACACACACACACACACACACACACACACACACACACACACACACACACACACACACACACACACACACACACTCACACACACACACACACACACACACACACACACACACACACTCACAAACTCATTTGCCCGTACTGTGTTTTAAACCCCTACCTAGCTATGTATTGTTACTACAGTGTTATGTAGTTATTGCAGGCACCATGAAGCTTATATGCTGGAGAGTTGTCCAAAGGTATCTTTGAAGGTGAGTGACATCAGCTGCAGTGCTAAAAAAGGAGTGAGGGAAGTGTAGGAATTGTGAATGACCACAAAAATCATTATCACAGTTGCCAGGACTACGATTGGAACTCCTACCTAACTAGCTTGCTACACTATAGTATTTTGCAGTTATCATGAGTGCTGTGGAGCTTATAGGGCTGAGATCTGGCCAAATGGTTATTTCAAGGGGACTGACATCAGCAGGCATGCTAAACTAGGGCAATGGCAGATGTAGAGAGTGTGGATGGCCTCAAAATTATTCATCTCTGCACACACAAAATTACAGTTGCCAGGACCAGGATTAGAACTCCAACCTAACTAGTGTGCTACACTACAGTAGTGCACAGTTATCACAAGCACCACAGAGCTTATATGTTAAAGAGCTGTCCAAAGGTATCTTTGAAGGTGAGTGACATCAGCTGCAGTGCTAAAGGATGGGTGAGGCAAGTGTAGGAAGAGTGAATGACCACAAAATCAGGTGGCAACCAAGATGAACACACACTTTTACACACAAATTATCATAGTTACTAGGACCAGGATTAGAACTCCTATCTAATTAGTTTGCTACATCGCAGCATTACTCAGTTATTACTAGTGCCATGGATCTCATAGGGCTGAAATGTGGCCAAAGGTTTATTTCAAGGTAACTGACATCAGCAGGCATGCTAAAGTAGGCCAATGGCAGGTGTAGTAGTGTGAATGGCCTCAAAATCATTCCTCTCCACATGCACACACACACCACCCCAGTTGCCAGGACTATGATTAGAACTCCGACCTAACTATTTTGCTACACTATAGCATTACACAGTTATCACTAGTGCCACAGATTTCATAGGGCTGAGATTTGTCCAAAGGGTTATTTCAATATGACTGGCATCAGCAGGTGTGCTAAAGTAGGCCAATGGCAGGTGTAGTGATGTGAATGGCCTCAAAATCATTCATCTCCACACACACACACACACACACACACACACACACACACACACACACACACACACACACACACACACACACACACACACATTATCACAGTTGCCAGGACCATAATTGGAACTCCTACCTAACTAGTTTGCTCTATTACAGTATTATGCAGGTATCACAAGTGCCACAGAGCTTATAGGGCTGAGACATGGCCAAAGGGTTATTTCAAAGTGACTGACATCAGCGGGCATGCTAATGCTGGCCAATGGCAGGTGCATGAATGTGAATGGCCTCAAAATCATTCATCTCTCCACACACACACACACACACACACACACACACACACACACACACACACACACACACACACACACTATCATAGTTGCCAGGACCAGGATTAGAAGTCCTAACTAACTAGTTTGCTACACTACAGTATTATGCAGTTATTATGAGTGCCACAGAGCTTACAGGGCTGAGACTTGGCAGATAGTTTATTTCAAGGTGACTGACAGCAGGAGTGCTAACATGGGCAACGGGAAGTGCAGTGTGTGTGAATAGGCTATAAATCATTCTTCTGGAAACACACACATACTCACTCACACAACTTTACATTTGACAGGACTGAGTGTACAAATGCTACATGAATACTGATTTGTACTATCATGTTACACAGTTATCACAAGCACCACAGACACTATAGGGCTGAGGGCTACCAAAAGGAATGTGTACACTGATTGACATCAGCACATCATGTGATATCAGCCAATTGGATGAGTAGTGGGTGGGCCAGGCATCATAATGGAATTTTCTCTGTCAATGTCTGTCTCTCTCTTCCTCACATCTCTGTGTCTGTGTATGTTTGACATATTATAGTGTGTTGGCCTTGGATATGTGTGAGTATTCCTATCCAATGTGTGTGTGAAGCATGAATGGTGTAAAATTTGGTGTGTGTGCACAGGCATCTCCGAATAACAGATATGTATAGTCCACTGTGTTGTCAGACATGGGCTTCATTTCTCCAAGTGTAGGAGCATGCCCAGTATAACCTTCTGTATTGAGTGTGCATATCCATTCCAGGTAGGGTTGCACTCCAGTTCAGGATTTGGTGTTCTACACATACAGCTAGCAACCTGTTTCTACAGGATATCTGTAGTTAAGTTGACAATATGCAGTCACAATGGGCGACAGATAGGAGGTTACTGAAACTATTGCTGCCTGTGCTGCTTGTGTTACATGGTTGGTGTTAGCAGAGATATTCAGACATATGTATTGTTTTACACTGTGATGTATTATGTCATCAACTACTGACAGATGTAATTATTTGCTTACATTTATTTATTGGGAAATACAAGATGAATGAAGCTGAGTCCAGTATTGTGGTCCACAGCATACACATTCTTGCACACTCCTGCCATTCTAGAGGGGTGGATACAGACACTTGCTGATGGGTCTGTGTAAATGGTCCAGCACCTGTGTACTATGGTGTCTGAGGATCCCCTTCTTGTACATATATCAACTTAACAGAATGGCCATATCCTGCTGTGGCCATACCTCTGCTGTACAGATTCACCCAGGTTACCCAGAGGCAGGGCTCATATATCTGGTCACTTCCTCTTCACATTGTGGTTTATGAGCAGGTTTGTAGCCACCCATTACTGGGTTTACAGGCAGGGGTAGTATGGGCACACATCAGAATTTCAGACTTCCAACACTCTATGACGTCCATGTGTCTACAACCCCCACTCTGTTATTCTATCCTCTTCCTAACATTATGCGAGTGATATCTGAGAAGTATCCCTATAGCTGACCCTTCATCCCAGCAGTATTTATGGATTGGTCCACAGTTCATGCAGTGGGATACGGGGGCATGCTACTGGGATTTGTCACCATGGCCTTGCATTTGTGTTCTGTTGACTGTGTTAGGTTGTTAGTTGTGATCTCATGAGATACCATACATTGGCACTACGGGTGAGGCACAAGCCTTTGACAGAGGAGTGTAAGCCATTTGGTAGTGATGCAGGCCATCTGTAGCAGGCCAGTGCATTCTTTCACTCCTACATCCCCAGGCTGCGAGCCACTGGATTCCCCTGGGGCGACAGGGTAAGTGTGCAAGCTGTTAATGGCAATAGTTCCTGTCCATATTGATCCATTGGTCTGGATGCAGGCAGGGTGCTGCTTACAGCTAGGGACACATGTGCATAGGACACTTCTTCAGCATGCTGCATTCTGTGGGTATTCCCATACAGAAGTGGGGGTCATACTGTACTCATTCCCAACAGCAAGGATATGACCTGTGATAAACCTGTGGCTGATGGTGGGGTGAGCTGAGTGCATGTGTGATATGGAAGCTACTTGCAGCTGACTCACAGATATACCTGGGATGTTCCCCTTATGCTGCCTTGTGCAGGGACATAGGTAGTCTCTCATTACTTCATAACTGCACCTTTTGTGGTCTGCCAGTGATTGTTCAGACTACATCAGTATTCCATACTACATGGACAACTAATGTGCTGCTAAGCTTGTCTGTACAATTCCAATGTTGTATGCAGCTGACAGCTACATTTTATGCTCTCTGTCTAGGGTACTTCCACCTGTGTACTGTGTGTATGAATGGGCCCACATCCATGGCATGTCCATCTTTCAGACGGTGACAGATATTGACATCTGGAGAGTGAGTATGGATGACTGCTGACATGGGTATTGCTGAGAAGCATTGTGTTTGGCACTGCAGTTGTCAGACCATGGCCCTGTCAACCACAGTACTGCCCATAGGCCACTGAGACACAACCCTACATGCCTGCATGCTGACCACTTCCAGACAATATTGAACTCACTACAACCTAACACACAGACCCCTGCATATTGTACACAAGCAGCAATCTATCCTGTAGATTGGACCAGCTCGGGTAATCTGTGCTCCACTGATACTACT
Organism: Protopterus annectens; assembly: GCF_019279795.1. Taxonomy (NCBI): domain Eukaryota; kingdom Metazoa; phylum Chordata; order Ceratodontiformes; family Protopteridae; genus Protopterus; species Protopterus annectens. The sequence continues at coordinate 368,776,084 of NC_056739.1, read as the reverse complement.
CCTCACACTTACATGTTACTGCATTTCTACATAGGATTGTGGGGGGCACATCTGACAACTTTAAACTGTGCTATGACTGTACTGGTATGTCAGGTACTCTGCTGGATTCCACATCATTTTGTATTCTGACCTATCATGCAGACTGGCATATCAGTGGAGTACAGATCTTAGGTTTTACTGACCTACATTTCAGTTCAGACTTCTTACCCTTCAGAACTAACATACAACTGCCAGACTTGTTGCAGTCTGTCTGTGTAGGTCAGGAGGGGGGGGGCTGTTTACCATTGCCATCAATTGGAGGCTTTAGCCCAGCCTTTCTTTATGGTCATCTACACCTGTCCTGTTGACACCAGTATTTGTTATGGATTTCATGCTGCCAATATTGGTGTCCAGTATCTGCTGCCATAGAAACAACTATCAGAACATACTACTCCATTCAGTAATTGATAGGAAGAATGACTTACCTTGTGGCTGGCCCAGAAATGAGTATGGTGCTGGACGAATGACTATGTTGGATGCACATAGTACACTCCCTATACATGGTAAAGCACAAGTAGTGTCATGTTTGGCATCCCTTTTACTGTATGTGCAAGTCAGAGAGAGGTGTCATTTCCTGGTTCCCTACCATGTCAGTATATGTGCTATGCGTTGCCTCTTTGCCAAGGCCTGGTCATACTGGGCATGCCTCCTTCTGCCTACATTGGCAGGCTCAGGTGGTTTCTCCTCCGAGTCCCTCTGTGCCTGTGATGGCCTTGGCAATGGTGGGGGGCTTTGTGGCCTTGCCCCGTGTTGTTACTGCTGCAGCTGTTTCCACAGGATCATATTGTGTAGCATGGCACATACTATGAACATTTGTGTACATGTTGCTGGGGAGTACTGCAAGACTCCACCGGATATGTCCAGGCAATGGAACTGTGACTTGAGCATCCCCAACACATGCTCTAATATGATTCTGGTTTGTGCGTGTGCCTCATTATGGAGTTCTTGGTCATGTGTGTGTGCATTTCTGAGTGGTGTCATCAGCCATGGCTCCAGTGCATAGCCTGCATCCCCCACTAGGTGGCCATATGGGATGTCCCCACTGGCAAATGACTAGTACAGCTGTGTCATATGCCAGATGTGGGAGTCGTGATACTTTCCAGGGTTGCCAGCACACACATTCAAGATAATGCCCTGGGCATCGCACACGACCTGGCAGTTGATGGACGGGAAGCCCTTGTGGTTTATGTAGACCCTACCCTGCTCGCCAGGTGGTGCTTTGATGTGTATGTGTGTGCAGTCCATAGCACCCACTACCTCAGGGTATTCTGCTAGTTGGTGGAAGAGATGCATACTGCTGGTCAACACCTCATGGGTAATGGGGGAATATACGTGTTCACCTGCATGTGCTGACATGGCATCCAGGAACTGTTGGAGCACCCTGGATGCTGATGCCTGTGAGATCTGCATGATATACCCAGTTGCCCTTTGAAAGGTACCTGTGGCTATTATTCTTAAGCCTACACATACCTTGGTATCCACTGGGATGGGTTCCCCTCTGTTGGCTCTGTGTGTGAGGCGGGGCTGGCACAGCTCAACAATTTGTTGAAGAATGTCCCTGTTCACCCTATAGCACCCCACTATCACCAACTCATGTAGGCCCAGGTAAGTTACCCAGGGTCTGTACACTCTTCTCCTCCTCCTCACTGTGGGATGGTAGTCAGCATTCACATACTCACCACCCTCAGCCTCTTGCACATATTGATGTATGAGAGTGACAGCAGTCCCTATCATTTTGTTAGTTTTGTCAGGTAAAGTTTCTCCATCTGTGTACACCAGTGGTCTAGAGTTTGTGGGAAAAACCAGAGTGAAAGGGGTTTGCATAGTTTATAATAGTGTGCTTGGCTGGGCTGCTGCCTGTGTAATTGGCCGATTCTGATACATTTCATCTACCAGCTATGTTAGTTCTCCTTGATTGCCTTCCTACTGCTGTTTTCCCTTTCCATTGCCTTTCTGTTTAAACCCCGAGGTGCAGCGTGCATAGCCAGTGCTCACATGTGAACTGATCTGCTATTTCCTGTTTTTCCTTTTTTCTTTTTTTTTTTGTTTAAAACCTAGTATGCGGCTAGGGTTACCACCTGTCCCACTTTGCGACGGACAGTCCCTCTTTGGGCAGTTGTGTCCTGCAAACAATTGTGAGAAAATGGCAAATGTCCTGAGATTTTAGGACAAAATTATTTTCTATATTTTATATAATAGTTGCATAAAACAGTTATTCTGTATCTGAAACACCTAAATGTTATAAGAAACAGAATAAGGAACTAAAATGCTACAAGAATAAAGTTTTATTCAGGCAAAAAACTGAAGTTCTGTCCTTTGTACTGGCCGTGGATATGTTTTGCCCTACAAAATCTGATGTTTGTAGCACAAATGTCCCACTTTGGCCATTTGGAAAGGTGGCAACCCTATGTGCGGTGTTCACACCTGTTTAAGCAGGGAAAACAGTACTCAACAATCTGAGACACACCCCCTTCCTTAGCTCTGCTTAACTGAGAGCAAACACAGGCTCAAATAAGTTTACACCAAGCATGACACATCCCCTACTGAAGTCATCCTCTTGTCCTGCCTTCATGGTTCCCTATTCCAGCACCTGCACAGTTAGGTGCAGGCTGCCAGTAGGTAGAAATCTGTGATTTAGTATAGGTCTCTTCATTTGCATACCCCAGTGTGCAGATCCATAGTTACAGTTCCCAAGCACACCCTTTCCCCTTGGCAACTAGTGCTCCCTTGTCTTGTTTACATTATGCCTGCCATTGACTATAATGCCAGAATGCAGATTTCTGTTAAAAGGTAGTTTTCCCCCTTTTTTTTTATTTTTGGCACTCCAGTGTTTGTACGCCACTTCCCTTAGCTTAAATGGCAGAGATAGGCCAAAAAAATCAAAGCTTTATTTTTATAAAATTAAAGTTGCTTTTAATGCTAATGGCCTTATATTTGGTCATTGGCCTGTCTGTTCGACATAATACATGCTTTTCATGAGCTGTCATGCCTCCGTTTTGTCAGATGCAAAAATGTATTTCGCTACTAGCCGAATACATTTTTGCACTGACACTGTTGCTGTACAGAATCTGTTCAGCTTGCTGGATCGCAAAATCACCTCATTTGCATGGTTTTCACCAGCAAGTGAGGTGATTTGCATACTGAATGGAATTCCATGCAGGAACAGTATAGGGCCGCTCTGTGCATGCAAAAACGGCCTTATCCTGGATTGCACGGCAGCCACATTGCATGCAGGAGTGGCTATACTGTTCCTGCATGGAATTTGGCCATTCATGAATCCAGCCCTAAGTCTCTTGAATTTTTCCATACACCCACCACAACTAGTGTTATCCACTGTCAATACATAAGTTCATAGGTTCATAGGTTCATAGGTTGGTACTAGGCTATTGGCCCTAGGGCCAATACAAGCCTAGCCATAACAATTCTTGACTATTTCTCCCCACAGTATTTACTTCCCTGGACCCCTGTCTAGCAGGGCGACTGACATGATTCCAGCGGTGAATTTCCTATCTCCCATCTAATCATCAAGGTTCCTTTTGAAGAGGGCCAAAGAGGCGCTCTGCTTGACATGTATGGGCAGTCTATTCCAGAGTCTGGGAAGTCTCTTGGTCAGGAACCTATCCCTCCAGCATGTTTTGTTCATTGTGATGACAAGGTTTAGATCCCTGGAGCGTGTGTCTCTGAGGGATTGTGATTTCTTTAAGTGTAGAATGTCCAGCAGCTCTGGGTTTGACATGGCCTGGTATGTTAAGCAGAGATCGCCTCTGAGTAGACAATATGCGACAGAGTATAGGTGGAGTTTTTTTAGACGGTCAGCATAGGGCATCTGCCTTAGGCCTGTGATTCTTTTATTGAGGTATTTCTGTGGCCTTTCCAGTTGTTGCAGATGTCTTGAGAGGTACATACCAAACGGGGCATTGTATTCTATAATGGGTCTAATGAGGGATGAGTACAGTGGGACAATGACCTCCTTTTTTCTTTAATTTTTTGGTGAATGGCTTTAAATCAGTTAACGTTTCTGCTATTCTCCTTCTCCTAGTTGCTACAAAGGTCATACCTTTTCAAAATGAGACACATGCTTATCAGTAATGGGGATGAAACTCAAATTGTAAATCTTAAGATCACCCTTTTTATTGTGAACAACAACTAATGGTTCCATGTGCAATGATTCATCATCCTCCATATATTCTCCCTCTGCTGTAATGGAAAGGCCCTCTGTTCCCTTCTCACATAGTCCTGAGGTTGTCGTTCTATTTTGGTTCTCATTCTTTTGTTTAATAATCTCTTGGATCTCCAGGAGAGACTTAAATCAAAAGGGGCTTCCTGAATACTAATATCTAGGGGGTAGATACCTCCCATCCGGAATCCCTGCCATATAAACTTTAATTAAAACATGGGAGGTTGAGATATGCTGTCTTCCTCTCATAATCCCCTCTCTCCCACCATAATTATTTTCCTTTTTGTTTTTTACCTCAAACAGAATTTTATTGAATTTCAAAAAATATATTCTCATAATCACCCTTATAGTGATCAAATAACAAACCTTTAATAACAGCACCATCTAGCTGGGTAATTTCCATCTCTAACATGTCCATGGATGTTTGGATATGTCACATTAACACTTCCATGACAGTGGGGACAGCAGGATGTTTTTTTTTTTTTCCTGAACAAGAGGACATGAGTATTATTTGGCAAAAGTAGGGATCAAGGTAAAATATGAAAAGAATTACTCACACATATATCTTTGGAAGCATAACCTTTTATCAAAAAAGCAAGTCGATCAACCAATGATCAATACTTACATATCAAAAGCAATAAAGATTGATCCAGAAAGGATTAAAAAAAGAAACATACACAATGCTTTTTGGAGGGATCCAGCCCCCCTACACCCCCTGCTAATTATATATACCAACAGCAAGTTTGCACTTCAGTAGGGGAAGGGCATATTCCCTGTTACACTTCAGTCGTGTGCTGACAAAGCTGATAATTTTGATCAGCTGATTTCTGATCAGGTGTATCGGCTCTGTCATATGTCAACAGGATGCTTTTCTGAGAGCAGGTTGTGCTTCCATGTAAGTGTGTGTGTGTGTGTGTGTGTGCGTTTGTGTGCGTGTGTGCGTGTGTGTGTGTGTGTGTGTGTGTGTATGTAGTAATCAATGCTTTTGAGGCCATTCAAAGTCACTACACTTTCTATTGCCCTACATTGGCAAGCCTGCTGATGTTATTCACCTTGAAATACACCTTTGGGGAAAGAGTAGTCCTATAAGATCCATGGCTCATGCTATAACTGTGTAATGCTATAATATAATCTACTAATTAGGTAGAAGTTCTAATCCCAGACATGGTAACTGTGAAACTCTGTGTGTGTGTTTGTCTGTGTAGGGATCAATGCTTTTCAGGCCATTCACAGTCACTGCACTTTCCATTGCCCTACTTTGGCAAGCCTGCTGATGTCATTCACCTTGAAATATACCTTTGGAGAAGGGCTAGCCCTATAAGCTCCATGGTGCTTGCGAGAAATGCAGTACACTGTTGTGTGTGTGTGTGTGTGTGTGTGTGTGTGTGTGTGTGTGTGTGTGTGTGTGATCAGTATCCTGTGTGGAGGTAGCTGTGATTGTGTAATAACAGGACTCATTGTGGGGTAGGTTTAGCAAATGTTTTATATTGAGGACCTATTATATTTCACAATGTCCACCTTACAAGGACAACAGATATCAAACAGCAGAGATGCTGGTGTAGACAATCCATACCCCTACATGTGACATTATGGTTTGGGGAACAATATAGGCAACCCTTGTATTACCCAGAGAGCACTTTCCATCCATGTCTCATACACAAACACACTTGGCTAGGCAACAACCACTATGTTGGTAGTTCCCTGCATATTGCCCACAGATAGTGACCACAGTATGATTGCAGTGGACTACAGATGACATGGCACCCTGTTCCATCCCTACAATAGGCAAATAATTGCTTACAGTGGTCCTTTGCTATGTTCCCCACTGGACACCTGCAACAACTGTAGAGTCAGCAAATGTAACCCACAAAGGAAATACCATGCCTTATACACATGCCCTGTATGGACAGATGCCACTAACACCATTGAATACCTGTATCATGCTGTCAATGTAGGTGCAGGATCAACCTCAGTTCCATAGCCAGTTCTCACCACATGAGGTCAGGGATGCAACATCAGATGATAACAATCTGTCCACACAACATGCCCCAGACACATCAGGTACACTTCCACATGCCACAGAACATGCATGTAGGGCATGCGCACATCCCAGACAATGGCCATGTTATGAATATAAAACACATACATGGCAAGCATTGCACAGCACTGGCCACCCACAGTAGTAACCCAGATGAGTGGATGGTGAATACAATACTCACCTGTGTGGGCCAATTCAGGGACTACACCCCTGAGTCATACTGCAGACCATTATCATGTGGCCTGATACCCTTTGCCTAGCTTTGTACAGCCTTCTGGCACAGTCAACCACTACACACCTGTGACTCAATGAACCCATGCATATCAGTACTGCCAAATATGTGTCTGTGTGTGTGGAGATTAATGAGTTGGAAGCCATTTACACTCACTACCCCTCCCATTGCCCTACTGAAGCATGCCTTCTGATGTCAGTCACCTTAACATACCCTTTGCTCATATATCAGCCTGATAACCTCTGTGGTGCATGTGATACCTGTGTAATACTATAGTGTAGCAAACTAGTTAGTTAGGAATTCTAATCCTGACCCTGCCAACTGTGATAATGTGTGTGAGTCCCTGAGAGAGTGTGGTTGTGTTTTCCTTGGCACCTGCTATTGTGGACAGGCACATGTACTACACCTACCTTATCCCTCCTTTATCACTGTTGCTAATGTCACTCACCTTCAAATATACCTTTTGACAGCTCTCCAACATGTAAGTTCTGTGGTGCATGCAATAACTACATAAAAAAGTAATAGCAATATGTAGTCAGGCAGGGGTGTAAAACCCCCTACTGGTAAGTGTGTGACACACGCAGGCTTAGCTCTTACTTTCCTACCCCCATCCGTTCTTACTTTGTCTATCTCTGTCTCTCTCACTCCCTCTCTGGTGGATGTGGAAAAGTGCATCTGCTTTGCTTAGTTAGCAGCTTGTGTTTTGTAAGTGATGCTCATGATCAGCTGATGGCCTGTGCATGGATTGCAGTCCCCCACTAGCTGATTGCATGTGGAACAGCTGTGGTAACATTCCCATAGCCAGTTGCATGGAAGCACACTCCTATAACTAGGAACTTCATGTGGGTGTTGGCCCTTTTCATTCACTGTGAGCAGGACTTCATGTCGTTTTTTGGCAAACAGCATCACAGAGGGTAGTGGGATATACCTCATACAACATACACTGTGGAGACAGGCTAACAAACAGGAGGGGGTGTTACAGACATGAGGACAGAATGTAAGTCTTTCTCTTCTACATTTGAAGTAATGTTGGTTTAACAGGGTTTGTGTGGATATGGTTGGTCTACATGATTTAATACCTGTCATGACAGTGTTATGTGGTTGAGGAAACTGTGAACTGTAGGGCTATCTGCAGACTGGCCAGTGTTTGGAGTCTTACATGGTTTGTGTTACTCACAGATGACCTATCTTTAGAAATGCAGTAGCATACTCTAAGGATTGCAGTCTTTACATAGTGACAGCCATGAGAGTTAATGACTTCATATTCCTCAGAAGACATATGTCACAACAAACCCTGTTAGACCAGTAAATGTATGAGTTTATCACAGCAACATGTCAATATTGGCCCTGTGTTTGTGGCTCTAGCCACAACTCTGTCAACCTTTGTACATATGTCATGTAGTAAGAGGTGCATATGTTCAGTACACAATTATTTATTGACATCATACCTGATAACAAGCCAGTGAGATATCAGACTGCTAGACATGTTATGTATAGTAGGGCTTATATTTGAGGACAAAACCTGGACATTCTGTTGTAGCATGTACAGTAGTGAGGTGTGTGTACTTACGGTGATTGCCCACAGAGTGTGTATTGCGAATATGTACCTTGGCCTGTGTACAGACTGTGGTCATACCTCTCAACCTGGAAACATCAAAAATCTGGACAAGGCTCATGAAAAATAGGTACAAATATGTACGCTGATTAACATCTAATTTGCATACATAATTATGTAACCCCACCCACTCCAATGGAATTGTGGGATACCAACTTTCAAATGCAAACTGAAGAACAGACAACCAAAACATGGCACCAGAGTCCCCCTGCAACTGTTCCAATGTCCCGTTACCTGGCTATTTCCCCCCATTTACCATAAACACTAATGTATGCATACTGCTTTACTTCTACAATGATCTGGATTTTAATTTTTACATTTTACAGCACAACAATGCAGAAACACTAAAAGACATCTGGTAAACAAAGCAATACTGTCTCACAATGAAAATAGGCTTGACATTAAAACTTCTTTGCCCTTGAAACTCACATTCATTGAAACAGCATTGAAACCCACACCACATCCAAAGAAAATGCATCTGGCCAGTAGTGGATAAAGATTACCTTTGGGCTGTTTTCAAATCATTGGCCCCTTGCACACAAAACAACATACGTGTGTTCTTTTCTTTATACACCTTCCTGACTTTATTAAATTATATTCCTTGTATAATACAACACACATGTTAGAGCGCATTTTAAATTTATTGTTTGAACATTTTACCAGTAATCTGTACTGTAGGCAATGAAACAAAACACATGAACCAATAATGACAAAACTGCCCAATTCAGAACTTTTCCATCATAAAAGTCTGCTTCCACACACACTATAAATAGAATGACAGTAGTGTAAGCCATAAGCATCTTGCACAGCGTCCCGCACTTATTTTCAATTTAATATTTTTTTTTTGGGGGGGGGGACAAAAGGTCAAAAACCAGGGACACATTTTAAACATTGCTTGTATAATTTTGTAAAGTTACTAACATAAAATGTTGTGTTACCATCATGCATTTCACTGGCAGGTTTTGAACCCAGGACTCTATGCACTACAGTCAGAACAACATACCACTATGCCAAATCAGCAGAACAACATACCACACTGCCAAATCAGCAGCTGCCTGAAAAAAATAGGAAGACTAAAACTTAATAGCCATCATTTAGTGAATTCATTTCTCACTTCTCAACATAGCTCTTAACCTCAACACAAAAAACATGGACAAACAACAAAGCCAATAATGGGGGAATACAAATTCAGTTCTAACTTCTCACTCACCATATCTCTGAACTGTTAGCACAAAAACAATAATGGGGAAATACAAATTGTGTTCTCACTTCTTATCATAGCTCTAAACTCTTAGCACAAAGACAAAATATTCTTACTTATAGCTCTCTCAACTCTTAGTACAAAAAAATCTGGAGAAAGCTCACAGCATAACTTTCAACTGTTAGCAAAAAAAAAAAAAAAAAAATGTTCTCACTCAGAAATGGTGGTGGCTAGGGATAGTAGGCTCTTTTACCCTGCACCAAAGGTACAGGGTTTGAGCCTGAATACCTCTAGCCACCAGGCATATTACAGGGGGGCATTCACACACACACACACACACACACACACACACACACACACACACACACACACACACACACACACACACACACACACACACTCCTTACCCTGAGTAGTTCAAATTCCTGCTTTGCCTGCCCTGATGTTTCTCGGCTGGTCTGCAGTTGTTCCCGGCTTGCAAATTCTCTGCTCCTGTTCTCGGTTGTCCTGCCCTGATGTTTCTCGGCTGATGCACACAATTTCCTGGTCTGCAGTTTGAAAATTCTCTGCTGTGGCACAAAAGTTTCTGCCTGCACAGAAGACCTGTTCTCGTTGTCCTGCCCTGATGTTTCTCGGATGCTGCACACAATTTCCTGGTCTGCAGTTTGAAAATTCTCTGCTGTGGCACAAAAGTTTCTGCCTGCATGGAAGACCTGTTCTCGATCATCCTGTCCTGATGTTTCTCGGCTGCTTGCACATAATTTGGTCTGCAGTTTAAAAATTCTCTGCTGTGGCACAAAATTTTCACTTTCTGCCTGCACAGAAGACGTTTCTAACATCCTGCCAGCTTGTGATTCAAATCCAGTCAGCCCAAAATGATGATGTGAGCTCCTTGAGCTCAATTCTGACTGGCTGGTAGCCTGCCGGTGCTGACATCATCGCACATGTGATGGCATCAGCTCTGACAGCGCGAAAGTTTAAAAAAAGTAAAATAAATCGGAAATGAAGGGGTGCCACTCGGGAATCGTGGCACCCCTTCATTTGGACCCCAAAACTCGGTAAAAAAATGAGTAATTCGGAACAGTTGGGAGGTCTGACTGTGGTAGATGTCATTGTTCTTGGTCCTGTTCTATCTGATGTTGCATGCTGCTCCAGTGTATGGTACCCTATTGGCATACATGTTTGTAGGGCCAAACCCACACATGTTCCATACCAGAGTCAGGCATTAGAATACACTGTGTATTCACCCAGTATATGTAGAGTTAGTGTGTGAGTGGCACATATGAGGATGGTGT
>NC_056739.1:368742987-368762987 GCF_019279795.1 Protopterus annectens | reverse complement strand
TAACTGAGCAGCATATGGCATCTGTTTGAGCCTTTGATCCTCTTGGTGAGGTACTTTTGGGGTCTTTCCAGTTGCTGCAGGTGTCTGGTAAGGTACATCCCAAAAGGGGCATTGTACTCAATTATGGGCCTGATGAGGGATGAGTAAAGAGGCACGATGACCTCCCCTGATCTAGATGTGAATCCCTTCATGATTAGGTGGGCTATATAAAATGTTTTTCTAACCACTTTGGCCACGTGGTTGTCAAATGAGAGATTGCTATCAACTTGGGTCCCCAGGTCCCTAATTACTTCTTCTGTACTTAATGGATTTCCACCTATGTGGTAATTTGTGGGCACTTTGTTTTTGCCAAAGGGATGACTATACACTTTTGGCATTTAGCTTGAGGCCATGGCTCTGGCACCAGTTGTCTGTTTCTATGAGGCCCTTTGGAGGATGCTTGTGTCGGCTGGAGAGTCGATTATGGCACCCAGTTTGCAGTCATCTGCGAACTTGGTCAGCCACAGTCCTTCCGTGTTGGCCTGTACCTCCGAGAAATATATAGAACAAGAGAGGTGCCAGGACTGAGCCTTGTGGCACACCAGTTGTAACTGCTTTGGAGTCTGACATGGCTCCAGCAATTCTAACCATGTGGGTTCTGTCCTTGAGCCAGTTTGCAATCCATCTAGTGGCATAGGGGTTTATATTTAAGCTGGTGAGCTTATCTATAATGCCAGTGGGGTATTGTATCGAAGGCTTTTGAGGTCCAGGTAGGCTGTGTGGACCACCTTCCCTCGTCAATGGCCTTGGTGACTGTTTCAAAGAAATCAACCAGGTTTAAGAGGCAGGATCTGCCCTTAACAAAGCCGAACTGGGATCCAGTGTTTGTAGGTCCCCAATATTTTATTTATGAGGTCCATGATGATCCTTTCCATAGCTTTACAGACCAAGCTAGTCAGGCTTGGGGCGATAGTTTCCAGGATCTGTTGAGCCACCACCTTTATGGAGAGGGACCACTGTTGCTGTACGCCACTCTTTGGGCACATATCCTGTAGTAAGGCTGAGATTGAACAGTAGTTTTATGTTTGGGTTTAGCTCTTCTTGAGTTCATGTAGGACGAGCCGGGACACCATCTGGTCCCATTGATGCTGTGTTTTATGCTTATGAGAGGGGGGGACTTACCTGAGCATCTGAGATGTCAGGGTGGCAGCACACTGCTGGGAAAGATATATGCCCTTTTGGTGGGGAGGAGAAGTTTGCGCTGAACCTGTCAGCTAGGATGTTGGCAATGTCTGTGGGTTCGTGTATTTTGTCATTTTGGACTAATTCTGAGCATATCTGGGAATTACCACCCAGGTTCCTAACATAATTAAAGAAAGCCTTGTGATTATCCTTAGTGTCTTGTGCCATTTTTCTCGCTGGCCTTAGACAATTTTATGTGTGCCCGTAGTTTTTTGCTAATACTGATCAGTGATGCCTTCCCTTTTTGGGATTTTGCTTTATCATTTAGTAGCTTCCTCCTTCTATTGTATAGTTTGTTTATGGCTGGGGTCCACCAGACAGGACGCCTGCCTTTGGAGGACTGGGTCTTGTTTTATTTGGGATCGCATGATCCATGCATTCCTGAAGGTGTTCATAGAATATTTATAAAGGATTCTGCGGTCTGGGCTGGATTTTCCACAGGCCCGGGGGCTTTGAAGGATTCCACCTCAGTTTTGCGGAGTGTAAAATTTGCTTTAGAGGAGTTTTTCACTGTGGTTTTCTGGGCAAGGGGTGGCTGGATGTGAATATCCAGTGAGATTAGTTTATGGTCTGATCTTACCAGTGAGGGATACACTTCTGGTCTGGAGCAAAGAGTCCCCATGTTGGTGATGATCAGGTCCAGTATGTTTTCCCCTCTTGTGGGAGTGGTAACAAGTTGTTCCATAGCATTTGAGTTTATAAATTCTAGGAACCTTTGGGCTAGGGTGTTGGAGCTAGAGTAATGCTCCCAGTCTATGTTTGGGTAGTTGAAGTCGCCCAATATAATGGTGTTTGGAGAGACCTTCATATTTTCCAGTGTTCTCAGGAAGGCAGTGGGGTTCCTGGTTTTGGGAAGGGTGGTCTGTAGTAGGCTATAAACTGGAAGGCAGTTTTACCCACTGTTAGTTGCACATGGATAGTCTCTGATGCTTCGTGCTTTGCCACCAACCTGGAGGTGTGGGTATCTTTGATGAATCTCCGTGGTTCGTCCAAGTTTTGGGGCGAAAAGCATGGAATGAGGTATAACCTGGTAGTGCTGGGGTGCTCTGGAGCCCTGAACCAGGTTTCTGTTACTGCAGAGATATCAATGTTCTCCATGCTAAGGAGAGTTGAGTGTGTGCATCTTGAGGTTTAGACTTCTGGCGTTGAGTAGCATTACTCTTAGTTTCTTATCCCTTGATACCTATGGAGGTGGGTTTGTCTTTTGAGCCTTGCCTAAAAGGCACTATGGGGGTAGCAAGAGCCTTTGCCAATATCCAGCCCAGGGGTGACAGGTGCAAGCCGTCCCTAGCGAAGCATCGTGGCTTGTCGAGCATATCATCCCAAGCTGACAGGCATTGGATCCCCTTTGAATGACACCAGTACTTAAGCCAATTGTTGAAATTGATCATCTTGTCTTCATATTGTGGCATCATTCTTGGTGAGGGTAAGATGCTACTCAAGGTCAGGGTCATACCGGCCTGGGCTACATGCTCAGAGCTCCTTTATGTCTCTTTTCATGTAGTCCAGGGAGGTACGTCTCAGGTCATTCACACCAGCATGGACAATGACTGTTCAATATATATTTTCACATATATATATATATGTATATATATATATATATATATATATATATATATATTTTTTTTTTTCACATATATATATATGGGATAGGTACTGATCCCCGAAGGAACTTTTCACCGAAGTACAAATAGCCGGGCATACTTCCGTGAAAGTGATTTTTATTGAAAAAGCAGTTTCACAGAAGTATGTCTGTAGCTAGAGGGAGTCGTAGGGGAATGACTGTTGCGGAGATCGTACTACGGTGTAGATAAGGGAATATTCCCTTTTCCTCACTGTAGTACGATCTCAGAGTGAAAACATTAAAGTAGGGGGGTGCAGGAGGCTTGCCCCCTGCTTAAAAGTAGTTTGATTTTTTTTTTAATGCACTTTAACGAAAGCGCTTTTTCGGTGAAAGCGCTTTTGTTAAAGTGTGTTCGGTGATTTTGGATTCGGACTATTGAACTTTCGTTCAATAGTCCTAGATCCATCCTAGATCCATATATATATATATATATATATATATATATATATATATATATATATATATACACATATATATATATATATATATATATATATATATATATATATATATATATATATATATACACATGTACAGATAGATCTATATATGACCATATATATAACGCAATATACAGATGTACATAAATACACATATATGAATATATATGTGTATGTACATGTACACATATATCTATATATGTATATATAGATATATGTGTACATATATCTATGTATATATATATATATATATATATATATATATATATATATATATATATATATATATCCTTGTTATGTGTAAACATGACTGTTGTATATACCTTCCCTGATGTATCACACCATATTTATCTGATATGTGTTCATTTAGATATAACAACATACATGATTCAACAGTAATATCATTAACATGTACTACAAAATTGCAGAAGTCATAGCAGTTGTTCAATACTATTCAGTATGTATTCTGACAGATATATTGGAAAAAAACAACAGCTGTTTTCACAGCTGTGATGGCTTAGTGGTTAATTGCTGTGACTGTAGTGTACCGGGTCCTGGGTTCAAGACCTGCAAGGGTTGTTTATTTTGTTGTTAGGCAGAGCAAGGGCTGTTTACAGAGTTGTTTAGGCAGTTTTGAGCAGCTTTAAGTGGGTTTGTGTGGGTTTGCACGATGTTAAGCAATGCTAACGTATGGTTAAATGTACAGGCACTTACACTGTGTTGGCTTCACTTACCAGTTTACAAATGTGCTTAGCATTTATATTGCAGCAGTGCTGAAACCTGCTAAGCATGACTCAGCCCTGGTAACCAGTGCTCAAATTCCGCTCTGATAAAATAGCAGGGTAATGACATCTTTAATAAGTGTATTTAATTCCATGTACATAACATGCGTCTATGTGCTGTCATTACAGTTGCAAGGGGTGTGAGTCTACTGTCTGGGACACCTGAGTATATATGGCTTGTACAACACTCTTTTCCATTTGAATGTGTTACATACATGGGTAGTATCCCAGGTTATATGCAGTCACACTGGCATGTAGTGTATCATTACATTACTACTCTTGACAGTGCTTTCCCAAGTAAGAGTAGATTGCAGATTGTAGTACTGGAACCAACACCCCTGCATGCAAAGATGGACTCTCAGTCCTCACTGTCATGTTTTTGGTGTGTGAGCTGTGTCTCATTAAATATTTCCTACTGGATATTGATCTGACATATGGATATTAACTGTAGACTATTTTGTGTATAGGACATGTCATTGAGGGTTGCTGTCATGTAGTAATGGTATACCTATCAGTGTCAGACATCTCTCTGTCAACACATTCATCCTAATGCATAGCTAGTTGGCTAGCTGATGTCTGTCTGTCCTATGTACAGATGTGCAGATGTCAGGTATCCATATTGGCTACTTACAGGCAATTCTATACTTGACTACATCTGACATGTCTGCCCAGCTGTGTTATGAATGCCACAGCTAGAAATCCACACCCTGTATGCACGACATGCCATAAATACTTTAACTGCACTACCGTAGTCAACAGAACATGTTTGGGTAAAGGTCTCCAAGACAGAACCTGACCATGTTATGTATTACCTGTTGCATACATGTCAACTGGAGCACCTCACTGGCCCTCTGTAAGAGGCAGCCAGATGATTGGATGTTGCATGTAACTCTCACCCTCAGGATCATCCTTGTGGTATCTGTTGATAGATGGCCTGCTGGCACATGGCACGGTGGCATGATACCACTGTACCCATATTCCTTACACTTCCCATCTCTCCATGGACAATAGCCTGCTACACACCTATGAACACCTGCATCAATGGACCCCAGTACTGACAAATGTGTATGTGTGCATTACTGAGAATAACAGTGTCTGTGTATTTGTAGACCTGTAGTTGATAATACCCTGATGCCCTTCACACACACCGCACCCCCATTGCCATAGCTAGATGTGGCTGCTGCTGTAGTGGACATTATATGTACCTTGTTACACACTTCACCCTAAGGGCTGCCTGGGGCTTGCAGTACCAGTGCAACACTGTTGTACAAATGGGTTGATAGGCATGATATACCCTCTAAGTTCTGGCAAGTGTGTGTATGTGTACATGTGTGTATATTTGTAGGATACAGCATTCTGAGGCCACATTCTCCCAATACAATATGCCTTGCTACACAGTATTAGGGATAATGATGTTGCTGACCATAGGAGAGCCATGCCAATGCATCACCCTACTATCCATGTGGCATGTGCATTAGAGGCATATCCCTGTAGTAGCACTCTTGAGATAGACAAGGGGTTGTATTGCAGTCCTGGTCAGTGTGTGATGGTGGGTATGTCAAAGTGTTATCATTGGTTTCAGTGCATACAATATCCACTGTGGGGTGTGGGTGCTGGGCATACTGTCTTTACACCATGGTACCCACAGTACATGTCCCATGTTCCACTGTATGGGGACCACTGTCACCATCAACCATACAGGTAACTGATAACACTATCCAGCCCAGTTATGCAAGTGCTGTGTGCAACTTATCTGTAATAGAATGGACACACTGACAAGGTAGTTAGCACTGATAAGCCCAGGTCTCTTAGATGTGTGTATGACTGTTATGTGTTTGTCAATGTGTATATTACAGTATGTCACACTATTTATTGTCCATAAACAACCAGTACATCCCCCATTACCATACTGTACAGGCCTGGGGATGTTCTTCATGTAACATGTAACCTGGAACACAACTAATCCTAAAAGCTGTGTGGTGTGTGCAATTAAGGCCACACACATCAGTAGCACTACATACCTAGGTAGGGGTTCTAGTCCCAGTGTTACCAAGTAAGAGTGTGTCTGTATGTAAAGGAATCTACTTTCATTTGCAGAATATACATGTCCCAGGAGGTCATATGTCCGAGAACTGCCTAGCAAATGCTAACATTTTATAGGTATCATCCTGTGGAAATACATTTCATCACAACTAGTGGTAGATGTGTAAATGCCCTCTTCCCCACTGTATAGGTGTATAGCGATACTGGGGTTGGTATATATAGCTGGGTGTGGCTCTTGTGTACACAGCCACCATCATTGCAGTTACTGTTGAGTGTATCCCCCCGGTTAGCTGGCCGTAATACTGTACAGTTCATGTTAACAGGTTAAGTAGTTGTCTATCACACTGTCTGTGGTTCTGCAGCACCTCTCACCCTCCAAAGGGTAGGGCTGTGCCACCCTCACCAGCAGACTTATGTTTACCAAGTTGAGGACTGCACTACATTGGGGAAGGGGACACATACCCTGCCAGTACCATTGTCAATGATATTAAACTAGCAGACTGCTTATTTTCCAATGTGTTGTTGTGCCTATTCTGTCTTGGTGAAATTACATAGGCTAAAATGGGTTCCTTGCAGAGGTACATACATCCATGTGTACAGTATTCTCTGTGTATTGCCTCAACACCAAAGCCTCTGTGTGTGTTATACACAAACATGTAGTGTGTACCACCCAGTACACTTACCATTGTCCACTGTAGAAGGGCTGCTGACATCAGCCACCATGCACTCACCTGTATAAACCACCCTATCGGCCATGTGGCACATGTTATATAAACCTGTTCACCTGTACCCAGGATATGGCACAGCCAAGGTGTCACCACAGTGCCATACCCCTTGTAGGATACAACAGTAGACCATCATCTTGCTGACACATGGACATCTACAACACAAACAGTACATTATGGAGACCACAAACACTCAGTGTTAATAACAGCTATAATGCATCATGGCTGGACAGCTACACTTACTGACATGTAAGCATTAAACTTTACTGCTGACAACATGTTACACAGCATTACATTGGTACATCACAATACAGTCACACTGTGCATCAGAGCAATATTAGCCTGTCCCTGCATCAATGTTAATTATGACAGGGATGTAGCACAGGTATCATCATATGCACAGGGTGTGTTGGTTGTTTGCCAGAGACCTAGGCTGAGCCATATGTTTGACACCATGTGTGTGAGTGAGGGGGTTTAGTTATTAATTTGGCTGTGGTGATGTGATGTGTGTAGGTATGGGGTTGCCCTAGCTGTGATGGTATTGTGTGTGAGTGTATGCATGCACACAGTTCTGCCATGTGGCTGCCGTATACAGGGGTTTGTTGGACAGCTGCAGATCGTACCTGGCAGGGTGTGAAGTTCGCCATCTCTGGCCATGGACATGAGAGCTGTGCCTGCCAGAAGTTCCATGGGCACCATCAGGTACAAGCCGCAATATGGTACTCTCCCCTGATGAAGACATATGTCTGCTGGATCCGGGTCCCTCTTGGGACTGGCCAGGGCTATGTGCACGTGGCCTGCTGTGGTGTGGTATGGACAGCACCCCCTGCAGTGCTGAGGCTGGTACTGCCACTACGGGAGCGGCTCTGTGTTCTGGTATGTCCACGTCGACCTCCAGTTGTTGGCATTGCTGACCTATGTCCACATGGTCGTCGCACCACTCCCACCATATGCTGAAGCACGGATATTCCACAGTTGAGGATTGCCACCATCTCACCCAACCATATTTCCATGACCTCTGAAAAATAATGGAGGGCACCTGCAAGATCATGGATGTTGTCAGTAACAGCTGAATGAGTAACCCCCTTAAGCCACAGAGCCTGTCTGGTGTACCATTCCATACATGCCTGTGCCTCCATGATGGCCTGAAACATGCATCTGGTAGTACCAGATGTGGAACTTTGGCCAGGGGCATGATGACCAGCAGCCCTCCAACGAGTACCTCTGTACATCTGCCTATGTGGTACCCTGCCGGACATCCAGCTATGGCTGCTGTGTCCAGACACACGTGCCATAGATACCACACTGTCCTGTCCCATGCCACCAACCGCCAGCTGTGCCTCAGCTATGGCCAGTGGATAGGGGGTGTGTATAGGCAATATGACTGTGTGTGGGTATGGGGTGGATAACAGTGGGATATCAAACGATGGTGCAGCTTCAGCCTCTGACAACGCGCCTGTGCCTCAACACATCTATCATCATTTTCAGTGTCTATATGGACACCATCAGATTGCCTGCAAGAGGGACCCTGACCCACCTTGCCACCTGTGAGTGGAAAACAAGAAACACACTTTAAGACCTGTACATCATTGCTTAACAGTACACACACACACACACACACACACACACACACACACACACACACACACACACACAACACACACACACACGCCATACTTTGCACACAAGACGCGCACACACATGCACACGCACACACACACACACACACACACACACACACACACACACACACACTGACATTCCACCATACTATTTACCTTTCCCTGAGTTTACAGAATGTCCCTAGTTTTTTCTCTTATTTTCCCCATCCTGCATCAGTCTTGAATAATTACAGTCAGTAATACCAATCATTAACATATCATTCTTCTAATAGCTCAGAAAAGTGATCACAAAACATGGCCTGTTACTTCATTAACTCTTTAACTTGATTGGAGTCATTTTTTCACAGACTCCCTGATGTCATCAAGTGTTCACCCTGGTTTTGTCCAGACATCTTGTGCATGGCCCCTATATGTTATGGGCTACTACATTCACTCAATAATGTCATGCACTGGAGTGTCATACTTTACTATTGTTCAGTAGATGCAAGATCTGTTGCTCTATTAACTTTTTTATGTGGACTACAGTAATATTTGGAAACACTCTCTGGTGTTGACTAGTAATTACCCAATGCATCTTTAGTGCTACATAAGTGGGTATTCTTTCACCTTTCTGCTGATTGCAATTAAAACAGTATCACTGGTGTCTAGTTTTCCCTCTCAATCCATCTTTCATGCTGCAGACTTTATTATACTATGAACTGTCCTGAGATTACATTTCAGAAAAGTATTCCTGGTGTCTAATGTGTCTGTCCATGTCCATGCACTGCACGATTTCTAAGGGAAGTTGAGAGGTATGAACAACCCCACACTCACACGTGCATACATGGACACACACACAAACACACACACACACATACACACACGCATTCTACATGCATCAAACCCCTTCCACACCACCAGATAGCACTTACAGACAAATTAACCCCCCCCACACACACACACACACTTACAGGTGAGGTTGCACAAAGATATTACAAACAGCCCTCTCATTACGCATCTGTCAACATGCATGACGTATGGCACTCAGCATACAGTGCAGCTATAGTCAATCCCTGCTAGCAACATTATACATCTCTGTGATGCATGGGTTATGTTAGTAGGTGATGCCCCTTCCCCTGGAACACACTGCACCTATGTACACAGTATTGTTGTGCACCTGTTCGGCACTCTGGCATGTACTGTGCACCATACCTCACAGGTGTACACACCATTGCTGAATGTGTATATATGTGTCAGTTATGTTTGTTTTGCTGTTCACAGCCTCTATGTGTTTGTCCAACACATACTTGGGATTATATGTGGGCAGATGTCATTTGTGAATGCCTGATGACTGATTTACAGATCTCATCATCAGTGGTGCATGTATGGCCAATAAAATACAATTACAATGACAACCTTCAAACCTTACCATGGCTATGGGGAGTGTACACACCCTTATTGATATGGCAACATCTTCCTTGATATGCCATGGGCCATATTACTGCATATGTTAACATTACACAAACCTGATATATGACATATGACCTGTGCAATCAAATGCAGTATCAAACAAATGTGTTAGTTGTGCAGATGCTGATTGAGATGCATACAATTTGTGGGTGCATATGTGTGTAAACCCTTATCATGATGGTCTGTTGTATCTACTGTTATGTGTACTACAGCAGTCACTTTTCCTGGAAGGGGTATACTAGCATGGGCCATCTGCACTTGCCAGTATTCGGTCATTCTGCCCTACAAATGTCCCCCAACTCTGCATGATTTCAAGGTCAAATCATGTGCACAGCCCTTGTAGGTCACACAGTGCTGTCACTATTGCTGTGGAGTCAGAGTTATGTCTGCCACAATTCATGACCTTGACTGTGCGCAGATGCAGCCATTCTTAGTGAACTTTGGATCTCCGCTTCACTGCACTGTTGTGTTTCAGGATGACACCCCCTCACCATCCTCAGCCTTTTTTCAGATGCTTGACAACTATGGCCTACACATGTGTGTCATTTTGCAGTGTCCCAGACTCTGAACGCCATGTGTACTTGCCTAGCCCATGCTAATGAATGGCAAACATACAGGTGTACACTAACACCAACAATGTACTGATGGGGATGGTAGGCCCAGGTGGGGTGAGGTGTTGGTTGTGCAGCACATGTATATTAATTGATACTGTCTGTAGGTTTCCTTGGTACACCAGTATACATTGCAACGCATGCCTTTACGTGAATTTTGCTATGCATACACTACCTACAGAGAGACCTGGCTGATGTTTCCTGTGGTACAACTGTCCCATCTGATTACCCTAACCCATGGGCCACACTTATGTACTGTCCAGGCAATTGTAACACAGGTACTTTACAGCCGGTACTTGTTAGACATTTCTGTAACTCCCTCAGTGTTGTGGCATGTTACTAGGGAGCCTGCATGACCAGTTTGCAACATGTGTCGTCATCTGTTTTGGATGGCCATCTGTTTATTTTCTACATTAATCCTGTCCCATACATCCTTGCCAAATACATGACTGTCTGCACTGTTTGCCATGGTATATGCAATGGTGAGGTAAGGCTACATGTCCAACTCCTGGGTGCTACCTGTTGGGTATGGGATCCATTCCATGGCTTGTAAGATGTGTGCAAGCCATGGCTGCCTCTGTTGAAGGTAAGTGGGCACATTTGATGGCCAAACGTCTTGGATAGCAGGCCATGTTTTGGTGTGACATTGAGGACCTGTACTTGCTGGAAGGTTCATACTCATGAATAATGCATGCTATCAGTACCTGAAAAGCTGCTTCCACAATATGTTATCTGGAGTGTATGCACACATATGCTTCCAGTGTTTGTGAAGGTATGTATTCCCTATATTTGCTGTCCTAACACAGGATTCCATATTATACATTCATTGCTCATGTTAGAACCACATTGCAGGTTGTAAGGGTTGTGGAATACAGTATTGTGATATGCCATAGTGTAGATGTGTAAAAAGTTGCCATTGTAATAGTGGTATATACACTGTTATAGTACTGTATAAGGGTGATGTTTCAGACATGTCTCTACTGTAGGCCATTTGTCCCACCATTATGTTCATCTCTGTGCACACATCTTGCAATGACAGGTTGTTAGTTATATTGCAGGACTCTTACATACCCTTCAGATACACCACCATGGTGACCACTGTGATGCAGTGCAGTTAACAGCAACAATACGTGAACATGTATAGCATGCATTATGGGTAGGTGTGTTAAATGTGTGCATGGAATATACCATGGCCATAACATGACCGGTATATTGGCAAACCTGAACAAACACCATACTCACCAGCTACAGACTGCTGCCCCAGAGGTATACCAGAGGGACCTACATAGTAATGTGAGAGATGTGATGTCAGTAGCCACACCTGTGGCATTGGAACAAAGTGGGAGCAGCATTACAGTACATCAACAGTACACGCGTACAATATTACAGATTATGCACATCTGTTTATTACTACAATGCAGCAACAGAATATATATATTTCATCTCACATATGCACAATTAATCTCTACAGATGCAGATGGATATTTAACATTGGTCTACTGATGTGCCCTGTGGCTTTACCTGCACGCTCCTCAGCCATTGTGTGGGTAGCACCCATCTCCATTATGCTCTCCCCCGGGTCTAGTGTGTGGGCAGGCAGGTGCCCCGAGGCTGGCAAGGAGCTACTCAAAATGTGTCAGGCTGGGCTGAATGGCATAACCCTCCCCATTGCAAGCTGGGCCCCCCTAACCACAGCAGCACTCCAACGGGCATGGTGGAGTAGATCAGTGCAGCGATGTCGGAACTGCTCATAACTGCAGTTATGCAGGCTGACAGTGTTTACCCTGTGGACAAGATCATTCCACAGGGTGGTCCTCTCCTGCAGATTATGGGCTGTATGCCCAAACAGGGTGTGGTAGTGCTGCACCAGGTACGTGATTATGACTTCATTCTCCTGAGGTCTGTAAATTGGAAGTCTTTCCCAAGACATTGTGCCTGAAAGACATAAAGAGGGAAACAGGTCTGAGGACCTCATACTGCAAGGATATAATAGCTGGCAATACACATCTCTGTCTCCCCGCCCACCATATTTGCAACAACAATCTGCTCACACAACTCAATGGGTATGTCTTCAGCAGACCTACTGCTGGGACATATATCGTATTCTACAACAATTTGTGCAATGTGTTTGTAGTCATGTTTCATGTTGAAACACTATCACTGGTGGCCTGTTACAAACAATGTCACCTGCAGGCCATGGTAAGGGCCACTATGGTTCCATATATGCATGTGTTCTGTTTGCTATGTGACTGCTGCACATCTGTTGTTTTGTGTTAATGGGGATATCTATGCATGCTGTTAGACATAATCCTGGAATGTGTGGACTATTCCTACCCACATATGTTCTATAACAGTAACACAATAGCATGTTTGGGAAGACAGTTGCCAGCAGAACCACATGTGTGTATGTATGTATATATATATATATATATATATATATATATATATATATATATATATATATATATATATATGGGGTACATTCAAACATCAGATCCAAACTCTCTAACTCTCCTTCTTGAACAGCTGCACTGTTCGACCTTGCTACAACACAGACAGGTGTCACATGTGGACACAGCCTAACATTAGGGGGTATATATAGGGACAGATTGCTGGTAAGCCTATTACACACCTATGGCATGTGTGCATGCTATATTACATGTTAACATGACTGTCCTGCAATTGCTGGGCTCTCAAACTCATGTGTCTATCATAATGGCATTACTTCCACCACCAACTATTGGCCACACTAATATACATCTCTTGCAGTACACAACACACACTATGATGGTTTACATCTTTTCATTCAGTGCTGATCTCCACAGTTGACAGGCATGGCCCACTACCCACAGGGACAGACACTATTTTCCATAGCAGTTGTTCAGCAGGACATCATTACAACAACTCCTGTTGGCACATATAATTCATTCCACATCATCTATCCAATTATTATAGACCAAGTACTATATTCAATTACATGCATATATGCTTTACATACCTGTTGTAGGATTGTCATCTCCTCTGGATACAGTTTGCTGTGTCCTCTTGGTTAACTTGGGATGTCTGTAGGTTCAGTTGTTGAACAACTTTTTATTTACTGGATGTTATTTTGTTTGTTTCTCTCTCTATCTCTCTGTCTCTCTCCACTACATGGATTGAGCTGCTTTGAATAGATTGCAGCATAGATTTTGTAGGTGATGCACATGATCAGGTGATGGTCTGTACACCAATCAGTATCCACCACTTGCTACCTGCATGCAGCCTGCTGTGTATTACTTCCAATTATAACTGACATGGCAACCCACTACTATAAATTGCTAAATCATGTGGGCATTTTCCCTTTACCTTTCCTGTATGGAGAACATCCTTCCTGTGTGTGGGCAGCAGTGTTACAGACAGGAGGTAGCAATACCTATTACAAGAGAACTTGCAGACACAGACCAACTACATATTTGTATAAGGTTCCAGACTTACAGACTGTGTGAGTAGTGTTGTTATATGCATTGCATATCGCTAGTGTTACAGGGTTTGTGTTTACATACTAATTTACATGGAATGCAATCTCTCTGCATAGCTCTCAACTATGGGCCTATCCACATGATGGCCAGAGGATTGGCTGTTATGTTATGTCTGTCCACCACACAGGTCTTGTCTCAGATATATCACTGGCATTCTGTCTGCTGAGTGCTATCAGTACATGGCTATATCCATTTGTGTTTCTGACTTCATATTTCTGAATAAGGGTATGTTGCAAGCAATCCTGTAACACCAGCAACTTTCTCAGTGTATAACAACAATATTGCAAATATGGCCTTGTTTTCCAGCCTCTGTTCTCCACCTATATACCAGGCTTTGTCCATATGTCATGCAGTAAGAGGTTGTTAAGTAGTGGCCTATGATTATGTTGTGCTGCCATTCCTGCCATCATTCCAGTGATGTTGTGGTTCCCACACATATTGTGGGGCAGGGTCTATATATATGTGGGCTACAGCTGGACAAAGTGTGTGTGACCTTGTACAGTCTAGAGGTCAGTGTATGTAACATGTTATATACCCATTTAAGTCATTATATGAGGGAGAGGTATGCACCATATATAACCTAGGTTGTTACAAATTGTGAGGGATATCAGTAGTAAGACACCTTAAGGAATATGGCTGTAAATTTTCATACAGTTTATCTTGGGAACATTGGTGAGATAGTGCTTACTATCTTACAGACTGTTCTGTTTGTAAGTGTGATAGTGATGTTTTAAGTTAAGCATTGGTATGTAACAGATACATCTTCATTGCGACAACTTAATTCTTTTCCCCTAGGGATTAAGTACAGAGTGTAATTGGAGGCTGCTGAACTATATATCTTATAACAGATATAACTAAATCTGCATTACTTACTGTTGATTGATTCTTATCTTCTGGGCCAGTGTTTCTTTACTGTTGTACTACTTGAAGGCCTTGGCCTGGACAGCAACATATGTTATGCTTTTGGATTACTGTATAAAATGTTTTGCTTGAGAGTTACATTACTCAGATAGTATGTATTTAAAACACTTAACAGCTATATGACATGACATATACAAATGAAATAGTGCACAAATAAACATTTCTTATGTATACAAACCTGTGTGTGGTGTCATATCCTTTGACTTCTCTGTGGGTATATGTTTCATGCAATAATTGTCTTTTGTATGAGAGAATCAACCACTGTCCATTTTAAAAGGTGCCAACGGTAGGAATACTGGCTGTTCAATATACTGTGCATCCTCTAAATATGTATCTTCCTATACATATCTATACGTAGTAATATATGTATATGTGTGTGTATGTGTATATACATATATATCTATATATATGTATATATGTATCTGCATATGTGTGTGTGTGTGTGTGTGTGTGTGTGTGTGTGTGTGTGTGTGTGTGTGTGTGTGTGTGTGTGTGTGTGTGTATGTATCACTGGAATGTTTACTGCTTCCACATTGTACATTCCCTATTGTAGACAGACTGTTCTGCATGATATCTTATTGATACCATCCTGACATCAGAGAAGTGGGATGGATTACTGTTAACTTCTTGTGGCTATGTTGTGAAGGGTCATGGGTATGAGACTTGCAAGGGTTGGTATTGTGTTGCAAGGCAGATCTGTTTGGCAGTTGTGGAAGGGATGATAGCAATAATTACAAGAGGTACTTAAATTGGGCCCCCTCACCCCCATTAACGGTGCTTTGGTCATATATGTATTTGTTGTGCTCTCTGATATATATATACATATATATATATATATATATATATATATATATATATATATATATATATATATATATATATATATATATATATATATGTGTGTGTGTGTGTGTCATTATCCTTAATTAAGAAGGTATTTGTTGCAACACAAGAGGCCATTTTTGGTGGGATTTCTTGACAGTTTGCTGTATGAGGATGTCAAATTTCTGACAGTTCTCTATTAGGACTTTGAGTAAGTTTTTGTATGCAGCAAGTTCAATAAGAGTGTCATTTGCTGAGATGATGGAAGAATTATTTTTGTACTGCTGATAGATTTTGGGGTGAAGAGCATTTTTTTTTTTTTGCAGTTAGGAGATAAGATTGATTAAGCCAGGATTCAGTGAAGGAACATGCTTTTTGTTTCTTTTCTTGTAGTGCTAGGAAGGATTTTCTGTGTGAACAATAGTGGCTGTGTGCAGACTGCTAATAAAGATATTTTATAGTATAGGGCCTAGTATTGAGCCGACTGAGATGGGCAGAAATGGTGATTGTTGTTTCTGCCATTTAACTGCTTGCAATATGTTACAGAGGTAACTGCGAAGCCAAGAAAGGGTGGTGTAATCAAAAATTTGTGAGGATAGTTTATGGAGGAGAATTTGGTGGGATACTATGTCCAAAGCCTTGGGTAAATCCAAGAACAGTGATGAGACATGCTTTCCTGAGTCCCTGTTGAGATTTACTTGGTTAATAAAGCTAAGGAGAGCTGTAGTAGTGCAGTGATATGGTCTGAAACTATGCTGGGTTGAGCAGAGTTGGTCATTGTCTATTACATAAATTAGAAGTTGTGATTGAATGTATTGTAGATAAGGGAGATGATGGCTATTATGTGTTAGTTATTCAATTCAGTGGCATCCCCTCCTTTGTGTAGTGGTATGATTATGGATTTTTTCCAGATGATGGGTATGTAGTTTTCTTGACTATACTTATTTAGAAAGATTGAGTTGGGGAAAGCTAATCTATCGGCAGCCATAGAAATATGCTCAGAGTATAGGTTATCTGCAGCCAGAGTAGCGAGTTTGAGTTTCAGGATCAGTTTTCTGATGGTATTAGTGGACACTGGCTTAAGATGGAAAGTGAGGGGCTGCTGGGATATTTGTAAGGTTATATAGAGAAGATTACATGATTGGTTTCTAATGAGAATTGAACTGATTAGGGATTGGATCAGGGTCATTGGCAGTAGCAGGAATTAGTTCTGTTTGTTATCCTGTTTTAGGTTATTTCTTCCATTGTTCTTTACACATACATTTACAGAAACTGTACAACAGTACAACCAATGTTGCCATTTCATTCTGTAAGTTCAGACCAGGAAATATAACTGTAGGCTTTTTACACATAAAGCATTGCTCTAATTGGACGTTAGAAAGGATATGTTCCCTTTGATTTGTAGAGTTGTATGTTTGGAAATTTGTTCTCTGCTTGGAAGAAAATTAAGGGCAATGCAAGTTGCAAGCAAATTGAGGACTAGGAAGTCTACCTCAAAGTTTATACTGCTAGGAATAAGTCTATGTGATGACAGTGAAAAATTTAGAATCACTGTTAACCGAGTGATAATTAGTGGCAACCTCAAGGGATGTAGAACATATTAAGTACGTATCCTTGTAACAATGCCACAAAGATCTTCACAATATGTAAGTACAGTAATGCAGTTCATATAGGTATATGAGGCACTGGGAATCTGTTGGGCGGCACAATTCCAGGGCACTTCTGTGGGCTAGGCTTGTAAAGGCAATTAGGGCCATTAGCCTAGTACACACCTATGAACCTATGAACATATATATATATATATATATATATATATATATATATATATATATATATATATATATATGTGTGTGTGTGTCTGTGTGTGTGTGTGTATGCGTGTGTGTGTGTGTGTGTGTGTGTGTGTGTGTGCGTGTGTGTGTGTGTGTTATTATTATATATATATATATATATATATATATATATATATATCTGTTTACATATATATATATATATATATATATATATATACATATATATATATATATGTATATATATATATATATATATATATATATATATATTTCTACATATATATATATATATATATATATATATATATACATCTACATATATAAATACATTTACTCTACTGTTGAATGACTGTGCTGGATGATATGTTTGAGAAAACATCAGAGCTATTTATATCTGGCATGGCTTAGTGGCAAATCACTTTGGCTATGTTGTGCAGGGTTCTGTGTTTGAGACTTGCAAAGGCTGTTTATTTTGTTGCTGGGCAGAACAAGGGCTGTTGGATACAAAGTGATTAAGGCACTTTTAAGCAGTTGTAAGCAGGTTTGCGCAACTGTAAGCAATGCTAACTTTTGGTTAAATATGCTTACGGAGAGCCAGCTTCAAAATTGCTTATTCTGTGTGCACATTGCTTACCCCCATGCAAACAGGATTAAACCTGCTTACTGCTGCTTAAAAGTGCTTGCTCCTGCTTACTCCCGCTCTAATTTCTTTAAAAGAAAAGAAAAAGGGGTGATAGGAAAGAGGTGAAAAAGAGGTGCAAAGAGGGTAAGACAGTAGGGAAAATAGCTAGGGATATGCAGGACAGGAATAGGGAAGGTCCATAGCTGCGCATTACTTCTACAGCAACAGCTGGGCATAAAAAAGTGATTTGGAGGTATATTTGGACACTCAAATCCGTGAGAGAAGGAGTGAGGACAACAATAATATGTTGTGAAGCCAATTAGAATATAGATTACATGTGTCCAGTGGACACATGTGTGAGAAATGGACAGCTAAGGTGTACAGGGCTTAGATTTGTTTTGGGAGCATATTAATTTTTTTTAAATTTAAGGTCAGATGGCATGTTGGCGAAACATAGTAGGTATATTTGGGTAAGTAGGTTGGGTAGGATGACAGACAAGACAGACAAAACAGCATACAGAGGAGGTATATGATCCATGTGGGGGTAAACACCTTGGATGGGGAGGGGTGTTTGGAATTTGGAAGCCCATGAGCCCCCAAATGGAAACAGTGAGACTGAGGTCCCCACCCATGGGCAGTTACCACTGCAAATTCACAGCCCCAAAGGTGGCTGTGCTGGCAGCTGGGTAGAAGGGGAAGGCTGACCCCTCTAAATGCTCCACACCACCCTCAAGCAGGTGTAGCTGATCTCTGAACTCCCTGTGGAGCTCGCTATGCACCAGACCCCGGACTTGACAAGGGCTGACAGTTTCCTGTCCATGCCCGCTCCCAGGGGGGTGAGCCCCATCCCCTGAGGCAGTTCCACCCCCTTTTTTTTTAAAAAAGGTCATTGGCCCCCGGGAAAAGGAAAAAAAAACCAGCCCCCCAAAGGGAAAAAAAAAAAAGGTTTCCCCAAAAAAGTTTGGGGCCCCCCCAAAAAAATTTTTGCCCCGGTTTTTCCCGTTTTCCATAGGGCACTTTTTTTTGGCTTTTACCCCCTCAAACGGATTTAAAACCTCTTACGGGGCCCCGCCTGACAGTTTCCTGTCCATGGATGAGCCCCATCCCCGAGGCAGTTCCAAAGGGGCATGCAGGGCCCGCAAGGAGGTCCCAGACCCCCTTTCTGGGGCCCGTGCCATGCCAGATGATTTGGGGCCACTTTACCACCTTTAAATGCTATGGTGTTTCAATTTTAAAACATATGTGGGGTTTTAAAATATGTGAAAAAAAGCCATTTCCCGGGGCAACATATTTTTAATGTAAAAAACAAAAAAGATTTTGAATGGTTTTTTAATGTAAACCAATCAGTGCATCACATTATATATCAAAAAAAAGAAAAATTAACCCAAATTGAAATTATTATAATGTTCATTAAACCAAAAAAATTTAATTTCAATCCAAATTTTTTTTATTTCAAATTTTTGAATGTTTTCTAAAAATGCCCATTTTGCAATGCAAAAAATTTAAATTGTTCTTATAACTATATGCAAAAACATTTTAGTTTCCAAGGTAGATTTCAGATACCAATTTTTTTTACTCATATGCACCAAGGCATATTAAGGGGGTGTTTATGTTTTTAAAACCTTTTGGGGGTTTCTCATGTTTCACATTTACTAAATGAAAATTTCTTAATTTTAATTATTTAATAAAATAATACCCTTATTTTTGTATTTAAAATTGTATTTTTTTAAGACATTTATGTGTTCTTTATTAAAAATTGTTAATAAAACTTTCCTTATTTTTTTTTAAACAAAAGTATTGCATGTTT
>NC_056739.1:368580155-368742974 GCF_019279795.1 Protopterus annectens | reverse complement strand
AAATGTTTACCCTGTGGACAAGATCATTCCACAGGGTGGTCCTCTCCTGCAGATCATGGGCTGTATGCCCAAACAGGGTGTGGTAGTGCTGCACCAGGTACGTGATTATGACTTCATTCTCCTGGGGTCTGTAAATTGGAAGTCTTTCCCAAGACATTGTGCCTGAAAGACATAAAGAGGGAAACAGGTCTGAGGACCTCATACTGCAAGGATATAATAGCTGGCAATACACATCTCTGTCTCCCCGCCCACCATATTTGCAACAACAATCTTCTCACACAACTCACTGGGTATGTCTTCAGCAGACCTACTGCTGGGACATATATCGTATTCTACAACAATTTGTGCAATGTGTTTGTAGTCATGTTTCATGTTGAAACACTATCACTGGTGGCCTGTTACAAACAATGTCACCTGCAGGCCATGGTAATGGCCACTATGGTTCCATATATGCATGTGTTCTGTTTGCTATGTGACTGCTGCACATCTGTTGTTTTATGTTAATGGGGATATCTATGCATGCTGTTAGACATAATCCTGGAATGTGTGGACTATTCCTACCCACATATGTTCTATAACAGTAACACAATAGCATGTTTTGGAAGACAGTTGCCAGCAGAACCACCTCTCCTACCTCATCTGGCTAAATTACCAGGCCACATCACATCTGGGACCCACCCTGGGACCTCATCATCTACTGGTCCTGCACTACCTTCAGGTGGAACCACCTCAGGGGATGGTGTTCGCCCCCACCCCTGGGAGCACACACAGACAGGATCCTGTCACCCAAAGTCAGGTCCAGGGTCTGGTGCATAGGGAGCTCCACAGAGACTTAAGGGATGTGCTACAGCATCTTGAGGCCCTCCGTACACAATCACCGGGCCTGCATGCTCCTCCTGCTCAGCCCCTAGCCCAGGCACCTTCAGGGACCAGAAGATGCTGTTTTGACTTCCCATGGGTGGGACCTTGGTCCCATTGTTTCCAAATGGGGGCTCATGAGCTTCCAAATTCCAAACCACACTCCCCATCCAAGGTATTTACCCACTGCATGGGTCATATACCTCCCCTGTATGCTGTCTTGTCTGTCTTCCAACCAAACCTACCTCCCCAAGTATACCTACTATCCTTCCCCAAAATACCAATCCCACCTTCACAAACAAGGGCAATAAGTTCCCAACATAAAGTTTACACCAGACATAACTGTCCATTTTGCACCCACTTACTGTATATATGTATATATATATATATATATATATATATATATATATATATATATATATATATATATATATATATATATATATATATATATATATTTATGTGTGTGTGTGTGTGTGTGTTTGTCTGTGTGGGTATTGATATGTGTGATGTTCTCTCATACATATTGTACAGCACTGTCATTCAACAGTAGTGTACATGTACATGTATTTATATAAATATGTGTGTGTGTTTAACAGAATAATAATTAAGCTGCTGAGGATAGGCTCCAGAGTCCTAAACAAGCATAAAAGATACGAAGAAATCTTAGCTGAGCAGTACTACTTTATTATAACTCACACTAGCACTTTCACAAAATGCTTCATCAAGTGTATAAAATATTGCAAACACCTACACCTTAAATACAAGGTAAAATAATCACATGACATACTCTAATTAATTTTTAAAGGCACCAAAATAAAACTCTATTATAAAAATAGTTACATATGTATTTGAACAAATAATAAGAAGGTTCGATAAATAACACTTAGCCATACATAAATATATATAAAAAAAATCTATCAATAATCAGAGAAAAGCATCAAAAAAACATAAGACATAGATTATCTAAATAGAGCTCTTTTGCTAAGTACAGGTTTCATTGGCACATGATCATTTAAACCATGTCCTTGATTTGCTCTTAACATCACTATCCACTTGGCTTCCGTCTCTTCAGTTCTAGCTCTAATATCACCCACTCTTAAATTCTCATACGTCCTAGATACAACCATAAACAGGAATTTATGTTGTTCCCCTTTACTTAAAACATGCTTTGCTAGGGCATTATTGCAACTACCTTTACCAATATGGTAATTATGCTCCCTTATTCTATCCTTCAAAGCACGATCTGTCTTGCCAGCATAGAAACATTTGCAGATGGTACAATTAGCTAAATAGACCACGTGCATGGTTTCACAATCTGCCTGTACCCTAACTTCATATACTTTGCCTGTGTCTGGATGTACAAATGATGTCTCTACATTGATAAACCTACATTGTGAGCATTTACCACATGGTCTAGTACCAAATTAATTTAATCTACACTTCATTCCTTTAACATTACATAGTCTCCTTTTCAGATTTTTCTTATTCTTATAAGTAAATTGAGGTCTAGGGCCTATAATCTCACTCATCTGTGGGTCTGTCAACAAAATACCCCAATGTTGATTAATAATATCAGTGTATCTCTTTACATCCCTTGAATAGGGTATACAGACCTTAATTTTATCATCCTTCTTGTCAATCTTATTGGAAGGTCGTTCTGAGAAGTATGGTTTGGCTCTAGATTCTCTCGGTTGTGAGACTTGTGTAGCACTATGCTCTATTAGCCTATGATCATAACCTCTCTCTGTGAGTTCATTGATTGTTCTAAGCTTCTGCTCTTCAAACTCAGTATTTTTTAAGCTTAATCTTGACGCTCTATAGAATTGATTCTGGGCTACATTTCTAAAGATGTACTCTGGATGCATACTATCCCTTGCTTGAAGACTGTTAACATAACAGTCCTTCCTATACAGTCTGGTAGACACCATACTGGTATTATCCTTCTCCACAACTACGTCTAGAAAATTAATACTTGTCTCTGAATAATTTAAAATAAATCTTAAAAATGAGGTAGTATTATTAATAAACTCGACAAAATTCATCAATTCTAAAACTGAACCTTTCCACAAAATGAAAAGGTCATCTACAAACCTATGGAATAAAATCTTATCTTTAAAAGGCCCTTCAACCAGGAAGTCTGTTTCCCATTTCATCATAACAGCATTAGCATAGCTGTTCGAGCATGCACTCCCCATCACCACACCATTTTTCTGCCAGTAAATTTGGTCTTTAAATAGAAATACATTATTCAAAAGCACTAGAGACATCAGCTTAATAAACAATTCAATATCACTTATGCTGTAAATACAACTTTTGAACAATTGTTCCTTCAAATAATCAAGCCCTATTCCATTAGGAATGACTGTAAATAATGAAACAACATCAAAGGTAACAAGCAAACATTCCATATTCAACATACCACAATTAGTGCCCTCATATAAATCGCGCAAAAAGTGCTCAGTATCTTTAAGAACATGAATGGAATTCTGTATTACTGGCTTCAATTTATTCTCCAGGAATACTGAAATACACTCTGTGCACCATCCCCTCCCTGTAACAATAGGGCGTATAGAGCGTCAAGATTAAGCTTAAAGAATACTGAGTTTGAAGAGCAGAAGCTTAGAACAATCAATGAACTCACAGAGAGAGGTTATGATCATAGGCTAATAGAGCATAGTGCTACACAAGTCTCACAACTGAGAGAATCTAGAGCCAAACCATACTTCTCAGAACAACCTTCCAATAAGATTGACAAGAAGGATGATAAAATTAAGGTCTGTATACCCTATTCAAGGGATGTAAGGAGATACACTGATATTATTAATCAACATTGGGGTATTTTGTTGACAGACCCACAGATGAGTGAGATTATAGGCCCTAGACCTCAATTTACTTATAAGAATAAGAAAAATCTGCAAAGGAGACTATGTAATGTTAAAAGAATGAAGTGTAGATTAAATTCATTTGGTACTAGACCATGTGGTAAATGCTCACAATGTAGGTTTATCAATGTAGAGACATCATTTGTACATCCAGACACAGGCAAAGTATATGAAGTTAGGGTACAGGCAGATTGTGAAACCATGCACGTGGTCTATTTAGCTAATTGTACCATCTGCAAATGTTTCTATGTTGGCAAGACAGATCGTGCTTTGAAGGATAGAATAAGGGAGCATAATTACCATATTGGTAAAGGTAGTTGCAATAATGCCCTAGCAAAGCATGTTTTAAGTAAAGGGGAACAACATAAATTCCTGTTTATGGTTGTATCTAGGACGTATGAGAATTTAAGGGTGGGTGATATTAGAGCTAGAACTGAAGAGACGGAAGCCAAGTGGATAGTGATGTTAAGAGCAAATCAAGGACATGGTTTAAATGATCATGTGCCAATGAAACATGTACTTAGCAAAAGAGCTCTATTTAGATAATCTATGTCTTATGTTTTTTTGATGCTTTTCTCTGATTATTGATAGATTTTTTATATATATTTATGTATGGCTAAGTGTTATTTATCGAACCTTCTTATTATTTGTTCAAATACATATGTAACTATTTTTATAATAGAGTTTTATAATGGTGCCTTTAAAAATTAATTAGAGTATGTCATGTGATTATTTTACCTTGTATTTAAGGTGTAGGTGTTTGCAATATTTTATACACCTGATGAAGCATTTTGTGAAAGCGCTAGTGTGAGTTATAATAAAGTAGTACTGCTCAGCTTAGATTTCTTCATATCTTTTATGCTTGTTTAGTACTCTGGAGCCTATCCTCAGCAGCTTACTGATTATTCTGTTCTTCACTTTTTATTGCTGTGGCGGTTTCTGGTGCTTGGCCTTTTGTGTTTTTTTGCTATGTGTGTGTGTTTGTTTATATGTAGACTTATACTTATATATATATATATATATATATATATATATATATATATATATATATATATATATATATATATATATATATATATATATATATATATATATATATATATATATATGTGTGAGTAGTGTTGTTATATGCATTGTATACCGCTAGTGTTACAGGGTTTGTGTTTACATACTAATTTACATGGAATGCAATCTGTCTGCATAGCTCTCAACTGTGGGCCTATCCACATGATGGCCAGAGGATTGGCTGTTACGTTATGTCTGTCCACCACACAGGTCTTGTCTCAGATATATCACTGACATTCTGTCTGTTGAGTGCTATCAGTACATGGCTACATCCATTTATGTTTCTGACTTCATATTTCTGACTAAGGGTATATTGCAAGCAATCCTGTAACACCAGCAACTTTCTCAGTGTATAACAACAATATTGCAAATATGGCCTTGTGTTCCAGCCTCTGTTCTCCACCTATATACCAGGCTTTGTCCGTATGTCATGCAGTAAGAGGTTGTTAAGTAGTGGCCTATGATTATGTTATGCTGCCATTCCTGCTATCAGTCCAGTGATGTTGTGATTCCCACACATATTGTGAGGCAGGGTCTATATATATGTGGGCTACAGCTGGACAAAACATGTGTGTCCTTGTACAGTCTAGAGGTCAGTGTATGTAACATGTTATATGCCCCTTTAAGTCATTATATGAGGGAGGGGTATGCACCATATATAACCTAGGTTGTTACAAATTGTGAGGGATATCAGTAGTAAGACACCTTAAGGTATATGGCTGTAAATTTTCATACATTTTATCTTGGGAACATTGGTGAGATAGTGCTTACTATCTTACAGACTGTTCTGTTTGTCAGTGTGATAGTGATGTTTTAAGTTAAGCATTGGTATGTAACAGATACATCTTCATCGTGACAACTTAATTCTTTTCCCCTAGGGATTAAGTACAGAGTGTAATTGGAGGCTGCTGAACTATATATCTTATAACAGATATAACTATATCTGCATTACTTACTGTTGATTGATTCTTATCTTCTGGACCAGTGTTTCTTTACTGTTGTACTACTTGAAGGCCTTGGCCTGGACAGCAACATATGTTATGCTTTTGGATTACTGTATAAAATGTTTTGCTTGAGAGTTACATTACTCAGATAGTATGTATTTAAAACACTTAACAGCTATATGACATGACATATACAACTGAAATAGTACACAAATAAACATTTCTTATGTATACAAACCTGTGTGTGGTGTCATATCCTTTGACTTCTCTGTGGGTATATGTTTCATGCAATAATTGTCTTTTGTATGAGAGAATCAACCACTGTCCATTTTAAAAGATGGCAACGGTAGGAATACTGGCTGTTCAATATACTGTGCATCCTCTAAATATGTATCTTCCTATACATATCTATACGTAGTAATGTGTATATAATGTGTAATGTGCATATACATATATATCTATATATATGTATATATGTATCTGCATATGTGTGTGTGTGTGTGTGTGTGTGTGTGTGTGTGTGTGTGTGTGTGTGTGTGTGTGTGTGTGTGTATGTATCACTGGAATGTTTACTGCTTCCACATTGTACATTCCCTATGGTAGACAGACTGTTCTGCATGATATCTTATTGATACCATCCTGACATCATAGAAGTGGGATGGATTACTGTTAACTTCTTGTGGCTATGTTGTGAAGGGTCATGGGTATGAGACTTGCAAGGGTTGGTATTGTTTTGCAAGGCAGATCTGTTTGGCAGTGGAGGAAGGGATGATAGCAATAATTACAAGAGGTACTTAAATTGGGCCCCCTCACCCCCATTAACGGTGCTTTGGTCATATATGCATTTGTTGTGCTCTCTGATATATATATATATATATATATATATATATATATATATATATATATATATATATATATATATATATATCATTATCCTTAATTAAGAAGGTATTTGTTGCAACACAAGAGGCCATTTTTGGTGGGATTTCTTGACAGTTTGCTGTATGAGGATGTCAAATTTCTGACGGTTCTCTATTAGGACTTTGAGTAAGTTTTTGTATGCAGCAAGTTCAATAAGAGTGTCATTTGCTGAGATGATGGAAGAATTATTTTTGTACTGCTGATAGATTTTGGGGTGAAGAGCATTTTTTTTTTGCAGTTAGGAGATAAGATTGATTAAGCCAGGATTCAGTGAAGGAACATGCTTTTTGTTTCTTTTCTTGTAGTGCTAGGAAGGATTTTCTGTGTGAACAATAGTGGCTGTGTGCAGACTGCTAATAAAGATATTGTATAGTATAGGGCCTAGTATTGAGCCGACTGAGATGGGCAGAAATGGTGATTGTTGTTTCTGCCATTTAAATGCTTGCAATATGTTACAGAGGTAACTGCGAAGCCAAGAAAGGGTGGTGTAATCAAAAATTTGTGAGGATAGTTTATGGAGGAGAATTTGGTGGGATACTATGTCAAAAGCCTTGGGTAAATCCAAGAACAGTGATGAGACATGCTTTCCTGAGTCCCTGTTGAGATTTACTTGGTTAATAAAGCTAAGGAGAGCTGTAGTAGTGCAGTGATATGGTCTGAAACTATGCTGGGTTGAGCAGAGTTGGTCATTGTCTATTACATAAATTAGAAGTTGTGATTGAATGCATTTTCTGAGTATTGTAGATAAGGGAGATGATGGCTATTATGTGTTAGTTATTCAATTCAGTGGCATCCCCTCCTTTGTGTAGTGGTATGATTATGGATTTTTTCCAGATGATGGGTATGTAGTTTTTTTGACTATACTTATTTAGAAAGATTGAGTTGGGGAAAGCGAATCTATCGGCAGCCATAGAAATATGTTCAGAGGATAGGTTATCTGCAGCCAGAGTAGCGCGTTTGAGTTTCAGGATCAGTTTTCTGATGGTATTAGTGGAAACTGGCTTGAGATGGAAAGTGAGGGGCTTCTGGGATATTTGTAAGGTTATATAGACAAGATTACATGATTGGTTTCTAATGAGAATTGAACTGCTTAGGGATTGGATCAGGGTCATTGGCAGTAGCATGATTTGGTTCTGTTTGTTATCCTGTTTTAGGTTATTTCTTCCATTGTTCTTTACACATACATTTACAGAAACTGTACAACAGTACAACCAATGTTGCCATTTCATTCTGTAAGTTCAGACCAGGAAATATAACTGTAGGCTTTATACACATAAAGAATTGCTCTAATTGGACGTTAGAAAGGATATGTTCCCTTTGATTTGTAGAGTTGTATGTTTGGAAATTTGTTCTCTGCTTGGAAGAAAATTAAGGACAATGCAAGTTGCAAGCAAATTGAGGACTAGGAACTCTACCTCAAAGTTTATACTGCTAGGAATAAGTCTATGTGATGACAGTGAAAAATTTAGATTCACTGTTAACCGAGTGATAATTAGTGGCAACCTCAAGGGATGTAGAACATATTAAGTACGTATCCTTGTAAAAATGCCACAAAGATCTTCACAATATGTAAGTACAGTAATGCAGTTCATATAGGTATATGAGGCACTGGGAATCTGTCAGGTGGCACAATGCCAGGGCACTTCTGTGGGCTAGGCTTGTAAAGGCACCAGGGCCATTAGCCTAGTACACACCTATGAACCTATGAACACATATATATATATATATATATATATATATATATATATATATATATATATATATATATATGTGTGTGTGTGTGTGTGTGTGTGTGTGTGTGTGTGTGTGTGTGTGTGTGTGTGTGTGTGTGTGTGTGTATATATATATATATATATATATATATATAAATATATATATATCTGTTTACATATATATATATATATATATATATATATATATATATATACATCTACATATATAAATACATTTACTCTACTGATGAATGACTGTGCTGGATGATATGTTTGAGAAAACATCAGAGCTATTTATATCTGGCATGGCTTAGTGGCAAATCACTTTGGCTATGTTGTGCAGGGTCCTGTGTTTGAGACTTGCAAAGGCTGTTTATTTTGTTGCTGGGCAGAACAAGGGCTGTTGGATACAAAGTGATTAAGGCACTTTTAAGCAGTTGTAAGCATGTTTGCGCAACTGTAAGCAATGCTAACTTTCGGTTAAATATGCTTACGGAGAGTCAGCTTCAAAATTGCTTATTCTGTGTGCACATTGCTTACCCCATGCAAACAGGATTAAACCTGCTTACTGCTGCTTAAAAGTGCTTGCTCCTGCTTACTCCCGCTCTAATTTCTTTAAAAGAAAAGAAAAAGGGGTGATAGGAAAGAGGTGAAAAAGAGGCGCAAAGAGGGTAAGACAGTAGGGAAAATAGCTAGGAATATGCAGGACAGGAATAGGGAAGGTCCATAGCTGCGCATTACTTCTATAGCAACAGCTGGGCATAAAAAAGTGATTTGGAGGTATATTTGGACACTCAAATCCCTGAGAGAGGGAGTGAGGACAACAATAATATGTTGTGAAGCCAATTAGAACAGATTACATGTGTCCAGTGGACACATGTGTGAAATGGACAGCTATGTACAGGGCGAGATTTGTTTTGGGAGCATATTACCCTTTTTTTTAAATTTAAGGTGAGATGGGATGTTGGTGAAAGATAGTAGGTATATTTGGGGAAGTAGGTTGGGTAGGATGACAGACTAGACAGACAAAACAGCATACAGAGGAGGTATATGACCCATGTGGGGGTAAACACCTTGGATGGGGAGGGGTGTTTGGAATTTGGAAGCCCATGAGCCCCCAAATGGAAACAGTGAGACTGAGGTCCCCACCCATGGGCAGTTACCACTGCAAATTCACAGCCCCAAAGGTGGCTGTGCTGGTGGCTGGGTAGGAGGGGAAGGCTGACCCTCTAAATGCTCCACGCTGCCCTCAAGCTGGCGTAGCTGATCTCTGAACTCCCTGCGGAGCTCGCTATGCACCAGACCTCGGACCTGACAATGGCTGACAGTTTCCTGTCTGTGCCCACTCCCAGATGGGTGAGCCCCATCCCCTGAGGCAGTTCCACCCAAAGGTCATGCAGGAGTAGCAGACGAGGAGGTCCCAGAGTGGGCCCCAGATGTGCTGGTGCCCGGTGCCATGGCCAGATGAGGTGGGACCACTGTGACCAGCCTTCCCAAATGTGCTATGGTGTTTCAATTTTAAAACATATGTGGGTTAGTAATAGTCATGTGAACAAAAAGCCAGCACTCAACTGGAGCATACATATTTTTAATGTGTAAAAATACAAAAAAACAGACTGATTTCGGCCCAATGGCCTTTTTCAATGTGAAACACAATCAGTAAAAGCATCACATTATATATCAAAATATAATAGAATAATTGAACCCAAATTAGACAATTATTATAGATGTTCATTAAGACCAGGTGATAATAATCCTCCTAATTTCACAATCCAAGATTTTTCTTTTTTATTTAACAATTTGTGCCAACCTGTTTTCATAAATCTATGTCCCAAAATTCTGTCAATGACAATAAATTTAAAGGTTGCTGTCTTATGAACAACAGTATGCTTATATAAAGCATTTGCTGAGTATTTATTTCTAATGTTGCTGAGATGTTCTTAGATACGCAATTGTGTTTGCTATCTACATATGCACCAATGGTCATATGTAAGTGGGAAGTGTTTCATGTTTATAACGGTCATTTTTGGAGGAGTGTTGCTCATGCTTCAGCTATTGTGAGGGCTGGAAGAGGTGAATACCATCGGTTCTTCAGATTTTGGATTTCTTGATGGTGATTTAATGGAAGAGATGAATACCATTCTTATTATTGTCATTTGGAAGCTGAATTAGTCATTTTCACTTCAAGACATTTACTGTGTTGCCCTTGCCTATTAAATGATTGTTAATAAAATCTCTTGGGGCCTTGATTTCTATTTTTTCAAACAACGACTTCTTTTGTGGATGAATAGGAGCCATGTTTGATGTTAAAACT
The DNA here is from genome assembly GCF_019279795.1 of Protopterus annectens. Taxonomy (NCBI): domain Eukaryota; kingdom Metazoa; phylum Chordata; order Ceratodontiformes; family Protopteridae; genus Protopterus; species Protopterus annectens. Next base: position 368,732,275 of record NC_056739.1, on the reverse strand, counting down.
GTTTAGCTTCAATGGACAATTGTTTTTTGTTCTATTTCAATTGAAGGACTTAAGTTCTGTCTAAATTGCATTTATTGTATGTTTCAAAGTTTTGTGAAACCATTTGGGGCTATAATATATATACATCACAAACTTTTCATCCTATTTTTGGATGATAGTGTTTGTTTTTTCATTGTGCATGAGCCAGTTTGGTTTCTTTGTTACATATATTTATATGTGATTAATAGTACAGTTCGATGGTGTGAGCCAAACTGTTTTATTGTTAGCATCTTTCAGTATGAATTTAATGGCTATTCTAAAGGGTTTATCAGCAGATAAAGAAGACATTTTGTTTTTTGGGATGGGCAATATAAATAATACAGGAGTCCAGGCTTAATGCAATCTGGATTTAACATGTACTTCTTTGTTTGACCAGCTTACAAAACACATGAAAAATCTTAGATCATCTGTTTGGCATTTGAGGTTTTTTAAAGCTTATTTAGAAAAAGAAATCACTCCTTGGGGTTTGAGAATTCGTATTAAACCTTTAGTAGGTCAACCAGATGATTTATTACTATCGTCCTGGCCTGATATTCAAAAAAAAACATCCTTACAGTTTGTTAAAATGCTATATGAGTTCTATGAACGTAGAAGAGATACAGCTATACCTGAAGTTACTCAAATTTGTGAAAGGGCAAAATCTTTTGAAGGTTCTGCCACTTATAAACAATGTTTTGACAAACTTGGGGAAGAGTTGCTTCATTCTGAACAAAGAAAAATTCATAAGTTTAACAGAGATTCAAGGGATTACCAACTTGGTAAGCCTTTTGAATACATGAAAAGTGGTAAAAATGTTAAAAATGTTAGATTTGCTCAGAAAGAGTCTTTGCCTGCGGGGCAAAAAAGAAAAAGAAACAAGTCCATTTTGAAAAAATCTATTAGTGATACTACTGGGGAGGATTTATCCTCTTATACTGATACAGAAGTTAATAAACAGCAGACGTCACCAGTTACAAAGAAGTCTTGTAATGTGGTACAAGATAATTTGTCACACAATCCTGATTCAGTCCCTTTATCTTTAACAAGAGGAAGAGGGGGGTAGGAAACATAAATCCAAAAGTAAGCATAGATGGCTCTTTGGAAGCAGTGTTGAACTTCCTGAAACCCAGGTAACTTCCCCTAACAATGTTATTAATATCTCTTCAGTTGTTCTGCTTGAATCTGATTATGTGTTACTAAATAAAGGTCTAAATTTCATTCCAGGGTTTTTGTTTCTGAGGAAATCTTTGTTGAAGATTTGTATGCATTTTGTAGATTGCTTAACCTTAAATTATACTTCCAGGGTATTGAATGTGCAAATGAAAATAGTAGCTTCAGGTTTAATAAATCAACCTTTTTTTTCCACCTATGAATAAAAATGTGGAGGTATTTCAAAAATGTGTACTAAAGGAGTTACATTTTGGTTTGAATTGTGAAAAATATGTTTCCCCTTTAAATTTGTCAATAGGGGAAGTGAATGCCTTGACCTTGAGGGTTAGAAGTTGTGTAGGAGAGGAGGCAGAGCATATTAGCGTTGAGTCATCTGTATATTGGATGCAGGTGGCTCCTGTGATGGTGGTGTGCAGATCATTGGTAAAGATAAAGAAAAGAAGGGGACATAGTATGGACCCTTGTGGGACACCTAGGGTTAGAGGAAATTGAGATGACAGCTTGCTCTGCCATAAGACAGCCTGTTGTCTACCATTTAGGTAGGAGTGAAACCATTGTATTGCATATTGGTCTAAACCAATGGTTTGTAGGGTATTGAGCAGTAACTGATGGTTGACCGTATCGAAAGCTTTTGAGAGATCTAGGAAGAGTGCTGAAGATAGTTTGTTGTTGTTATGATGAAGATTGATGACATTAGAGAAAGACAGAAGAGCCGTGGTGGTACTATGGAATGACCTAAAGCCATGCTGAGAGTCGGCAAGCTTTCTGTTTTGAGTAAGAAAGTGCATGATTTGTTTGTGTATGCATCTTTCCATGATTTTAGCTAGTGGTGAAAGAATGGCTATAGGTCTAAAGTTAGATAATTCTGTGGAACTTCATCCTTTATGAAGAGGTATAAAATGTGATATTTTCCATATAGCTGGGCTGCATCCTTCTGAGATGGATGTGTTGATCAAAATAGAAATGGGAAGTGCTATGGCATCAGCTGCTTTTTGAAGATATTCAGCTGGGAGGTGGTCGGCTGCTAGTGTAGTAGGTTTTAGCTTTTTGAGTAAGGTCCAGATCAGGTTGGTAGGTATGGTTTGAAAGGTAAAGGTGGGTTGGGTGCTGGGTGGATCAGGGCTAGATGTGCCAGAGCTGGTGTTTGTGTCCGATGGAGTGAGATGGGCAGCTAGAGACTGGATAGTTTCAGTAAAGAAGGAGTTGAAGCTGTTTCCAATTTCTACAGGAGATTTATCAAGGGCAGATGATGGGGTAGGAGTGGTGGAACGGCCTGGGTGGAGAAGATTGTTAATATCAGCCCAGAACTTTTGAGGTTTTAGCTGATATTTTTGTTGTAGGAGGGTGTAGTGATTTTTTTGTCTAGAATGACAGATTTTTTGGTCTGGTTCCTTAGCTGCCGGTATTTTACTTGGTCCACAGGGGCTTTGGTAACATGCCACCTGGCCCAGGCGTTGTTTCTTAGTTTAATTTTGTTTTTTGTTTCTTTAGAGAGCCACAGTGCAACTGTGGCTTTTACATGGATGGTACAGGTAGGAGCATGGTGGTTAAGGATAGCCAGAAATCTAGTATTGAAGTACTCAACTGCTTCTTCTAATGGGAGTTATTTCAAGACATTCTAATTAGATGCTTTGAGTTCATTTTGGAAGTTGTCAAGGTTAATGTTCCTGACATTTCTTATAGTTTTGTAGGTGGGCTGGTTGGGAATGTCAGCTTTGAGCCTAATAATATAGGTAAGGCAATGATCACTTAGATCATCATGTAATGTACCTGATATGTACTTTTGGGGGTGGCTGTTAATAAGTATCCAATCAAGGATACTATCTTTGACTCTATTTTTGCTAAATCGGGTGGGGGTGGCAATGATCTGAGTAAACCCGTGGAGGTTTAAATGGGTGGAGGGAGTTTCAGAGAAACAGGTGTTCCAATCGATGTTAAAGTCCCACAAGACAATGGTTTCCTGGGGATAGTTAGAAGCTAGCCAGTGTAAGATATTTTCTAGAGTATTATCATTCTTGCCGGGTGGAATATAAATGCAGACAATGTCTCTGCATTTATTTTTGCTTATTATTAGTTTGGTGATGAGAATTTCTGCATTGCCAAACTGGGGTGGCTGTTGGGTGTCAGTTGTTATAGTTAGGGTAGACTTGTATAGTACAGCTACCCTGCCACCTTTCCTGGAGATCCAGTCCAGTCTAAGGATGTTGTACTCTGGGGGGCTATTTCATTATCTTTGTTTATTGGTTTTAGCCAGGTTTCTGTGAGGCAGAGGATATCAGGGGAGTGAACAGCTAATAGTCCATGTAGGCTATGGATCTTGTTGTTTAGGCTCCTGACATTGAGATGACAGACCAGAAATGAGTTTGGAAGTCTATCAATCTAGGTAGTAGATGTTGGGTTGTTAGATTGTGTGCTTGGGTCTACTGTTGTGGATGGGCCAGGGTTGGGGTGAATGTTTCCATCCCTGATAAGTATAATTTTGAAGTTGCTTATGAGTCTTAAAAATTTGTTCATTTTTTTTTTTGTAGCTTTTGGTTTTTACGCTAATGTGGCAGTATTTAGTCGGGTGATGTTAAATGGGGGTGAGGAATTAGGAGAGGGGGTGGTTATGTGGTGGATAAACTTATTAAATGCTGGGTTGGTGTCTGAGAGTTTGGGTATTGGATTTCAAGATGCTGTATATATTCATAGGAGCTTAGGTGATAACGAATGAATAGCAGGGGTACTAAGGGTAGCAGCATTAGTGTTTTAGCTGTAGTCATAGTAAATTACTAGGGTAGGGTCTGTATTGAGTGTATTTGGTGGATAAAAGATTAGAGAGAATAGAATAGCTATGGGTGGGTTAATATGGATAGTGAGGTGGATAGAGGGTGTATTATTGTGCTAGGAGTTTGCTGGGTTCTAGGATCATGTGTAGTTGGTTAGCTAATTAAGGAGGTGTGCCAGTAGTACTATAAACATAGTACTACCGGGGCAGGTGGGATATGGGGGCAGGGTGGAGCACGGAGTGAGTGAAGCGAGCGGATCGGGGCTAAACCAGTAAAGCAGATGCCTAGAGGCAGCATGTGCAGGTATGAGTTACAAGCATGCTTTTTTGTTTCTTTTTATATGCCCAATACACTGTTCCTAGGCCCTACTGTTAAAAACTACACAGTTCCCTGCCTGCTTCTCAGTTTACAATGCAGAGAGCCCATTTTCCAATTCCCTTTTGTAGCACACTTGTTTCACTTAGTTTATTGAGAAATGCCCTGTTTGGAGGTGCAGAGCAGACTACGCTCGTCTATTGAACAGTAGAAAGCACACTGTTTTTACCTTAATTGGGGAAGAAAGAAGGCTACAGGAAAGTCTAACCCTTCCAACCTAATGCTTATCAGCATTAATATCAACAGATTACAAGTGGGAGTTATGGGGACATTCAACAGTGCTTTTTTGGACCCAGTTTGTTAGGTTTACAGATGTTAAGGTATTTTAGTGGATATTGACCTTAACAAGTTCCGTGGTGGGGAAAGTCTTCCGTACATGTTGTTATTCCCAGAATGATCCTATATGTTTTTACAAGCCTTTCAGGGGGAGGTGAGGTAGGAACACCTTATTAAAACAAGTTCTGTGGTGGGGAAAGTCTTCCATACTTGTTATTCCCGGAATGATCCTATATGCTTTTACAAGCCTTTCAGGGGGAGGTGAGGCAGGAACACCTCAAATGACTGGGACCTGATGCACTGGTTAATTTGAAAAAAATAAAAATAAAAAAAATATAAAAAATAAAACAGTGTACATCACAGTTGAGTGTGCTATTTAGATATTGCTGTGTATCTCTTCACTGATTTCTGTCTATAAGTCTCCCGTGGTTTTACAATCTGACCTTGTAATTACAACACTCTTATACAGGGGTTCCTAGACAGTTTAATTATGTAGCACAGTGTGGGTGACCGTGATGAGTAATACATTATTATTCAGAGAAACTGCAACACTAACAATGCCATACAATACCAGACTAAACAGTACCAGTCCAGGATTTCAATCTTTTATTTCCAGGCACAGTTTTCTTATCTGACAGACCTGTAGAGGGAATGTTTGTTAACACTACCTAAATGTTGCCACACATATTACCAGATTCCATGTTATTATTATGCACATATATCTCACTCTGTTACTGCACACACTCTGGTCATAGCTTCACAACATGGGAGTAAAGATAGGACATACTTTGCATATTACTCTCATAACATTTTGGTCAGTCCTAGAGTGACAGGTTTGTTCTTATAGATATATTTCTGACAGATATGATGTCTGACAATCAGTTGTATGCCATTATTTGCTGACTAAACTTCTGGGATCATCCCACTGATTTGCCAGGCGGACAGGGTGACAGGCAGGAAATGTAAGCCAATTATCTGAACTTTCTGACAAAATCTGTACAGTTGAGGGATATGATTCTGCATACAGCTTACTACCACTCCCAGGATTCGAACCATGGCTGTGTATGCTAAAAATACAACAGTTTATGCCTCAGTTGTGGTGCTCGTTGGATTTTGTTGTGTATTTTTTCACTGTTTTCTAAGTCATCCTCAATTGTACGGTATGACCTTGTGATTGCAACAGTCATATACAGACATTCCTACATATTTTATTTATGTAGCACAGTGTGGGTAACCGTGCTTAATACAACACTACTATTAAGAGAATGCATATGATACCAGAGTAAACACAAGCAGTCCAGGAGTTAGACCTTTATTGCCAGGCTGTCACCCTTTTATTTACATTTAACCTATATGAGACTCTTCCTGCCATATTGTTTGGTTTATTCAGTACATCCCATATGCAATACAGGTTTTATACTGGCAATTAACTTTCTACTACTTTTAGATTTATTTCTTATGACAGTACATGCAAGATTATTACTAACCTGCCTCACAATGCAGCCTCTGCAGCCTACACGCATGGGCTTCCTGATTCACAGCCCACTCTGCTGCCGCTGTCAAAGACATAAGAGGAATATTTAGCCATACCTAGCCATACCTATCCATAATATACATGAACTGGCAATTATTAAACAGGCAGTAGAATACTTACACACTGCTGAGACATCACCCTGTCTAGCTTCTTGGATCCACTGATCCAAGAGCTCTCTCTTTCTCCGTTTCAGGTCGGCATAGTGATGCCTGACCTGCTCACCAGTTTGAGGAATGCCAGTGGCACTGGTGAGGTCACAGGTGAGACGGTCCCAGGCTTCTGCTTTATATTGGAAACCCTGGTACTGGCCCTGCAGCAGTCTCTCTTCATGGTCTTTTACCAGGAGTCCTGCCATGACCTTGGACTCCTGGATGTCCCAGCACTGTGCTCGGAAGTGCGATCCTTCCCCAACACCAGCCATTGTGCCTACAGGAGGAAGCTGCAACCAGTTATGAGATGTATTCCCACCTGTGGAGTTTAAATAGGGCTGATTTCCCTCACTTTGCCATGATTGGACAGTTTTGAAAATGCTAAGCTATGGGCAAACCTGCTTACCTAAGGGTGGCATTGCTTAAAGGGCATACCAATGGGCAAATCGATTTAGCCGGGCTACGCATTGCTTACACCTGGTAAGCAGAAGTGTGCAATGCTTAGCATTGCTTATTTTTAAATTTGCACACAATTTGCTGTTTGGCATTGATTTATCATTCATTACATGTTATATATGTGTTTAGTATCCATGATTCATGTGTCCGTACACTGTATAGGGTACTTGTGTTTATCAGGGGATTTCACCACTTTATTACAATGACACCTCATGTCTGGACTTAATGCAGTACTCCAGTTCACATATATATGTTATTTAGTAGGTTATACAACATAAAACTGTTTATAGATCCTTTCACATGTAAATTGTGATTTTGCTATAGTGAGGATCTGTTTGGGTATACCTCAGCTTTATGCATACCTATGATGGCTTACTGGTTAATTGTTGTGACTATAGTGTATAGGGTCCTAGGTTCAAGACCTGCAAAGGATGTTTGTTTTGTTTTTGGGCAGAATAGGGGCTGTTAAATATAGAGTGATTAAGGCACTTTTAAGCAGGTTTGGATGGGTTTGCACGATGGTAAACAATGCTAACTTCCGGTTACATTTTCTTACACTCAGTTAGCCTCTAAATTGCATACCGCCACACAAACAGGCTTAAACCCTCTTACTACTGCTTTAAAGTGCTTACTCCCACTTACCCTCGCACTAATTTAGAAAGAAAAGAAACATGGGTCTTGGGAAAGTGGTAGATTTGGACACTTTATACATTTTTTACACTATTTGCTGTATGGCATGGATTTATCATTCATTACACGTTATAACTTTGTTTATTATCCCTGAATCATGTGTACGTATACTGTATGGGGCACTTGTGTTTATCTGTGGATTTTACTACATTATTACAATGACACCTCACATCTGCACTTAATGCAGTACTCCATTTCACAAATATATGTTATTTAGTCAGTTATACAGCAAAAAAAAATGTTCACGAATTGCTTTCACATGGAAACTTCTACAGTGAGGATCAAACCCAGAATGACTTCTCACAAAGTGAGCACTCTGACCACTACACTATTGCATTGACTGCATGTATCTTGCTATTTATCTTCATGTGCTATTTAAGCTACAGTATGCATAGCTAAGCAATGGGCAAACCCACACAGCTACAGCTAAATTTAATTTGTTTAATAAAAAAAAAATTTAGTGTTATTTTCTCTAGGAAGGGACAGGTTTCACTTATTGCTGTGAATTTCTGCATGCATCTGCACATTTGGCAGACATCCTAGCGTGTTTCAGTTGCTTTGAGCATAGGGTTTTCCTGGGAAGTGGGGCTTTGACCTTTGCAATGGCTGTGGGTGTATTTTCTCCTGCAACATGTCATGTTTCTACACTAACATTCTTTGGGCATTTGAAGAGGTGGTAACCCCCCATACCTCTCAACCTCTTCATGCAAAATATCTGGACAAAGCTTGACAAAATGAGGTACAACTAGAGACATATTTTAAATATCTCTCTTAAAAACTTAAGAAAGTTGCTAGAGTAACAGGATTTGTTAAATTTTCTGATGGACTTGAAGTCTGAAACTCAACTGTATGACATGATTTACCAACTTCAATCCTGAGATCATCTCAGTGATTTGCCAGGAAAAATGAGGAACAGGCTAAAAGTATGAGCCAAAAATCTGGACATTCTGTGAAGATCTGTACAGTTGAGAGGTATGCAACCCCCTATGAGTTTTCTCGCTCATTGTAATTGCCAAACAGCAATTCTTGACTGTGGGGGCATGATATTGTGATAGCTCTTTTCTCAGATACATCCCATGCACTCGTCCACGCTCCGTGTCTGTTTAGGAGCAGAGGCAGCATGCCTTTATAACTATGCATGGCGCACTGACGTGCTGCTCTTAAACGGTCGTTTCTGTGCAGGAATAAGCTATTCTTGCATGGTACCTTACTGAATCCTGGGGAAAGTCTTTAAGTTATATAATATCAACAATGTCAAGCAGACTACAATTAAAATAAGTTTTACAAAGCCAAAATAGATAAGATGGTAACTAAACATACAGTAGTAAGGCTACTTATACTAATTATACTCTATACAAGTATAGTTAAATAAATAACTATGTGGTAGATAGATGTCACAATACAAAGTACTGAGTTATTTACACAGCATGGAAGGCAAAGGTTCATATATTTCTGAGCTATAAATGAAATGAGTGGCAAAAGAGTTAAGAGCTGAAGAGGTAAAAAGTGGGAGTAGGTGAAGACATTGTGATAGTTGGAGAGAGAAGAGAGGGAAGCAGAGGTATAATGGAAGAGAAGGAAGAAAGCAGACATACTTATCCTGCTCCTGCAGATGTCTGGCTATAGAGCCAAGATGATGAGATTTTTCTTAGATGTGTTTTAAAAGCCTGTTGCTTTTCAAGAATCCTGAAAGCATGTGGGAGGGCATTCCAGAGGGAAGCTACAGAATTTGAGTATAAAGAGTCTCCCAATGCATTTTGGGTATTAGTGATGGAGAGGAAGAGTTAGTCTTTAGAGTAAAGAGATTTGGTAGGGTGGTAGTGTTGAAACATGCCTTTCAGTGCTGGACACTTATCAGGATATTACATTAGATGACTTAACTACTAGAGGCGGCTCATAGTATTTAATATTATTGCTTTGGACTTTATTTGCTTTCTCCAGGGAAGTGCTAGTGTAAAATATGCTAAAGTGGTTATTTAACTTGAACATTAGCAGTACAAGGCCTTTGGGTTGGGTGGTGGAGCCCTTGCACCAGATTTGCACTACAATATAGAACACACTAATGCAGAAATGAAGGAAAACAAGATATTTCATCAGTTTAATTTGATTCTTGCAAAGTACATTATATTGGTTTTAACTAAAGGTATTTCTTCTTTTGTGTTTTTACAACTGGAGTGAAATTCAGCTATAGAATACACACACACACACACACACACACACACACACACACACACACACACACACACGGGTCTGCTTCATTTGTATGAAGTTTAAGTACTTCGAAATCCAGATGGTCGAACCCAGTTGTTCGAAGTACCAAAACTTCAAAAATGAAGAGAGGAGATCAGAATACAGTGTGGAATGGCAATATTCCCTTTTCCTCACTGTAGTACGATCTCAGAGTTGGCATATTTAAGTAGGGGGATGCAGGGGCTTGCCCCCCTGCAAAACATGTTTTCTGTGTGTTTTTTACTTTAGTCAGACGATCTGGTGACTAGACTTCAGCAAAAGTGCACTTTTGTTTAAGTGCACTTTTACATAAGTGGGCTCCTGCTTTTCTCTTTCGAAATAATGAAATTTTGACAAAGAAAAGTAGACTCATATATATATATATATATATATATATATATATATATATATATATATATATATATATATATATATATATATACACACACACACACACACACACACACACACACACACACACACACAAACACACAGTGCTTGACAGTGCCTGTTGCTTGAGTTCCAGTTAACTGAGAGTTTAATGTAAGTGTGATTATACCATAGATAATTGAGGGCACCAATGCAAGGGATAAAGCATTTAGGAGCTGCCACTGTCTATTAGCAGTGCAGGGACAGTCCTGCAGTAACTTTTCTGTTTCCCATCCATATATCTAAGTTGTGCTCGAGTATGGGCAGGGATAACTTTGATTTATGTCAATGGGATTCTCTTCCACAGCAATGGTATCCTCTGCAATATATACCTGTCCCTCTAAACCATTCTGTTGATGTTGCAGATCAGGCTTATATCGCCAAACCAAGTATTCCTGATTTGCTGATGTACAGTAAATCCATCAGCAATTTGTTGGAGGATGTCTTGTATGCCACACAGCGGTCACCTCTTAGCAGTCTGTAGGATATTGAGTATAGTGGCAGAACTTTGAGACAGTCCATGTAAGACATGCTGTTTAGGCCTTGTATGCTTTTAGTAAAGTATTTCTGGGGGCATTGCAGTTGTTGCATGTGTCTGGACAGATACATGTCAAAGGGGGTATTATATTCAATGATTGTTCTAATGAGGGCTGAGTAAAGAGGGGCAATGACATCTCTAGATCTAGACATGATCACTTTTTTTTTATAAGCTGTGCAATATAGAAGGATTTTTTTACAACAATGGATTCATGTTGGTCAAAGGATAATTCACTGTCCACATAAGATCCCAAATTCCAAGCAAGTGGTTCAACTCTTAGGGGCATATTTTCAATGTGATGGTTCCCTGGGGTAGATGACTTCTCAAATGATACAGTAATGTAGTTTTTGACATTTAATTTCAGTCCATGATTTTGACACCAGTTATTTATTTGGGACAAAGCGTCCTGCAGGATGGCTAGGTCATTTGGGGATTCAATGACTGCTCCTAGCTTGCAGTCATTTGCAAATTTAGGCAGAGCCCTTCGATATTAACTTTTACTTCAGAAAATTAGATGCCAAACACAAAAGGTACACTAGGGGACTCCACTGATGACTGGTCTCTTTGTGGAGGTAAGTTCCCATATTTTGATTATTTGCATACTATTTGTGAGCCAGCTGGCAATCAAGAAGGTGATGTAGAGTTTTTTCCCATTTTATTTAGCTTTTCTACTATGCCTGAGTGGGGAATTGTGTCAAAAGCTTTGACCAGGTCGAGGTATGCAGTATATAGTGTTTTGCCTTCATCCATTGTTTTTGGTACCTTTTTTAATAACAAAATTGACCAGATTTGATAATCATGACCTGTCCTTGAAGAATCCAAATTGAGATGTGTCCAGTGTTTGAGGTTCCCTATTAGTTCCATGATACATTTTTCCATGGCTCTGCAAATGAGGCTCATCAAAGTTATGGGTCTGTAATTACCTTCGGCTGTGGAAGCTGTTCTCCATTCATTTGGTACAAAACTTGCTTGGAGGCTGAGACTGAACAGCATTGTTATGGGTGTGGCTAAATCATGCTTCATGCTATTTAAGATAAATCCATGGATATTGTCAGGACCCATCAATGCAGTAATTTTAACTTTTGATACCACTTTTAGGTCTTTGTGTTGTGTGATAGCTGGAGGCAAGGCAATTTCAGTTGCATCTTGAGGGACAGACAAAGGGGAAGGAGGTGAGAAGTTAGAGCTAAATTTACTGGCTAGTAGGTTTGCTGTATCTTCGGCCTCAGTGCAGGCTGTATTGAACTTTTGAGATTACAAATATAACTAAAAATGCCTTGTGATTGTCTTTGGCTTAGGTAGCTATTTTAGCCTCATGGTTTGGTAGATGTTATTAACTTCCTGAGTCATTTGTTCATTTCATCGAAAAGGAATCTGATGTTCTGGGATTTACTCTTACTTTTGATAAAAAATCCTTTTCATTTTGTTATAAAGCTTGTTGATATTATGGTTTCACCATGTGGGTTTGTTTCTGAGGGTCGCTCTGCACTTATTCCTATAGCATTCAGTGGAGTTAACTGGGTTCGGTGGGGATTTGAATATTGCCAATGTATCACTTAGGAGTAGGTAGTTCATCTTAAAGAAACCTCTAAAAGTGTCTTGGGTGGATCTCTGTTTTCAGTTTTATTTTGAAGGACACTAGTTTATAGTCAGACCTAATAAGTGATGAAGATACAAAAAAAAAACAACTTCAGGAAACAGCTTCACTACACAGGTCCAACAGTAAAGCTTTATTCTGGTACCTTGGCTTTTTGCCTTCTAAGGAATGATTCAGACAGCTTAAAACCACCTCATTTATACACCAAGTGCTGATACAAATCACTTAATTATCCAATCACTTTGTATTTAAATCAATAAATTATGCAAAATAGAACATCTCCATACATTTAAACATACATAGCAAAAATGTCATTTATACAAACTTTTTTTGTTTATAAAATGTGTTGAATTATAACACTTATAAAACACCCCTTTACAGAGTTAAATTGCTATCCATATTTATTCCCCTAGGGTGAAGTGTCCTACAATTAATAATCATTCTACATACAAATCTATTAAAGCTCCCCCCTAAAACTACCCCCATGTTTCAAAAGTGGCCATGCTAGTATCACTAAAAAAACTAAAAATACCTTCCCACATTAAGAATACAGGTGTGCTATGTATTGGTCTGAAAGAGATCAAATAGCAGGACATTTTTTTCTGGGCCACAGTTGATGTTAGTTCTTTGTATACTAACATTGAAACTAGGTGGGGGTTGGAAGCCATGAGTAGAATACTGGGTAAAAGTCCTTGCACCTCTTATTTGTTGTCTAGCTTGGAATTCTGCCTTACTCATAGTTATTTTAGGTGGGGTGATAAATTATTTTTGCAGAAGAGAAGTACAGCAATGGGGGCTTTGTATGCACCCACTTATACTGTTGTGTATATGGAGGAGTTTGAAAGACAATTCACATAACCTAATGAGTATTTTTCAAGGAACGTGGTTTATTATAAGAGATTTATTGATGATTTGATTTTGTGTGTAGAGGCAAACAACAAGAATTTTTGGAGTTTATGAACCATATAAATGGTGCCCCTCATGGTTTAAAGTTTACTTGTCATCTTAATTCTGTGACAATTATTTTTTTGGATGTGGAGTTACATGTAGATAGTAATCATGGGATTCTTTTTAGACATTTTAGAAAACCTACATTTGTCAACAATTTTCTTCATGCAGATAGCATGCACCCCCCTGTTTGATTAAATATTTTCCATATAGAGAATTTAGAAGAATTTATTAGAATACTTCAGATGTTAGGCTAAAGGAAATTTTTTTGGATGAGGTTCAGAAGAGGTTAAGTTTACCTGGTTATTCTGAAACGATCTTGGTGGAAGCCCATAACAGAAGTTAGGGCAGGCACAGAGGGGGTTGGACATAGATGCTGGAATAAATATGGAGGAATGTGGTGGATAAGAAAAATGAGGACAAATTGTTCTTTGTGACCAAGTATTCCCCTTTTTTCAGCTTTTTGGAGAAGATAGTTAAGGAATCATGGTATATAGTGTCAAATGATATGACTGTAGGACATTTATTTCCCAGACATATTACTGTTTCCTACAGCAGGTATAACAATTTGAAGGAATTGTTGAGTGGGGATGGGTTAATTAGTAAAGTGGCTGACAGAGTGGGAACACGAGCATGTGAGAACTGTTCAAAGTGTGGCAGGGTAAAGAACTTAAATAGGTTTAAAATTAATGGTAGGTTTTATAAAGCCAGTGAACCTTTCAGTTGTAACTCCCAGGTAGTTGTGTATATTATTTGATGTGGTTATCAAAATATAAAATGGTATATTGGACAGACTAAAAGGAAAGTGAAGGTTAGAATAATGGAACATCTTGGAGATATTAGAATGCAGAATTTGAATAGTCCAGTAACTAACCATTTTATATCTGCACATGTGGAATTGGAAACTAGTTTGTTTTTTAGTGTACTAGCACAGCCACTTTTGAAACATGGGGGTAGTTTTAGGGGCGAATTAATAGAGTAGAATGTAGAATGATTATTAATTCACTTCATCCTAGGGGAATAAATATGGATAACAATTTAAGCCTGTAAAGGGGTGTTTGTATAAATGACATTTTTTCTATGTATGTTTAAATGTATGGAGATGTTCTATTTTGTATAATTTATTGATTTAAATACAAGGTGATTGGATAATTAAGTGATTTGTATCAGCATTTGGTGTATAAATGAGGTGGCTTTATGCTGTTTGAATCATTCCTTAGAAGGCAAAATTCCGATGTACCAGAATAAAGCTTTACTGTTGGACCTGTGTGGTGAAGCTGTTTTTTTTTTTGTTTTTTTATGATTCATTTATCAGTGTTTCTATTAAGTGATGAAGATATGCAAGGGATGGTGCAAGATGCTCCATATTAGTAAGGACAAGATCCAAGACATTATTCCCCCTAGTGAGTACTCTAATTGTTCCATGGCACTTGTATTGACAAAGTCCATGAATCTCTGTACTTGTGCATCAGTGGTGGTGTTGATTTCTCAGGCTATAGCTGGATAGTTTAGATCACCTAGGAAATGGTATTGGGTTTAATTCTGAGTGATCATAGTTCCTGTAGATAGGTGCTGGGGCTTTCATTTGTCATAGAGGAAATTATATAAGTAGCTAATGTACCATTCTGATGGCTATTTGGAAATGAAGAAGCTCTAGCATATCATGCTTTACCAAACTTGATGCAAGTCCCTTCTGGTTATAGATTTAGACACCTCCACCTTTTTTCTTCCTGCACAGTAGCTTGTCTAAACATGCAGAAGGCATTACAGCCCTGCACAGCCAAAGGGCTCTCCAATATTTTAAACAATGTCTCAGTCGCTACACAGATGTCAGTGTCCTCCAGTGTGAGAAGGGCTTGTAGGGAGTGAAGTTTCTTGTTTAGGCTCTGAGCATTGATCAGTAAGTTGGTTTATATGGTTAGCATTGCCTAAGAAAGGCAATAGGGAGTTGGATAATGTCTTTGCCAATAAATGAAGCCTTAGAGGGAGAGAAATGCAGGTCATCCCTGGCAAAGGAGCGTGACCTGTTGATCATATCCTCCTAGGCTGAGAAATATTGGACCCACTTTGAATGATACCAAAAATTCAGCCAATCATTGAAGTTCATTATTTTTTTTGTTTTTATCATGACATCATCCATGGAGAAGGTAGAATGCTGTTCAGTGGAAGGCTCATAAGGGCCCAGGACATTATGTTTTGCTGATATCATGGCATCATCTATGGAGAGGGAAGAATGTTGCTTAATGCTATGCTCGGAACTGCTCAGAACAGTCTGAATGCTTCATCATGCATCTCTTCATATAGTCCAGGGAGGTACACCTCAATTCATTGACACTTTCATGAACTATGAAAAAGTCATGCTGGTACTTGTTGTTCAAGAACTTAAGGTATATGTGTGATCCATTGGACGCTGGCACCAGACAAGCAACTAACCATCACTCTTTCCTAGCTCAGCCTGGTAAGAGGCACTTCTTGCAATAGAATCACCTATAACAAGAATGTTCATCTCAGTTGATGCCTGCTTTACGGGCTCAGCATCTGTGACTTTGGGGCATCTTATGTTATTTGAGGAAGCAGGCTTAATATGCTGAGTGTGTTTTGTGCCTGTGTTGTGTTTTGAAGGTATTTAAGGTTTAGACAAGATAATCTTTAGAACTTCAGCATATGATGGGTTATGTGTATTGTGCCTTGAAGAAGTGTGATGTGCGGTGTACTGCCAACAATTTTCAGTGTCTGAATTTACTGTGCATGAGATTTTTGCCTCCAATGATATTATATATCTACCTCTGTCACAAACTGTGTTATGCTGTTTGAGTTATACATGATCATCGGACAGCATGGAACAATTCTTACATTGTCTGAAGATACCCGTTTCAATCAGGCTGGCTAGAAAAGTTGTGGGGAAGTGCTGGTCCACGATACTGACAGGAATGAGTCTGGGGTAGGGATAACTATAATTGCTTGGAGTTCAGTTTTAAAATAATGTTTGGTAAATTTGCTACTGAGTATTTAAAGTCCAATACAAAAAGACTAGTCTGTAAACCTTCTTTTGATACCAGCAAGAACCAGTAAACTATTATAATAAAAAAATCACTAATTAGATACAAAAATCAGTGCAAGCTGTATCAGTACACTCAGTATTAAGCAATTTTATCAAAGGTCTTTTAGTCTGGTGAGTTTAATGGGAGAGACTTTGCAAAATTATGCTCATATTATTATTGTCAACAGCCAATAAACAGAGAGAGGGAGAGAATTATATTGTCAACTTATCATAAGGGGCAAGCAGCAACAGATACACTGGATTTAAGAACAAAATTACTAAAGGGTGGGCAGAAAGGAAAAACTGTTAGGGCCCTTAGCGCTCTGCTGAGTGGCCTGGAACTGCCTTAATGCAAAGACAAGTCCTGGCATATGCTAAGTCAGAATGAATCTAGAGTTTAATACCAACAGCTAGATCACTTTAACAGAAAAATGCAGTGTAACTACATATTGGAATTATATAAACAAAAAAAGCCAGAGTGGTGACCTCAAACCCACCATGGTCAAGGAATTTCAACAGAGGGAGATGGCAGAGACAAGCAGGCATCAAAGGAGATTCATGGTATGACACATATTTCTTTTAAGATTGTTAACCTTTCTTCCTTGCATTTACAGAAAGATACATGCAATGTGTTAGGTAAAGACTGAAATTTTGTACCAGCCAAAAGGGCTAACAAATGTGAGGTGGTTATCAGTTGCTTAAGAGACTACATAAGGAAATTGAATTTTAAGCTTTTGTACCCTAGTGAATTCAACAATAAAGAGACATTTTTAAGCCAAGTGTTTTAAACCTCCACTTAAAATGGAGCTGGAATTATTTTTGATGACTTGTGGACTACAAATTATTGATTTACTTGATGGTAAACCTAAGTACCAATATTATAATTTATCTGGCTTAGAAAGAAAGTTGTTCTATGAGTTGTTAAACAATAACAAAATATTAGTAACTAAATCAGATAAAAGCAGTGCCTTAGTGTTGCTAGTTAGGGTGAAATATGATTTGACGATGATGGAAATGCTGACAGATGATAAATTTTATAAAGTTGTTCATTTATGAAAGTCAAAAACGCTTATTCACGTATTGATTCACAGATAGAAGAATGGTTTCACTATGGTAAAATAATTGAGAATACAAGGATGTACTAAGGGTTGAGAATCCTAAAATTAGTTGCATTTTTGGCTTACCTAAAATCCAAAAGTAAATAGATGACCTTCACCCGTTGAGGCCAATAGTAGCGAGTAGTATAAGTAAAATGGAAGGTATGGCAATCTTTGTGTTCAAGCATCTGCAAAAGGTTGTGGAACTAAGTAGTTCATATATAAGTGGTTCTTATTATTTTAAAACTAAAATAGAGAATTTTAAAGTGTCAGAAAAGATTTTCTTGTCACTTTGGTTATTAAATCACCATATACTCTAATATCAAACAAAGAAGGTATGGAAATGGTTAGAATGGAACTAACTAAGTTTAAACTATTTTCATGTTATACCATGAGCCTTCTTAAGGCTGTATTAGATTTAATGTTAAGTTATAATTTTTTCAAATTTAACAACATTTTATATTGTCAGACTAATGGTGTGGCAATGGGTGCTACTATTGCACACAGTTATACCAATATCTTTATGCACTGGTGGGAGACAGTAAATATTTTTGAAAGTTTTTATGGTGACCACATTTGAATGCTTTATCAGTGATGTGTCTTTAAATTGGAAAGAAGGCATTGATCTGTTAAATGAATTTTCAACTTATGTCAATAATATTAGTTGTTTTTTGAAGTTCACCTCAGTATTTAGCCCCACTAGCATCATTTTTTAGATGTTACAGTTTCAAAGGAAAAAGACAGATTGCTTACAAAAATTTATAACAATAAAGGTGCACAATAATGCTTTTCTACATTATAGTAGTATGCACTCTAACACAACTAAAGTCAACATCATTAAGGGTCAACTAATGAAGGTCAACATGTTAATTGAAAAAAGATGATTTTTTTAGAAGAAGGTGCGAATTTATGCAGGAAGTTTATCAGTAGGGGTTATCCTGAAAATTTAGTCTCAGAAAAGTAAATTGAGATATGCAATTTAAGGTATTCTGCTGATAAAGTAATCCAATGGTCTAAAGGCACTGACTTTAGAACTTCCATGCAAATTAGCAATAGTGCAGATGACAGAGCAATTAAGAAGACTGTATCTAATAATTAGAAAATTCTGAAAAGTTGCCCGTAGATTTTGAAAGCAGTTGGTCAAAATCCTGTCTTTGTGCAAAAGAAGGGAAAAAGTTTCAATAATTATTTCCAAGCAAAATTAAAATCTTCTGTAACTCAATGTGTGAAACCAAGAATGTTTAAATGCTTAAACTGCAATTTATACAATTACTTATTCACTGATGCTAATGAAATATGCATAAATAATAATAATATTTCCATTAAGGGATGTTACACATGTAAATCTAAATTTGTTGTGTATGTAGTGGTATGGACACCCTGAAAATCATTTTATGTGGGCCTTACCAATAGAAAACTGCATAAAAGAATATTTGAACATAAACATGCAGTGTTGGTGGGGATGAGAGAAATGCACTTGGAAAACGTTATAAATCGGGTAATTGCAAAGTAGATTTCAAATTTTTAGTTTTTGATGAAGTCAAAAGGTTTAACAAAATGTTCAATGCAGAAGATGAACTTGGGTGGTATGAGTATTTGTGGCAGTTGAGAGTAAATGCATGTTTTTCACATAGCCATGACGATTTTGTTGCCTTTCTGAGAAGGAAGGGGTTAAAGCATTATATAATTCATTTGTGCCATGTGTTTTTTTCTTCTTATTTAAGTGGTGTTTTAATATCCATTATTTAGTCTGATGAAGTCTTGTAACAAGACTGAGCTTGTGCTGAAGCTCTAGAGAAAATAAACTTTGACACTTGTTATGTTGTGTAAAAGTTAGCTTTTAAATATTAAATACACATGGCTTGTGCATAATGGACATGTCCAGGGCAGGGGGAAAAAAGGAAGATGGAACTGCAAGAAATATGGACAGTGTCCAGATAATGTAACTCTCCAATTTGTTCACAGATTCAGCTTTATATCCACATCGCTGTCACAAACTGGTATTAATTAGTATTTGAAGGACAGAAACTCCAGCTTCTTAAGCTGCACTTTTGTGCCAGATAACGAGATTATAATAATCTTGATAATAGCAAGTACCTCTGAGATGATTTGCTTTATGAGAGTGGGGCAAAAAATGCTGCTGCTGCTGCTTTGTGCTGTGCCCAATACAGGCCACAGCCAAATTGTATTTGTATTGTATCACAACACAGCAAAACTATTGCCCCTGACTTACTTGGATTGCAACTGTATACTTTGCATTCATACATATGCTCATCATTTCCAGGATAAATAATAATAATACATTTTCAGTGATATTATTCTATTCTTACTTTTATGTTAACAAGCTATCACAACCAGACCAGTCTAACACACCAAGGTTGCAATCACTGTGCAGTCTTTAAATGAAGTAAATGTAATTTTATCTTATGGTACCTATACCCAAGCAGGCTTCTTTCTTTGAATGTTTTTAGAGACTAAATGCAATTGCCTCCTTCAGGCCAAATCTCTGAACTTCCATGCACTATTGTTATCCACTATCCTTCTTCATTCTGTATCGCACTTTGTTAATATGGTAACTGAAACTGTTAATACTTTTGCTAATTTAGCAATCTGATATTGGTATTGTAGAATATTTTGTAGCCACCTGTTAATTGTAATGTTATCTGTGTCTGAACTCTTTCTTGTAATTAAAATTGTTGTTTCTGTGGAGCTTTTCTCCCTAGACCTCCACTGAAAACGGGCCCCCAAGCCCAGTGGACCTCCCCAGTAATCAAACTGAAATAAATAAATAAATAAATAAATATTTTAGCACTTTCGCATCTCCACTCTTACTTTATATCCCCCTTCTCCATGTCCCCCTTTTTTATTAGAATGCTTTTTATTGAAATTGACTGTGTCTCTCTCTGTCTCTCAGTGGTTCTGTCTTGATAAGCCAATTTCAATAAAAAGCATTCCATTCTAATAATAACAGAGGTACAATATTTTACTCTTTAAGTAAATATTGTTCCTGTGTCATTAGTGAGACAATACACAAACACACACACACACAGGCAATATTGTTTTGTAGCTCCCCCACCATACTATGAGTGTCCATCTCACACACACACACACACACACACACACACACACACACACACACACACACACACACGCACACACACATGCACACACACTGCAGGATGCATTGCCACCAGCTCTATGAACTTTTCGTAACTTTTCAGTTTGTCTAGTTAAAGGTGCATATGGTTAGGCATCTTATGTACCATCAATCACTTGCCTACTATGATTACTATATTCCTATAATTAAAATTCCGTATTTAGTAAAAGTTTGGAAGAAAACATTTAACTTGGAAAAAAGAAAGTATTAATAAGTGAGTCTTATTAATGTGGGACAAAATATGAGAATTGAAAATTAATATAAACATGACAAATGGAAAACAGGTGAAATTGTATGAAGATATTACGATTCACTTTTATTATGTAAATGTATGGCATGGAGGAACATGTGAAAAAAGGTCCTGCTTGGTATCATTGCTATAGTAAAATGTACCAATTCAAGGGATCATGTAATCTCAAAAGACTGTCACTTGGGACTCTCTGCTGAATAGAGTTCAATAGGTACACATTAAAACATAGTAAAACACCTTTGAAGTAGGTGTAAAGTTAATATAAATCCATTGCAGCCACATGAGAACCAGTACATAAAATAATTAAGACAGTTAATTTAGATAAACAAAAAATAAAACAATAAGGCAGTTTAGTGGTTTCATCCTGTATACTCAGGACTTCCTCAGAACTGTTAAGTGAAAATCCAAGTTCCATTTAAATAACCATATACCAAGTCACGTGACTAACATCTATCAATTAAGTTAAAGACTGGTTGAATCAAGTAATTAAAAAAGACAAATACTCTTGAAAGCAATTACCATAAAAAGCATTGTAAAACCTTATGTGGAATAAAACTATCCTATTTAAAAATAAGCATAAAACATTAAATAGTATAAAAAGTACCTACAAGTGCTGCTTGTGTACAGTGAAAAAAGTGAATACATTTAATAAAAAAAATTCAATAGGATAAAATATTTGAAAGTAAAACTGTATATATTAAAGTTTAGTGGCTCTATATTTTAAAACTGGTAGAACTGATATATTTTCATTCAATCACTTGACACTTGAGACATTCAATTTTAACTGCCATACCAGTTCTCTCATTTCTAGTCTAGTTTCCCAGGAGCCTCCTCTATTGTCCACTGGCACAGTTTCAAGGATACCAAAAAGAAGTCTTGTAAAGTTATCACAATTAAGGGCATGTTCATATATAGAGTTGTTTCTGTTTCCTTTAGTAATGGCATATAAATGCTCATATTTCCTTTTATGAAACTGACACTCAGTTTTCCCTATATAGAGACAAGAACATTTTTCACATATGGCTATGTAAATCATCCCTTTACTGGCACAGTTCCCATCACTCAGTTTTATTCTCTGTGCAGGTTTCCTTATGTCTGTTGTTTTCTAAAATATAACTGCACCGATGACAAGAACCACATTTTCTAGTACCCTTATGTATTCTCTTAGATGTAATAGGATGATTTTCAAACAACTACTTTAGGTTTTTCCCATTTTAAACACAAATAAAGGAGTTGTCCCCAATGTGTTGTGAATGGAGTCATCCATCTTAAAAATGATTCCGTTTCTAATGAAAATATCTTTAATATTTTTCATAAAACCACTGTAAGTGATAACTAGTGAATGTGAAAATGTAGAGTTAGGTGCTTTGTTGGAAAAAAACAGGCCCGATGTTGTTTCCTGGTTGTGTCAGGGTGCCTTGTGCAAGCAATGGCATACATCTAGTACCCCAGTTTTGTTTAACTTTGCAACCAATACATTTTAACATATCAAGTGGGTAGCCTCTTTCTAAATACATTTTGGTAATAAAGTCTACATTCTTCTCAAAGTAATCAAAATTAGAACACATATAAGCTGCCCTAACAAGTTGGCCTTTAAACACATTGCTTTTCTTGTGCTTGAGGTGACAACTAGAATAGTCAAGATAGCCATTTGAAAATGTGGGATTCCTATAGATTTTAGGACCCAAAACAACTTTGTAAAGTATTCACATCCAGGTAATCAAGTATTCGTGGCATACTTGCCCATAAAGGCCAAAAAAGGAGAAGTGTTATTGATGTAGGAAAGGAAGAGTTCAGTTGTTTATCACAATCCTTCCATAGAATAAAAATGCCATCCAGGTATCGTAAATAAAAGTGCTAGTGGTCATTAAAAGTACTACCCGGGATGTAAGACTCTATACAACACTAAGTTTATATTTCTAAGGGTGCACAATTTGCAACCATAGCTACCCTCCTAAATCTGTCTGTAGTATTCACACTTAAAAGGAATAAACTTATTAAATAAGATGAGTTCCATCAATTCAGCGATAAAATTAGTAGTCGGGCCGTCCAATGAAGTTAAATAAGTGATGGCCTCATGAAACAATTTCTAAACCAAGGTGGTGAGGTATGGATGTAAACAGATCAATAACATCCACTGCAGAAAAACTAGTAGAGTTGCTTGTGTTATTATTTTTTTTAAAAAGAAAGCTTTTTATTGAGTCACTCTAAAAAGCAAAAAATAAAGGAAGAGGAGGAGTGAAAACTTTGCAAAAAAAAAAAAAAAAAACACAGTCAAGCTGATTTCAAAAAAACATTCAAGGTTGGTTTTGCTGATTCCTTCTACTTCTGGTACTGCATTAATACAATCAGCAAAACCAACCTCAAATGCTTTTCTGAAATCAGCTTGTCTGGGTTTTTTGCAATGTTTCCACTCATCTTCCTTATTTTTTTACTTTTAGAACAACTCAAAGCATTCTTTATATTACATTTTTTATATATTTTTATTACATATGTTGGTATCTTAAAAGTTCACCTTTATCTAGCAGACACTATCTTCTTTTTTATTATAAATCATATTATGTTGTAAAACCTACTCTCAGTACATATTGTTTTTGTTCTTCTTTCAAAGTAGAATTGTTCATAAATCTGTTTATGTTGTCCTTTATCTCTGGGCTAAGTTTGAAAATTGTCTGTTGTAGCCAGTGTCCTACCCTGATTAACAAATAATAAAATAAATATCAACAGTGTAAATTTGCAGCTTAGTGTGTTTAGCTTAAATGCATTAATAAGTAATAAACAGCCAGCCACAAGCTTTGAACAGTATTTGCATTACTTACAGAAATTTGAAATTGCATGTTAAGTATACTGAAAGACTTTAGTGCGCATCAAAATACAGTATAAATACTTTTTAATGGATAGATGCTAAAAGAAAATAGTTGCATAATAGCTAGCTAGTTCTCATACTCTAGCTAACCAAATATAAGTGTAATCTACCTCTGATTAGAAGCTTTGATAAATGAAAGCTCATTGATTCTGAGTGTCAGGCAGTTTGTAAGCGAGTCTGAAAACAGTTTCACTCTGAACTTTCAAGGAAGAGGATCAGTACTTAAAAAAATGCCAGAGGGGACATTGATCAATTTTTTTATCCCTTGTTGAATGGATTAGTCTCACTAGGCTTGTGGCATCTTTTCAGGGAAGACCCAATGTGGTATTTATACTGCTGTTAAGTTAGAATATCCCCTTTTGACAAATATCCCTTCTGCATTAGATAAAGATGTGCTAACTCCGTTACTTCCTGCTAGTTTACAATTTTAAATTCTCTCAAAGGAGAGTTGCTTAGATAACCAGAGAGTTCTAATCCCAAATAATGCAGAAGTCACCTTGTGTACCAAAAGCAATTTCACTTTTGAAGTCATTCAACATATCTGCAGAAGGGAACAGTTTGTTTTGAGCACATAGGCACATTTCAGATCCTTATGTCTTTAATGAAAAAAGAAAAAAAAAAACTTTACTGAAAAAACTGCAAACTGCATTCATTTTTTGACAAATGAGCATATTGGAATACCACTGGCATTCTTGTAGAGTTCATAGAAACTGGGGTGGTGTCACAGAACTATTTCCAATGTAAAATTATGGGTCCTAGGAGCTCAACACCAGCTTATGGAAAGAATTCTGCATGACAGGTAAGTAGAGCTGCAAGTGGAGGTCCTATCAACTTATTATGTTGCAAAACAAATAATAGTATGGATTTGTGTAAATTAGGCCACAGCAATTCAGTGAGACACAGTTCTGTAACCGAGCACCTCTAATTTAGACCATATAATAGGGATTTGCATAAGTTAGGCCATGCCAGTTCACTTAGGTCTAGTTCTATAACTGAGCACCCTGATTTATACCATACAGTAGAGATTTGTGTAAGTTAGGCCATGCCTGTTCAGTGAGGGCCAGTTCTGTAACTGAGCACCTCTGATTTAGACCATAGAGACTGTGGTATGTCTGAACACACAAGTAAGGGCCTTGGTACTATATCTCAAAGGATGTTACTGGTGGTAACAACAGTCAAGGAAATGGTGTTTTGGCTCAAGCCACTAAGTAGACATAAAAATTTGCCTCACCATTTATAGAATGAGCCAAATAGAAGAAAATATCTTGTAAAATGTTAAGGACTGTTTAGGTGTGACTAGGGCTCAGACATTGGCTGGAGATGATGAAAACATCCCAACAGATTATTTATTTATTTGGCATTTGTTTTCTGAATAGGTCTGACTGTCCAAAAGTGCCCATTTTCACTGGATGCCTGGAGAGAAGAGCTCCACAATCACAATCTATCAAAGATCAATAATGGGTATTTTATATCACAAAATAATATGTAACACTGCATAACAAAGGAGTGAAAAATATTGTAATGAGAAAAACATACAACTTATGTTTCATAGTAGAGAGTAATAAAAAACAATAACGTGTTGAAGAAAACATCTGATGAAAAACTCAATAGTCATATTATCTGTTATGTAGATTCGTATGTGATGCATCAGACCTGTTTAATAAGATATTTGAAAGAGATATTAAAGATTACATGATTAGACACAGTAGCAGGAAATTCAATGATGTCTTATTATAATAGAGGGTGTTCATATTAGGGTTACAGAAGGAATAAAGGACGGAGATAAAAGGAGATTATAAGAAGAGGCAGGGTAGGGTATCTTCAGGTAGCTTAGGTGATTAGGGAGGAAAGAGAAAGAGGTAGAAAAAAGGTCTGCAGAGATGAGTTAAATAAGGTGAGCTAGTGGGCAAAACAAAAGAAAGAGTAGAGTAGGAAGTTGGAGGGGGTTATGGGGTGTGGCTTAGGGTGAAGGGCGATGAGTGAAGTATAATAAGTAAGTTCAGCCAGGATTGGTGCAGGAGCAGGTCCAGGATTTTGTAAAGTATTTTAGGGACCATTTAAAGGTGGTTACGTTAGAAATAGTTCTGGTGGTTAGAGGTAAGGATTAGATATTTACTGCTTTCTTGATCAATTGTTTTTGTAGCCATTGTCATTTTAATAAGACGAGTAGTACACTGGAAATCATTACCAAGCTCTGCAAGTTGTCTAAAAATGATTTGTTATGAAACTATATGGCATGGAGGCATTTTATACAGGTAGCATAACATGTAAATATAATGAGACAGAATAAATTATTGGTCATTATTATAACTTTCAAAGCTGGAGACCTTTGTTTTAATCGCACCATCTCCTACTTGCATGTTATGTGACTTTAGGTAATGCATTTAATTTCATTTTTAGTTGTTCACTAGTCTGCCTGTAAAAAAGTAACTTCAGTATTTGAGACATGCCAAGGAAAATCTATTTAGTCAATACCATCAGCTCTGCAGCAATCTTGTGTTATCATTAAAGTGCCAAAGAAGTCTATTAAATTCATGTGACCTGACTTTTCATGTGTGACTTAATGCTGCCTTGTATTACCATTCTGAAAGTACATAGCATTTCATTTCCAGAAGTTACATTATTCACACACTACAGGAGCTATGTTTTATATTCTATAAATCACAGTGCAGATCTTAAAATATGTACCAGTGTCTTTCTTTCTCCATAGTGATATTGGTAATTTAGTCCCTTATTTTCCATAAACTTGCCCTGCTTGTGTTTAAGACATTTGCATAAATGTAGTTTAGTTCTAGTTTATTCCATGCATTTATCTGGGTTGTGCTGTTCACTGTGCATTAAGTATATAGTATTACATCACACTATGATGTCATACCTACTTAGCTACGCCATTAATATGCAGTCAATTACAGTCTTCTCACAAAAGGACTATTTTAGTGCAGTACTTAATTTATATTATGACTCTTCCAACTCCTTTCGTTGAAATGCTTCATTCCATTTAGTCTCCTACTAAGAACATTTACCCTTCTATAAATTATCTTGAAAATGTTTGAGCAACTGCTTATCAACTAGTCATCTACTTTATCTTTATCAAAATATAACAATTTATTAGTGCTATAAAGCTATATAAACCACTTTCTATTATCAATAAAAACAATATACAGCATTTTGTAGATTTTTACTATGGACAGTGAAACATTCTTTCCATTGTTGTATTTGAAAATATTGTTTTCTTTTTTTTTTTTATATCCTTTTGGATAAAAATAAGATATAAAACAGTTTACACATGCATACATGCACAGAAACATTCAGAGAGTGAGAGAAGTAAAATAAACCACCCCTCCACCTTCTTTCCCACAAAAAGCAATAATAATTTCATATTCCAATGTGTTAGGTTTATCATTCGCTTCTTTTTATAAGCAGGTGCTAGCTTTCTTCCGAGAAATAGTGAAAAACACATTCAGGGAAAATGCTAGAATTTCATCATTTCTCTTTATCAGAGGTTTTGAGGTATCACTTTTCTTTTGTTAAATCTAATTATGTCGTATAATGGTATTATTAGGTTTTTATGATCTTAAGTTTGCTGATAAAAGGGATAAACTATAGTTCTCTGCCATTTTAGTTGTGGTTTAATATTGTTGGTCTTTTCTTTCCAGTCACATCCCCAAGGAAAATTAAATTACTATTGGTCATGACTTCTTGGAAATATTTTTTTTTATGTTTGATTTAATATTTGTACAGCACCCAGAAGTATACATACCTCACTGTTCATTCATTAAGCCATAACACAAAATACCGATGTAGTCAGATCTGTTTCTGCCTAATCACATACTTTCTGTCCTTGATAAAATAAACTAATGTGTCATTTTATTTCCGGCTATTTTACTGGAAAATATTTATGTGCAAAGTAAGGGATATTTGATGTTTTGTAGAAATGAGAACATGATTAATTGAGTTTTCTAAAGCTTAACATAGCAATGGAATGTTGAGAAGATGTTTACAACATGAAGTGATCAAGGACATACCCAAGGCATGAACTAAAAACTAAGTATGACTGTAGTTCAGTGTCCAGGAATTTTGTCATCATGAAAAGAAAAAAATAGGGTAAGGCCAAAAAAAGAAAGAAAAATATAAAGCCTGTCATCAAAATAAAGTAGAATGTAGCAAACACAAATATGCAGCTGTAGTCACTATATGATAAAATAATGCATTTAAGGCTGTAAACTAGCACAACTCTCCACCACCTCAAACCAGAAAGGAGAATAACAGCTCACATATCAAAACATGTTAGATAAAAACTGTTCATACAGCTGAGTGATACATAACATGTAATTTAAATAAATTAAAAGAACAGTAAGAGTATAACAACATTATCTGAGAAACACTGAAAATATACCGTATACTACTGCTTATAGACAAAATATCTAGTAAGAAATTCATCAGTATAAACAGTGAACTAACATGACATATTTGTTACCTTCCAAACAAGACTTACAACAGCAACAGTTAGTGCAGAAGTTTAAGACTATGAGGTGTTAATGAAATGCTTCATGTAGTCCTGAGTTTGATTCCATTTGCCATCTGTATGACTCTAAGTCATTTAACTAGACAGTGCTTTGTGGCAATGGAAAATCAAGCTTTGCTTTCTCAGTGGTTTCCAGGACCATATGCTTACTAACTAACTATGCACAATGTTTCTGCTGTGTGAAATACAGATACCATAACTTGCAAGCACATGTCCATTACTGATAAAATGAAATGCTTTCAGAAATAGTACATCCTTTATAGCACAACCATGAGGATGCATGAGTGAAGTGACAGATCTTAATATGCACCAGTGCTTTGGCACAGTACAATGAAAGCAATGGACATGTCTTTACATGGAGTTGGTGAAGGGCTTCTCAGGTAGATAGATGTTCCTCCCCCATGCGATATCATTGCAGATAGCTGTGTGCAGGACAGCGGAACACCTAACAGCAGATGTTTTATAAGTTGCTGAAGAAAAAAGTTTTAAAAATAGCATCATACTGGGGGGGGGTGCAGAGAACAAACATATGAAGAAAATGTATACATAGAGATAGTTTCTATATATGTGTGTGTGTGTGTGTGTGTGTGTGTATGTGTGTGTACATGTATGTGTAGAGTGAGAATGAGTACCTGCATCTATACAGTTATGTCTTATTGCAAAACAACATTCCTAGTGCTGTAGTACTGTTTGCTTTTATTATGTTGTCCAGCCTCTCCACTCTACTCCTCTGCTTGTTGTTTGTTGTGGATATAGAGGGAAGCCTCTGTGGGCATCCTTTTGGAGTTCTTCCATCTGATCTTGAGCTGACAAAACAATATACAGCAGTTCAGATAGGCAGATACAGGCATCTTTTGTTGTACAGACTTCCTCTGCCCTTGCTGCAAGCTGCAGCTGCACTGTATGCGCATGGAACTTCCTCAAGTTAAGTCTTGTACACAGTCCAGAATGGGGTAGGAAAGTGAGTATTATGTAACTTATTTATTTATTTTGGGACACTTAGTACATAGGTTTCTCCTATTTGAAAAGTCTTTTCTTATTTTCTTGGACTACACAGTATGTACTATTAAATGTTTGTCTGATTTTCTAAGGGGGAAGATAGGCAAGTGTTGTTAGATATTTTACTAGCAGCTAGAATATGGGCTTTTTCGATACTCCCTTGATAGTCCCAGTGGCTGAAGATGTCTTCTCACAATCTGGCCAAAGTGGAAAAGGGAGCCTTTAATTTTAGTCCTAGGAAAGTGTTGTGCACCATCCTAATAGTTGGCTTAATAGTTGTTTTTTTTAAGTTTGTTAAAACACACCTAAGGAGCATTCCACGCATATGATTAAACATGGTTGTATAAAATCACTCTGACTTTTCTGGTCTTGAGTCTATACAAGACCATACTTCACTGTTTCAGGCAAGAATCTCTTGCTCATTCTGTGAGATCCCAAATGTTCTCAGTTAAGGTCTAAGTTATCTGTCCAACATTTCTTGGGTCTTCACATGGTTTTCCTAAGAGTGGGCTAGGCTTTGTGCACCTCTAATGAGAAGAACTTAATGGGCTTTATTGCAAGGTAACCAACTGTCCCAACTGACTTCTCTCAAAACAGACTCAGAGATGCTTCTGGATTATAGCGCTCCTCATTATATCATGTACATCAACTCCAGATACTGGGCAGCACAGTGATGCAGTGCTTAGCATTGTCACCTCACAGCAAGAGTTTCTCCAGTTCTATTGTCAGCTAGGGTGCATTCTATGCAAAGACTGCATATTCTCCCTGTGTTTGCATAGGGTTCCACCAGGTGCTCCGGTTTTTCCCACATTCCCAAAATATGCTGCAGGTGGATTGGACATTTCAAATTGGTCCTAGCTGTGAGTGCGTGCATGCGTGTGTGCCTTCTGAGGAAGGTGGGGTACTGTGTTGGCAACTCAATACCGTAAAACTCTACTGCCACTAATTCTGCGGATCGATGATACTCGGTGGTGACTTCTAATGGGAGCAGCCAAAAGGAAAATGTGAAGATCAAGCCCAGATATTCTATAAAGTGACCTACTTTTTGTTGCTTGAATTTTCACAGATACTACCTACTGACGCCACTTAGAACAGATCCCTGGGCCCAACAAAATGGCAACCAACTGTCTCTAACAGTAAAATCTCTATAAGTTCCCTGCAACACCAGCAGCACCACTTAGAACAGATCCATGGACCCTCCAAAACATCAACCAACTGGCTCTAACAGTGAAACATATGTATAATAATTTGAATAACAGTGATCTCACCCTATTTAATACTAGCTAAAAAAGACTGCACACTTCTCTGCGTCAGCACCTCCCTTCCCTTTCCCCAGATTTCCACCATAAAATGTGCAGTCCTTAGATATAATTATCCACAACCTAACTGCTACTATAGTAAACCTTTTTCTAAATGGTAACTCAAGTTAGTAAGGCTACAAGTTACACATTGTATCTTTTAATGATACTTTGTTCTTCCTTCTCACATTTTTAGCTTATTTGTAACATTGCAATTCCACCCACAGCTCAGCCATTTCAGTCCTGAGAGGGTTTCACAGATTGTTTTCTTTGTCACTTGCATACCGTTTCTCTAGCTCAATACACTCCGTTCACCCTCGCTATTCTCAGACTCACTCCGCTCCCCTACCTTGCCCCCAATTCTCACCTGCCCCCACTACCTGTACATTTATTCACCCCCAACTCCTTCCACAATCTCCAATTGACCAATTAACACTACACTCCACCCTCCACACACAATTACGATCTTAATATCCTCACCCACTCCAAAACAATGCCCCCAATCTCATCACAACTACTAATCCTAACATCTCTACTAATCTCTCTCACTTGTCTGACCTATCTTACACAACTGCCTAACCCCTACCATACCTCACCTCACATCTCACTATCACTTACCAACTTAGTCCCACACCACCCACCCTTCACTGCCATTACACACAAACTTTACTCTTCTAACACACCCCTGTTATTCAAATCCAAAATTCTACCTACCCCATGCTTTCAGCACACACACCTCCAACCTCATACAAAAAAAAATCCACCTCCATCACACAAACTCTCTTTCCACACTAAGCTACCTTACATTCATCCTCCACCAAATCTCCCTCTCACTCTCTGGTGATATTCAACCCAACCCAGGACCCTCTACCAGCACACAACCCACCAACTCCCCTCCCACACAACCTGAAACACCCAAATCCATAAGCCTCACTACATTTAATGCCCAAAGCCTTTGAAACAAAATTCCTAACCTCCACGTCTGGCTTTCCCACAACCACCCTGACATAACAGCTATCTCAGAGACCTAGCTTAAACCCTCTATAAAAGACAAATTAATTGTTCCACCAGGCTACTAAACAATTTGCAATGAGAGGCTACTCAAGAAAGGTGGAGCTGTAGTTATTATCTACTCCTCCTCCCATACTATTAACCCATACAACAAACATATCCCCAACTTTGCCAGTGCTGAAATAACAGTAGGTCTACTAAAAATGAAAAACCACAAATCCATATGCATAGCAGCTCTCTTTATTCCCCCAGACAATAATATCCAAATACTAGAAGATATCCTTTCCTGGTTCTCCTCTACCATCAAAAACGAAACATATGTCCTAGGGAATATGAACATTAACTGGGCCTCTATTAATTCTCAAGCCCCATCTCACACTATCAACCTGTTCAACTTCTCCCAACTAATAAACTCTCCAAACAGGCCAAACAAAGATGGGGCCTCCAGCATCATCATTGATTGCATCTTAACATCCCACTCCAACCTTATCTCAAATGCTAGAATCCTTCCAGAACCTTTCAGTGACCATCTGCCAGCTTTCACAGACCATCTCCCCTCTCCTCTTCAAGAGCAACAGCACTACATTCAAACCCGTAACCTCTCATTTTTCAACCCTCAAACCTTCTCTGACTGTCTGAAGCATACCGACTGGACCCCTCTAAAGAAGCCTGCTCCTCTACATTGCTATAACCTACTTCAATGAGTCATTCCTAAACCTACTAAACCTCCACGCTCCTCTTAGAATGAAATGCGTCAAGTCCAGTCATTCCCCCTGGCTCTCAAAAGAAACCAAACTAACAATGCAGCAAATAGACAAAAAATGAAAGCAATAGAAGAGAAACAAAAAAACCTAACTCCTTACTAGAATTCAAACAACTCTGAAACTCTGTAAAAAAAACTAATAACTAAAGATTGCAAAGCATACTACTCCAAACTTCAATCCGAACACTCAACTAACCCTAAAGAATTTTGGGACACCATCTCCTCCCTTCTCCACCCAGGAAACAAAGATAACTCTTGTCATAACCCCTACAGTGTTATTGAACTGAGACTTAATCCCTGCCCAGTATTTACAGTTTGTGATGTGTGTAAGAAAATTAGAACATGTCCAGTATTCATGGTCATTTATGAAGTATGCAAGAAGACCACAAGCTGTACTGTAAACTTTTCAAGGCTGTTCTGACATATAGACCCTTCTCACTGCCTAAAATTTCTGATGTGTGCTCTAGCCAGGGAGGTTTGCAGCATCACATGCAAGTGAGAAACTCCAGAGAGGAGTCCATATGAGTAACCTCTCCAGAGTGTTTCACAGTTATACTACTTGCATCATTTTGGATTCATAGGCATTAAAAATGTGCAAAAGATGGGCTTTTTTCTAAAGGCATTGAATGTGTGGACTCCAGATAAGAAGGATCCAATATATACACCAAATCCTCCTCATGTAGGGGGAGGGGGGCTGTGGCCCTCACCCCTCACACCACCTGCTAATTACATATACCAACTCAAGATCGCACCACAGTGGAGAAAGGGCAGATTTCCTTATCCCTATGTTACTGATAAGTATGTACTTCATGCTGTTTTGTTTATGTTGACCAACAATGATCGTCCACTGATACTTTTTACAATCATATGACCATTCGATGAAATAAACTTTGATGCTAGGTTTATGATGAATGACCGTTCAAGGAATGTGCCATTCGATTGGTAAACATAGACCCTGTCTTTTTAGTACTTCTCCAGGAACTCCACCAACAAAGTTGTATTCTGTTAGGATTGGAAAAGGAATCTTTTGAACTTCTGAAGATAAACAATGAAGCTAAGGAAATTACTACTACCAGGGATATACTTGGCATTGAAAGACCAATTAATATGGTGATGATACAGAACTAATAACCTTAACAAAGACTGTGTCCATATTGCTCTGCAAGATTTTTGGATAAGACTTCCAACACCCCTGTGGTTGCTTGCATGAAATATGACTTTCTGTTCTCTGTCTCTTCCTGCCACACCACCTCAGCCACCCAGATGGGCATGATTTTCAAAAACGTTACTTGATTCTTCTTTGCCTAGACCATGTGCTCAGCCATGGTGTGGTAAACCACCACAGTCTAAGATATGACCCCATAGCATGCTTCCCTGCTACGTCCATAAAACACCTTATACTATTCAGTCCTCCTGCCACAGAAAAGTCCCACTAAAAGCTGTTAATAAATGGACCACACACATATGAAGGTCTTTCTTTACTCACTCCTATTATCAAGTCAGCAAGGGATCTCGTGAACACCCTCTGTGCGGCCATGATCCTATGTGCAAAATTGAGAAGGCCAAGGACCTCATGGCCTCACTAACCTTCACCTTATTGGCCACTAATAATTCCCTAATGGTCTTCCTTAGATGATCTAACTTAAGATGCAACAATCTGAATGATGAGGAAACTATGTCTGTCTCCAGGCCCAGGAATACCAGTGCTTTGACTGCACTTTCATTCTTGATAGTGGCAAGGGGGACTCCAGCCTCCTGTCACAACCTGATAAATTGTTCCATACCTTTTTGGGTCCCCTGTGCATCATCTCTCACAATCATAAAGTCATAACAAATGGCTGATTCTGACTTCACCAACGATGGGTCATTGAACCTTCTGGTGATCTGAGTCATATCGTTTAATGATGCATATGAACTCTGCTTTCTTTTATTAATTCATACATTTATGGAAGATCACTAAGGAAG
Organism: Protopterus annectens; assembly: GCF_019279795.1. NCBI lineage: Eukaryota > Metazoa > Chordata > Ceratodontiformes > Protopteridae > Protopterus > Protopterus annectens. The sequence goes on along the minus strand of NC_056739.1, from coordinate 368,698,127 downwards.
GATCAGATTATGAATCAGTCAAAATTCTCCTTTGTTATGAAAAGGTTAAGACTCCATAACAAACTGCACTTCTGGCACCATTAAACATCCAGTACAAGAGTCCAATTTCGGTACTTGCAAAAGCAAATTGTATTGCAAATAAAAAAAAAAAACATTTATATACATGAACGAGCACTTTTACACTCTAAATGTATTTCATCAGGTTTTACAAAAACTGTCACAAACTGATTGATCTCAAGTCACATCAGTATAAATTAAAAGAAATGGTTTCAGTGTATGAGTAACGACTACTTAGAAATATATATAAAAAACATAGAAATGCATAGATATTTCATACTTCAGTTTATGCATTAAACCCTGATTCTTCAACAGAGGTGTAACTGATACACGTCCATTCAGACATGGTGCATAGATTGTATTTAATGTAATAATCCATTCATTTTCTACTATGTCTGTCTCAATTATTATATTCACCCTCCACTAAACAGTAGGGATGTGGAAAGCCTAGTACCCATTTTGAGGGTTCAAGGGAGTGGCAGTGCCATGTAAAACCCCTTTAAGAAGTATTAATGACAAGTTTCATTAACTGTTTATTAGAAAAGGAGTTTTAATTTTTGAAGTGCCATGATTCACATACTTGGTCTCAAGTTTTGTAACAGGAAGCCATCCTGATATTCTCACCAAGAAGATCACAAACAGGAGATAAGACACACCATTGAAGGTGTTCTACACCTATCCCAACTATTTATTTATTTATTGACATTTTATCACCAGGAAAGCCCAACTGGGTAAAAGCCCATTTTCAGTGGAGGTCCAAGGAGAAAAGCTCCAAATTATTACAAACCATTTTAAGAACAATAATCTTACAATCTTCAAGAATAAAACAAAAACATCTGCAGTTTAAATAATCGTAACAAATTAGACATGATATTAAAACATTGGTTAAGAATTGATACAATTTATGACAATTATTTAATATTTAGAGAAATGTTAGACAGTTTGTAGAGAAATTAGAGGTAAGTTAGTCTAATACAAACAGGAATTGCAATATGGAGTGAGAGAAAGCAGTCTCATGGTATACTTAGAGAGAAAGTCAGAGAATTGAATGTGATAGAAATAAGGAAATAAGTGAAAAAGGGAGAGTAAGTGAATATTACACAAAGAATATGAATACAATTCTCACTTCTTAAACACAGAACTCAAAGGCATGTAGAAATGTCCCTGGGGCCCATTATTTTTGTAGGCCTTCTCACACGACATTCTAATGAATATGATCATGAGCATAGCTGGCTTTAGGCACCAGTGAATCCTGCGGTCGCTGGGGGCCCCCTGTTCCTGGGGGGGGGGAGCAACCACTGCAAGTTATCTTATCTTAATATTTTGTAACGTCTGTCAAAACAACAAAAGCTAGTACAGGAATCTTGCATATTTAGTAAACCAGGTGGGTAATAATTCTTATTTATATCTCCTTTAAAATTCAAAGATATTGCTGGTTATTGTAACAGTGTTTTATCAAGCAGCAGCTTTCACAATTCCATTAAATATTTTACCACTGACATAGTGTCCTTGGCTTAGTTAAATCCTGCTGGTGGACATTCTCTCCATTAAAACTAACATATCCAGCTTTAGGTACCTGCAATACCCATGGCTGCATGAGCCCCCCTAATCATCCTTGACTGTGTGGGGGCCCCACAAAAGCTGTGGCTGATTGGGGAAAAATGAGGAGGAAAAACATATTAATTTCCTGATTAGGTTGTTTAACCTGAACAGGGCTATGATATGACTCTGTTATAATAAAGCTGGTAATGAACACAGGCAAGGTAAGCACTAGAGAGATCATCAGCCCAGCATGACTGATCTCAATGCATATCTTGGAGTTTAAGAACAGCTGATGCTTCTGATCTTCAGGGATGGTTTTCCTGTACAGGGAGTTTTATAAAGAATGGCAGAAGAGCAGATACTATTAACTCCCAACTTCTTTGCTGAAGAGTTCAGCGCCAATACCAAAATAAAGACTCAAAATCAGGATCAAGTTTTAAATATTACTCTAATGCAATTAAAAAGTTAATAGAATGACACATTTTGCATCAACATGCATTTTTTTTTGCTCAATAAGTATAAAACTCTGATGTCTTGATTTATTGACTGTAGTCCTGAATGATTCACAAGCAAATCAAACTTTTTATGTAGTACAGAACAAAATTATGAGCAAAATCAGGGAAGGTGGGTGAAATCAGGGAAAGTGACAGGTTTGCATTACTCCTCACTGAGGTAAATAAAAGTGACTTACATCTGCCACTGTTTAGCGAGTTCCTATCAGCAGACCGAAGACGCATGTTTTCGAATGCATCTTAGTCGAACTGACAAAACCGAAACTGCAAAACATCAAAGCGGCATGTAAGCGAATTCTTTCCCTGGGAAAGAATTTGCTTGGCCGCTTCGGTACTTTGCCATTTTCGGCACTGTAGTGCAGTCTCGGAGTTAGTATATTTAAGTAGGGTGTGTGTGGGGGGGGGTGGAGTCCCCCACTTAATCTCATGCTCTAATGTGCTTTCTTTTTTTTTCATTTTTTTTTTTTTTTTTGGAACAGCGATTTTTTTTTTCCCTTGGAAAAAATCGCTGTTCTGACAGTTTGGTTTTGTAAGCTTTCACTTATATGAGGTCGATTAATCACCGTTCGCTTACCTAAGCATTCGGTGATCTAATATAGACCCCTGTTTAACTGCTAAATAGCATTCACTGATCTGGTGTGCCAGTACCAGTGGTACACAAAAGTAGTAATGCTATGGCTTATACGTGTGTGTGTGTGTGTGTGTGTGTGTGTGTGTATGCGCACACGCACGTGCTTGTGTGTATGTGTGTAATAGTAGATACACATGGATTCTAATCTCACATCAGCCAAGTGCGTGTGTGTGTGTGTGTGTGTGTGTGTGTGTGTGTGTGTGTGTGTGTGTGTGTAAATGTATCTCCTTGCAGCACTACAGACATGCCCATATGGGCTATCTCTGTGCAATGTGTGTAAAAAGTATCAGTGATTTTTATCTGTGTGCACACACCCAGTAATGCCAGGACACAAACATTATTCTTCTGGGTATCAATAAAAAATGTAGCTAAAAAGTAATTAGATTTCAAAAGTAAGGCATAAAATATGTCACAGAACATTTAGACACTTAGATATTCTAAGAATCTGGGGGTCGTCACTCCCCAGATTATATAAATGGATACAGGGGGTTCAATTAATCATTCTTGATTTTGTAGGGGCCCCACAAAGGCTGTTGCTGGTTGGGGAAAAGTGAAGAGAAAAAATTTATTAATTTTCTGATTATGATCTTTTACCTGAACAGGCTGTGATATGACCCTGTTAGGATAAAGCTGATAATGGCCTCTGCCTTCATTTGCAACCATTGCTAATACCAGCCCTGCTTGGATATGTGTGTACAGGAAGTTGGTGTAGGTTGTGTGTGGTGTGTGTGTGTTGGGGGGGGGGTGGTTATTACAGCTCCTTAATCGAAACTGTCAAAGGCAGCTACTTGTTTGCATTCCTGAAGTATGGTCATCATTTTGTTTTACTTTTCTCATAGACCTCAGAGGTGTAGAAAGAAGGTTACCATGGCTTGTGTAGGGGCAAGGTACTGTCTAGGAACAGCAAAGCAGAATACATTACTGCAGTCATTTGTTTCACTTTCCTCACAACCTCACTTCAAGAATGCATACAAGTAGCTGCCTTTAACAGTTTGGGTTGAGGAGTGAGGAGGCATGCTATGTATATGTATGTCTGCAGTCACTTGAAATACATGACTGTGGCACTCTGAACCGCTGCTTTCATCCCAGTCTAACACCAGGGCAATGCTTAGGCATTATTTTTTTTGGGGGAGGGGGGGTAGGGAGGCAGGTAGTTCCCAGATAGGACTTGTGTAGCCAGACAATTAGTTTGTTAGTTTATTGTTGCTATAATCTTGTCATCTTTGAACATTAAGTCTTGGGTACAACTTATATTTTTTCTTGAAAGTAAAAAATAAGACTGAAATGCCTTTCTTACTCATTTTTTTATTTAGGTCACCACTGGATTAAGCAGCTGAGAAAATGCTCTAAATACATCCCAGAACATCTATAACTATGTGGCTTCTTGGCCCTGGCTTATTTTAGTTATTTGCTAAATGGTTATTACTGTGCTGAGTTGGTCTGGAAAGATGTGTTTGAAGGATGCAAGGAAAACTAAAGCTGTTTAGCAACACAATTTCTTTCCTCACTCATAATTTCTGTTCAACTCATTATTGGTTGAAAAGATTGTGTAAAAAGAAAAAAAGTCTTTAAAATGCACTTCAGAGTATATAAGGAGTTATGGCTTCTTGAAAAAGCTGAAAAGTAACGCAAAATGAGAGAAAATGAAGAAAAATGCAGTGTGCATAGTATGGGGAGCCCGAGATTAGGGGAAGACTGGAGGCTATGTGTGTATATGGGGGGGGGGTGCTGAAACAGTAGATCTAGGGTGCCATTTCACCTAAATCCAGACCTGTATATAAAGTTACTGCAATGTATCATTGTTGCAGCTAAATGCCAGTAACTGTGAATATCCCTTTGTGAGATGGTCCAACATAGTGTGGTACACAGGCCTGTTGTAATATAAGAGTATTGTAGCTATAGATCAGTATGTATACAATACTCCTAAAAGTTTGCAGTATGAACTAAAATTTTGCTTAGGAAGGGTGGCAATGACAAGGTGATACATAGACTTGAAGTGCCCAAGGGGCCCACCAACTTGACATCTGCTGGGGGCCCCCAAAATTCTAACACCGGCCCTGATCATGGGCCTTCTCCAATGTACAAAAAAAACATGGATGCAGCATTAGCAAACTCCTATGAACCATTCAGTGTCAGTACAAGGACTGAAAATGTATGTTCTGAATGAGACACTGAACATATAGATGAACTCAGCATTCCAGCCAGCTGGAATATACTTTTTCCAGGGCATTTAAATCATAAAATCCCACAATTTCACTTTTTGATGTCTCAAAGCCTTGTCTCTTTTCTCTGTGTCATACAGGTTACTGAGAGACGATGTCTTCCTCTGGTACAGAGCCTGCACAAACCCTATCCTGTCAGGCCTACTGCAAATCTACAAGTCCAGTGGAAGCATGAGCATTCATTCAAGATCGAAATTGCTTTTCTGCAACATAAATAGAACATGTTGGAGGGATAAAAATGTCTGACAGAGAATACCATTTCTTTGGAATTGCAGTACTCTGTACATAAAAGAAAATACTTCTGTTATACTATTCAAATGTAATCTGGATGAATGGATGGGTCCCCACAAATTCACCACTAGTTTAGCACCCTTCTCACTCCTGAATGGGGGCAAAATGTATTTTTTTGTTCATCTCTGGGTTACTTGCACTTAAAATGGGGCTTTCCCCAGGCCCCCATTGAAAATGGGCTAACACTCAGTCAGATATATCCAGTTAACAAATGTCATAATAAATAAAATAAAAAAATAAAAATATAATGGCCAAAAACTTCATAGGAATGTACAGGTAGTATTCCAAAGATCCTCATGGCCTAGTACATACCTATGAACCTAAGGATGACTATTGCAATTTGATTTTCCATAAATATTATCACATCCTTCCACAACTTTCCACTCAGTACTGAAAAGGCATATAAGACATGAAAGATCAAACAAATGCAGTGCATTCATTATTTCCAGCTATATTTTATCCTCGGTTGTAGCTATGCCACTGTAAAATTGATTAATTGCTACAGTAATCTCATTCTGCCGAAATGGATCCATTTCCACCATCTTCTTTTAGCAGTGCATCCACAGAGAAGGTCTATTCACTAGATTTTTGGAGGACCCCAGACTTTTCCTTCTTCTGAAGAAGAAGGCCATCAGTTATAGTTCAGAGTTTCTTCACCCTTGCTGAAAAAAGAGCCAAGGCGTTACTACATCATTGTGGAAGCATGAGGAATTAAGCTAAGTCTAGTGTTATGTAATGTCAGTCTGAGATGCAGCAGAATGACTGTGTGCGTCAGTGAGGTACGGTCTACAGAATGAAATGTTATATTATTTCTAACAGTCTGTCATTATCATGTATGGAAGATGAAGACTATTTCATTTTAAAGCAATTTTATCTAATTTTCTGGTGGGCATTAATTGCATTTCCATTTATCTTTGCATCTACACATTCCATGTCTTACAAATGGAATATCAAATGTATTGGAAATGTTTTTGTATTTCATTCCAGCTGCTGCTACCTACTCATTATCAATGATTATATGAGGTTATCTTGGCAGGCATCTCCAAATCCTTCCAAACAAAAAGGTCACATTTTTTAAACCATGACATTATCACAGGTTGCTACAACATTTTTATAGTTAGATTAGTGCTTCTTTATTTTTTCACTGAAAGCAACACAGTCTTTCTAGACAGGAAGTTATAGAAAACTGATTAAATTTACTTTGACTTAATTGGTAGAGAACATCTATTGAAGAAAAAGTCAGTGAGATGCCTTTAAATACATTTCATATTTAAAAAAAATCTTAATTCATCATAAGATGGTTCTTTAAAAAAGCAGCTGCACATTTTAAATGCGATGCACCATTTCAAGAAATAAACATTCATCATAACATTGTGATACAAAAGGGCTAATGCTATCCTAATGTTTCCATGCTTTCCTAATTGCTGCTTGAACTGCTTTGTTACTTGACATTTCAAATCATTATAAAAATACAGAAAGTGGATATATGTTTAAGCATATGTTATATAGAAGTCTGGTTTTACTATTCATTCCTTCACAACAGATGATTTGTTGATGGCAAAGGGATAAATACAAGGGGCAGCTCATGCTACTGGACTGCAGGACTGCAGCCTCCCAGAAAATAAAATAAATTTAAAAGAAAAAAAGAATGAAATGAAAAAAAGACAAGAAATAAAAAACAAATGCCCGGACTTCCGCACATGCATGATCAACATTCCCAGAACATCATGCATGCACACAGGAATCCAGACTGCTGGTGAACCAGTCCGGATAGAAAGACAGACATTTTCTGTACTGAGATCCCAGAAGTCTATGCAGTTACAACTTCATAGACTGGAAGGGGGTTGGACTGCAACGTCTGCAGGCTGGAGCCTGCTGTCCCAGGGACAAGGACCTTGCTGCTGTCTCATGGGGCTTTTGAAACACGCATTTGGAATGGAATTGAGTTGCTGCAGGAAGGGTAGGATGTAAGTGGAATGGAGCTCCTGTAGTAATGGAATTAAGCTTAGGTAGTGTATGTGTATAAAAATGCTCCCAGTGACTAGAAGAACTCAGGAAATATATGTGGTGGTGGCTAGACTCAAACCCTGTACCTTGGGAGTAGGTAGAAAGAGCTTTAATTCCCTACCCACCACCAGTTGTGAAAGTTTTGCTTCATATTGCTGTTCTGTTCCTCAATAAATCTGTGTTTCTGGAAAATAATGACAGGCATTTGAATTTCGGACTTCATATTCTTCAGAAAGTACCTGGTAACACAAAACCTTTTACTCTAGCAATTTTCTGTGTATAAGATCATTGTTGGCTTTGTTCAGGTTTTTTGTGCTAACAGGTTGAGAGCTACGGTGAGAACTGAATTCACTGAATATGTTTGGTGGACTGTATTCCCCCATTATTGGCTTTGTCTAGGTGTTTTGTGCTAAGAAGTTGTGAGCTATGGTGAGAACTGAATTCACTAAATGACAGCCATTTAAGTTTCAGTCTACATGTCTTTCAAGAAACAGCTGATTTGGCATAGTGGTATGTTGCTCTGACTGTAGTATACAGGGTCCTGGGGCCAAGACTTGGCAGTGAAATGCATGGTGGTAACACATTTTATTCTAGCAACTTTCCATGATTATATAAGCAATGTTTAAAATGTGTCCCTAATTTTTGGGCTTTTGCCCTCCCCCCAATAAATCTTGGCTTTTTCCAGATTTCTTGTGCTTCAAAATTGATAGATACAGTTGAGTGTCTAGTGGATTTTACAAGGACCTGAGAGTTTGAAGAGAAGCTTGGTGCTGCTTATCATGAGTTTGCTTACATTGTTAATAGCACAACAGGTAGTGCACTTGCTTTTGATGCAGAAGGCTGTGTGTTCTACTCCCACAGTATATAGATGCATTGCTGATAGTGTACTGTGTTGTACTTTTAAAGGGGGTGGATGTTGCAGTCCTGAATGTCCTCTTTGGCAGAGAAACCTAGTAATGATGAGCCTGTTATCAATTTGCCATCCATTCCCTATTGCAATATTACAAGCTTATCATTTTTTGTTATGTAACATATGCAATTTATTCCTCAAGAGCAACAGGTGCTTTATTTGTAGATGAAACAATGAAATATAAAGTTGTGTGCTAGCAGTAACATTTTCATTGTTTACAGATCTCTTTAATGTGTAATTATTTTGATGACTTTTACTTCTGCAGAGATTGTGCATACTTATTGATACTGGTGGACTGTAGAAGTTTGAGTAGACTTTTATGATGGAAATGTTCTGAATTGGGCAGTTTTGTCATTATTGGTGCATGCATTTTGTTTCATTGTTTACTGGAAAAATGTTCAAAACAATAAATTGAAAATGTCTTCTAACAACTGTACTGTATTATGCAAGGAATTTAATTTAATACAATCAGGAAGGTGTATCAAAGAACACATGCATGTTTCCTGTGCAAGGGGACTATGATTTGAAAACAGCCCAAAGTTAGTATTTATCTGCCACTGGCCAGATGTATTTTCTTTGAATGTAGGTTTCATTGCTGTTTCAATGAATGTGAGTTTCAAGGGCAGAGAAGTTTTAATGCTAAGTCTATTTTTATTGTGAGACTGCTTTGCTTTGTTTAGCAGATGTCTATTAGTGTTTGTGCTGTAAAATGTAAAATAAAACTTTTAAATGAAATCCAAATCATTGTAGAAGTAAAGCAGTATGCACATTACAGTGTTTATGGTAAATGGGGTGAAATAGCCAAGTGATGAGACATTGGAATAGCTGCAGGGGAAGGCTCCATTCGACCATGATTTTGTGAGGGTGGAAGGGTGGCAAACTCAGTCTGAACTATACCTCTCAAGTGTCCAGATTTTTGCAGAATGAATAGATTTTTGCTTCTTATTTTTGGTTTATTCCTCATAACATTTGTGTTTTTTTGACAAATCATTTAGGAATGAGGTCACTAAACAATGACAGACATTGAGTTTCAGACTTCATACCCTTCAGAAAATGCATGCAAGACCTGTTATTCTGTCAACTGTCTAAGTTTATACAAGAGCACTTTTTAGTACTATTTGTATGTTCCCCCAATATATTTGGCCTTGTCCAAATTTCCTGCGTAAGAGGTACGTGCAAATAAATCACTTTATATAATTAGGTATATCCAAATCTATCAACTGTCCCTGATTTTGGTTCAAAATATTGCTATCTCCCAAATAATCCCTCTGCAAAATGGCAAATTTGGAAGAAAACGTGGAGGGTTTACTATTAATAAATAATTGTAATGATCAGAATTATAGATTACTTTTAATTTCAGAAATGCATGTAGATTATCTTATTTTGTCAGCTGCACAAGTTAGCAGTACTAATATTAAAAAAGTGTCCCTTATTTGACAGGTTCCCAGCTGTATTGTGTGGCTATTTTATATTTTTGCATCACGTTTTTGGTCTGTTTTTTCATAAAATTGTGGTTTTCTGGCAAATTAGTGGCAAATCATTAAAGATTGAAGTTAGAAAATAATGACAGACATTTGAGTTTCAGATTTCATACCCTTCAGAAAATCCATACTAATGCAAGACCTAATTATCTTTCTAAGTTTATAAGAGCAATATTTAAAAATTGCCCTTTGTCCCACTTCTCTTTATGGCTTTGTCCAGATTTCTTGCTCTGAAGTTCAGAGGTATGACAAATGTGTCAGAACCATCACCGTCAGAAAGAGACATTTCATATTGTAGCATACTTGTTGCACCCCCACTCCCCCACATAGTGACTCTGGGTGTGTTCAAGCAAGGTAAGAAGCAGTTATGCAGTGTTAAGTGTGCAGAGTATTCCCTCCATTCAAGGTAGACACAAGTATTACACTGGCTTTTCATCTGTCCTTGATTTTGCAGAATGTTCTGGTTTTCTGTCATATTTTTATACTGTTGATTTATGCTTCTTCTTATTCAGAAAATGCATGTTGTTGCATAGCCTGTTGCTCTGTGTTTACGTAGCAATGCTTTAATAACCATCAGGTAAGCTTGTCTGAGACTGTAAGATGCAAGTAAGCTTTAATAAGCATACTGTTAAAGAATTACCAACATTGAAAGCCTTTTTGTTGTTGCCATGCAGAGAATATTTACATAACTAGATAGTGTATAAGCCTTAGGTATTGAAATGCATATGACAGTATTTGTAATAAAGGACAGGATTACAGCATTTTCAGAGGCTCATTACATTTGTTGGAGACTTGCAGTCATCTCTCTGCAGGCTTTACCCGTAAACTAAACAGAATGCCAATCTATCATGTGTGGTCCGTAACCTGTGCAGTATCCCTTTAAGCAATTTATCTTGAGCTTGTTTCTTGTTTGCTGTTCATTTTTTACTTTGATCATGTTTTCCCCATGAAACAAGTAGATAGTTGTAGTCAGGCAGCAGGTCTTTTTTTAATAAGAAGCATTTTTACAAGTGGGGGTATCACAAAGATTGCTATTTTTAGCATGTTACTTGGTACTTTTATAAAGCTGAATATAAATTATAATTAGAACTGCAGTGCAAGGAGAAGTGGTTTAAGTTGAGTGATGCTTGTTTTTTTACACTTGATTTTGACTGGCATTCCAGTAATGCATTTAAAAAGTAATTTATTTTTTCATGCCTCACAACCTTTTTGTTTCCATCTAGATATTAAGTAAGCTGTCACGTAGCCAATGCATTGACATATTTTTTTTCTTCTATACTTCATTTTATCTTGATTGGACTCTCATAATGATGGTTTGGCACCCAGGGCAGTGTATTTAATTAAAGTCCCAGTTTTTGCGGTTTTTAGCTTAGCACCATCCCTTTCTAGTTGGCCACATCCCTCACCATTTACCCCACCCATTCAGCTGTCTCCTCCTACAGCCCCCCTTTGATTTGAAGCCACCACTGCTAAATACTGATGTATATCTGCAAGAAGCAAATTCTTTAAGCATTGGATGGTACCAAAAATCACCTCATGGAAATGCTGTCTTAGCCTGTGCTGAGGTACCGACTCTGATGTAGCCTGATAAGTTAACTCAAGATGACTAAATTAACTGGTTTCCTTACTGGTTGATTTGTAAAAACAAAATGCTCTTTTCTGTATACTGCAAGATCCTTAAATTCAGTGTTCTGCAACATTTTACAATATACAGTTTGGGCAGGGTGCATGTTAGCATTTTGGGGGCCCCATGAAAATGTTATGTTGGGGTCCCCCTGAGTACTTTACTCCTAGTATCACCCTGTCTTTGCCATCCCTTTCAAGCAATCTTTTAGTTCATGTTGCAAAGTTTTAAGGGTAGTACACACAGACTGACAGGTAGCTACAATTAACATATTAGAAAAGGCCTGTGTACCACACTAAATTGGCTCATCTCACAAAGGGACATTTACAATTACTCTTATTTAGTTGCAACAATGATATTTTACAAAAACTCTTTGTACAGGGCTGGATCTAGGTGAAATGGAGCCCTTGGCACTGCCTACTGCTTCATCCCTACGCACATGCACACACACACACACGCACACACACACACACACACACACACATACACATACACACACACACCATAACAATACTATTTTTGCACTTATTTCAGCAAATAATACATTGTGCGTCACTGATATCATCACGCCAGATCAGTGACTGTTGTTTAGCAGATGTCAAACAGCAGCAGGACAAAGTGACTTTTATTTACCTTATTGAGTAGTGATGCATACCTGTCACTGTTCCTGATTTTGCCTCATCATTTTGCTCTGTCCCTTGTAAAAAGTTTGATTTGCTGGTAAATAATTCACGATAACAAGTCAATAAATCCAAACATTTGGAGTCTCGTATTTCTTATTGTCCAAAAAATGTGTTGATTCAAAATATGTTGTTCTATTTACTTTTTATTCTGCTATTATTTTTGGCTTTGCCTAGAATTCTTGAGCAAAGAAGATGACAGTTTTAGTAGCTGGTGTTCTGCTAGTATTTAGAAAACTCCCAGAAGACTGGAAGCATCCCCTTTTCTTATAATCCAAGGCATGCACTAAGATCAGTCACTCTGGGCTGCTGATCTTTAGTGTTTACCTTGCTCATGTTCGTTATCAGCTTTATCCTAACAGGGTCACATCACAGCCCTAGTTGGGTTACATAGTGTAATCAGAAAATAAATACATGTTTCTCTCATTTTTCCTCATACAGCAGCATCTTTTGTGGGGTCCACACACAGTGGTGATTAAGAGGGTACCCTTTTACAGACATGGGTATTGTAGGTACCTAAAGCTGGCCATCTTGTTAGTTTTATTGGAGAGAATGTCCACCAGCAGGGTTTAACTAAGCTAGAAACACTATGTCAGTGGTAAAATATTTAATAGAATTGTGAACCCTGTTACTTGACTAAACACTCGTACGATTACCAAGGATACCTTTGAATTTTAAAGGAGATATAAATAAGAGTTATTATCCAACTGGCTTATCAAGTAAACAGGATTGCAGTATTAGCTTTTTTTTTATTTGACAGTCATGTTACAAAATATCAAAATAAAATAACTTGCTGTGGTTGAAGGCCCCTAGGACCAGGAGGCATCCAACAAGTGCAGGGTTCACTGGTGCCTAAAGCCAGCTATGTGTTTGGGATGGAAAGCCATTTTAACAGACAGCCCTAAGTGTCATTACTAAAAACTATGTATGAAGGTGTTCAATTCAGGAATTTCCTGATCTTCCAAAGAAAGATACCTAATACCTTTCTTTTTAAAAGAATAAGCACCCCTGCACTACAGACACAACCTAGGACACTATAAAAATGGAGCAGAAGCTGAATGGATAAAAATAGAATTTCAGTATCAGTTATCTCCCATCTCTCTAAGACAGGTTGCAGTGTCTGACAAACATAAAAACAGATGCAGAACTGATAATGGTAGTGGCAGAAAAAGCAAGGAAAACAGTAGATGGACACAGAAAAAAAGGTGTTACCATGATGTTGGAAAAGATTGGAGAACAAACAAGGGGCAAAGAATGACATATAAGGCATAGAAGCACATTAATCAAGGATAAGGCAGGCTACATGACAGATGCCAGTCTGGACGAGAAACACAGCCACACAAATATTAGTCTCTTCTTGGGCTGAGATCATATGCAGGCTGTGTGTCCCATGGTCCTATAGTAGGGGCATGCTTATCACATGACTCAGCCAGCTATGCCAGAAGGCAGTCCACAGTGGTAATGTAGGTGTTAGTCTATCTAGGATGGCACTAGCCTACAGTAACTGCCACTCACTGACCACATGGACTCCCTGGGCAAATATAAGAAGAGGAGCTTTAATCTGTGTCCTGAGTAGTGGTGAAGGAAGCATTCAGCAAGGTGACCTCAAGCATCCTGTTGATTTGCAGGTCTTGTGACCCCTAATGACCCAGCTCTATAGGCATTGTCTGGAGTAGGCTGAGGTGACTAGTGCCATTAATATGTCACCAGCAGAACCGGACATGTAGAAGGAAGAGAAAACAACAACAAAAAATGTATGTTAGCATACAAACATATGCTAATTATACAGTACAACAGTGCACGTAGCACATGCACCCCACTGATGGGAGAAGTACACTTGCATCCTGTGACATCCCTTCATGTTAGCTTATCTCTCATCAGTTGCTTTAAGATAAAGTAGGAGGAACTCATGACAGTGTTAGAAAAGGTAAAATAATAGAAAAAAGACAAGAAGATAATGCTTACAATACAACTCTAGTTCTCATTCCCCTAAACAATTTGGGGTGTTACTAGCACTGCTGTATGTAATGATGGCTGGACTGCTCACCAAAACAGAACAGGCCAATGCAGCAACATCCACTGTCCTGCCAAGTTCACACTAGGCATTTATTTTGTACAAAGAGGCATCATCTTGATCCAGTAAGTCTTCAGAAAGTCCTTGAGGAGAAGGTAAAAGAGAGTATTTTTCTCCATTGAAAACCACAAAGGAGTGCTGCTATTTCCAGCACCTGAAGCATCCATCTACACTCACTAGGTCTACTCAAAGAGAAAAATGGTATAACTCTACTTATGGATGCATTGTCATACATAACTTGATAAGACTTATAGTGTACCAGTGAGACACTGCCAAGAGCTTCTGTACTGCCGAGGTGCAACAATGCAAGTATTTTAGACAACACAGTTCAGCATGCTGCACACATTTTCTTTATCGCTGGACAGGCAGGGATGAGCAGATTACTGCCATTTAATGTGGGCAGCTTTGTACATTATGGAAGTGTTTCAGAGACATATCTGTCATGTTAAAAGATCCTTAGTAACATGATATAAACTGGAAATGCCATACTGTGAGGAACTGTACTGATATAAGGAACAGTAAAATTAGAACTTGATTGACTTAAGACATTGGACTTGGAACTAGGCATACTGAAGAAAGACATTACAGTATGTGCAGTAATGCACCCATGCGATGTACTAAGCACCCATGATGAGCAGCAGCAACGATGACAGTCAGTTTCTTCGCACATGCAGTATATTATTCCTCCACCACTCCTACCTGTGTACACTACTATTAAAATCAATGCTATTTAGCTTTTTGCCATTAAATGTGAATCACACTGTGACTTCTTCTGTACAGTGTCTACAAGATAGGGTTTAGTGCATCAGCAGTTTGCTGGACTATACATATCTTGGCAGTAGTCAATACCATGGGTAAGATTTCCATAGTGAGTGACACCTCTTGTATTGTTTATGTGGATATGATTGATGAGATTCTGTGAGTCTCACACACACACACACACACACACACACACAAACTGACATATATAAACCTCAGGTATATAATTCTTATCATGGGACCAAGAGAGAGGCAAAAGCTGAAAAAGTTCATCACATAGAGCCTGAGATTTTACTGTAGAATCCTTGCAAACCAGGCTTTGTGCATTTTTGTTAAAGATAATGTGGACAAGGACTTTTGTGTCATGGACTGGTGCAAGACATCAGTGCTGTGTATTAGAATAATAGGTCTGTACATCTAAGTCAGCAATAGGTAGCCAATAAGAGACTGCATGCCAAGGACAAGGCACTGGTCACTGTTGAGCATATATAAGCATATATCTATCAAAAGATGTGGACCACAAAGACAGAAGATGCATACAACAATGAAGGAGTTCCTAATGTCTCATTCTGTAGAAAGGGATCTGACCTTCATGTATGGTGATGTAGCATTTATCGCATGTTTGCTAAAAACACCTATTTAAACAAACTGACACAATGCGTGAGTGATGTAGTTCTTACTGGCAACAATCCTTTCACAAGAAGCCCTAAAAATAACAATCAAGTTGTCATTACCATTCAAGACCACACTAAAAGAATCACACACAGCTCAGATGAAACACATAGACCTACAATGCTCACGGTCTTAGAAGAAACATACCAAAAAAATAAAGAAACAACAATATATATCCTCCACAACCTTACAAACACACAACACAAGCAACACACACAATGAAATATTTATTTATTATTTTTATTTATTTTATTTTACATTTGTTGCCCGGGGTAGTCCAACTGGATACATGTCCATTTTCAGTGGAAGCCGAAAGAAAAGCTCCAAGGTCAGCAAATTACATTAAAAAATGCATTGTATAAAGTTATTAACATATCTAAGCAAGCAGTTATGTTTAAGATAAAATATTTACAGAGGTTTCATACCTAGGGAAATTCTAGATGTTCCAGGGTTAAAGAAACTCAGAGAGTAGGTCATCATTAAGTAATTCAAGACAGCAAAGAATATTGTTATTAACTTATACAGTTAGTTACAGATACTATCCCCTGAATTCTCTATGCCTTGCACGACATGCAGGATCAGTGCAGGAGCCCTAGCAGGCAATATATCTGGTGTGCGATCCAGAAACAGCCTGTAGGGGTGTGCACAAGCGCTCTTGAACTAGTCCTACATGGACTAAGTCCCTGTATGCAAATCACTCCATTTGCAGGAAAAATCCATGCAAATGAGGTGAATTTGTGATCCAGGAAGCTTGCAACCGTACATGCAGGATTAGTGCAATCTGCAAAAAAATACTTGGTTAGTAACCAAGTATATTTCTGCAAAATCCAAAACAGAGCTGTGACAGCTCCAAATAATGGCTGCATATCAGTTAGGAAGCATGCCAATGGCCAAGTATAAGGCCATTGGCATTGCAAACAGCCAAAAAAAAAAAAAAAAAAATCAACTTTTATTTTTTTTTAGCCAATCTCGGCTGTTTAAGCATAGGCCAGTGGCGCGCAAACAGGATCGGGGGGAATAACAAAATAAACCTAAATGAAGCATTGTAACTAAAATCACAATTCTGTCATGCAAATCAATGGCAGGCAGAAGACAACATGGCCAGTGAGTAGTGGTTGTTAAGGGGGGAGGCTCAGTGTGAGACATGTAACTATGCATTAGGAGGCAATCCTATGCAAATGAGGGGACTAACAGTGTAAGAGTAGGAATAGCTTGGTGCAAGCCTAGGAGTTAGTAGACATCATGGGGGTGGGGTGGGGTGTCAGGCATACTGTAAGTAGATTGGAGCCCTGTGGCTAAGCAAGGGGGCATGTCTGACTCTGCCTAGCACACTGTACATTGCCTAAGTGTGTGTGTGTGCCATGCACCGGGTTTGAAAGGGAAAAAAAAATTAAAAAACAGGAAAGAGCAGCAATGTGCACATTTGAGCACTCTGTTTGCACTGTGTGTCCCTGAGCTTAAACAGGAAGGCGATGGGAAGGGAAAAACAGCAGTAGGAAGGCAATCTAGGAGAACTAGCATAGCTGGCAGGTGAAATCAGCCAATTACAGAGCCAGCAGACCAGGCCAGCCCAGAATACTACTATAAACTATGTAAACACCTTCCCATCTGTTTTTTCCCACACTCTACACCACCAGTGTAAACAAGCGGGGAACTTTTAACACTCGCAACAGCAAAATGATAAGGGCTGCAATAGCTATCATACAACAACTTGTGAGGGTGGTGAGGATGTGAATGCTATCAACCAACCCACAGTGAGGAGACGTAGAAGAGTGTACAGACCCAGGGTAACCTACCATGGGCTACATGAGCTGGAGATAGTGGAATGCTATAGGGTGGACAGGGACCTCCTACAGCAAATTGTTGAGCTGTGCCAGCCACGCCTCATACATAGAACTAATAGAGGGGAACCCGTCCCAGTGGATACCAAGGTATGTGTAGGCCTAAGAATACTAGCTACAGGTACCTTCCAAATGCCAACTGGGGATATGATGGGGATCTCACAGGCATCAGCATCCAGGGTACTCAACCAGTTTTTGGATGCCATGGCAGCACATGTCGGTGAGCACGTATATTTCTCCAACACTCGTGAGGTGCTGACCAGCAATATGCAACTGTTCCACCAAATAGCAGAATACCCAGAGGTAGTGGATGCTGTAGACTGCACACACATATGCATCAAAGTACCACCTAGTGAACAGAGAAGGGTCTAAATCAACTGCAAGGGCTTGCCCTCCATCAACTGCCAGGTCGTGTGCGATACCCAGGGCATAATAATGAATATGTGTGCTGGCTGCCCTGGAAGCTATCACGATTCACACATCTGGCATCTGAGGCAGCTGTACCAGAGATTTTCCAATGGGGACATCCCTCACTGTTACCTAGTGGGGGATGCTGGATATGCACTGGAGCAGTGGCTGATGACACCCATCAGAAATGCACACACACCCGAACAAGAACTCCATAATGAGGCACATGCATGGACCAGAATTATAGTAGAGCGTGTTTTTGGGATGCTCAAGTCACGTTCCAGTGCCTGGACACATCCGGTGGAGCCTTGCAGTACTCACCAGCTACATGTACCCAAATTGTCCTCGTCTGTGCCATGCTATACAATATGATCCTGTGGAAACAGCTGCAGTAGAAACAGCATGGGGCAGGGCCACACAGCCCCCCACCATTGCCAAGGCCTGCACAGGCACAGGGTGACTCTGAGGAGGAACAACCTGAGCCAGCCCCAGTAGGCAGAAGGAAGTGTGCCCAGTATGCCCTGGCCTTGGGAAAGAGGCAACACATAGCACATACACTGACACAGGAGGGTCCCAGGGAATAACACCTCTCTCTGACTCTCACATATAGTAAAAGGGATGCCAAACATTACACTACCTCTGCTCAGCCATGTGTAGGGTGTGTACTATGTGCATCTGATATAGGCAGCCCTGCAGCACCACCCTCAATACTGGGACACCCAGAAGGTAAGTGATTCACAGATGCCAGTCAGGGGGGTCACATACACAACAACAGTCACAGCCAGCAGGACAGGTGTAGACAAACACAAATAAAGGCTGTGCTATGGCCTCTGAATGATGCCTATAGGTAACCCCCCCAGGCCTACACAGACAGACTACAGCGGGTCAGGCAGTGGGGTGTTAGTTCTAAAGGGTAGGAAGTCAGAACCTAATATGTATGTAAATCAAAGCTAAGATCTGCAATACACTGGTATGCCTCTAGTCCGCATGATAGGTAAGGATACAGAATGAAATGGAGTACCTGACATACGAGTACAGTCATAGCAAATGTGTACGTGTCAGGTGTGCCCCCCATCTGACGTAGTAATGTAATAACAGTCAGGTGTGCCCCCCAAACCTGTGTAGAAATGTAAAAATAGTCAGGTGTGCCCCCCATCCTATGTAGAACTGTAGTAACAGTCAGGTGTGCCCCCCAATCCTGTGTAGAAATATAGAAATAGTCAGGTGTGTCCCCCCATCCTATGTAGAAATGTAGTAACAGTCAGGTGTGCCCCCAAATCCTATGTAGAAATGTAGAAATAGTCAAGTGTGCCCCCCAACCTACGTAGAAATGTAGCAACAGTCAATGCCAAATGATCGATGGATACTCTGCAGAAACACTATGCTACCTGTAGGTGTACAACACAAAGGTCAGCACTGCAGTACAAACTACTTTGACTCAATCTGCACATTCAATACCGATCCACACACTCAATACAGATGGGCATACTGGGCATGCTCACACACTTAAACACATGAAAGTCATGTCTGCAAACACCAGAGGACCAGACATATCTGGCAGTTGCAGATGTTAGTGCAGACACTCCTTAGTATGCACCACACATGCTTTGCACACACAGTGGACAGGAATACAGACATATATCTAAAGACAATGCACTATAATAAGCCAGAGGTAGACACATAGATGTGTGGAAGAAGGTGAATGTGACAAGGAGCCATCCTGGGCTGTCCCACCCAGCACACAGCCAAAGGGCCACAACCACATGAGGTTCAGATGTCACTCACTGTAGATACTAGCCACCAGTATCTATCAGGATTACAGGCTATGTGGTGCATGTGCTAGCTGTGCAACATGACCATACAAGGAAGTAGTCATCTAGCAGATGCATACATGTACCTGTGAAATATGACCTTGTGTGTGCCTGCATGTGGTGTGTCAACCTCTAGATGAATGGGTTATGGCTCATGCAGACACACTGCCCTCCCGATAGTCCTACTATGACAAGCCTGCTGAGGCCATCCACTGTGAAATACACCTTTTGGACAGTTGTCACCCAGTAATCTCTGTGGGACATCCCATAACTGCATACTGCTGTAGTGGGTAGGAGTTCCAATCCCAGACATAGCAACTCTGTGTGTGTGTGTGTGTGTGTGTGTGTGTGTGTGTGTGTGTGTGTGTGTGTGTGTGTGTGTGTGTGTGTATGTGTGTGTGTATCTGTCTGTGAAGAGAGCAATGCTTTTTAGGGTAGTCGCAGTACCTGCAATTCAATTGCTCTACTTTGACAAGGCTCCTGATGTCATTCACCTAGAAATACACTTTTGGGAAGGTTGTACCCCAGTAATTTCTGTATTACGTCCTATAACTGTGTACTGCTGTAGTGTGATAAATTAGTTAGGCAGGAGTTCTAATCTCAGAATTGGCAAGTGTCTGTGTGTGTGTGTGTGTGTGTGTGTGTGTGTGTGTGTGTGTGTGTGTGTGTGTGTGTGTGTGTGTGTGTGTGTGTGTGTGTGTGTGTCTGACTCTGGCTGTGTAGAGAACAATGCTTTTTGGGGTAGTCACACTCCCTACAATTCAAATGCTCTACTTTGGCAAGGCTGCTGATGTCATCCACCTAGAAATACACATCTGGGAAGGTTGTAGACCAGTAAATGCCTTAGTGCATCCTATCACTGCATACTGCTGTAGTGTGATAAATTAGGTAGGAGTTCTAATCCCAGAATTGGCAAGTGTGTGTGTGTGTGTCTGTGTTTGTGTGTGAGTCTTTCTGACTCTGTGTAGAGAGCAATGCTTTTTTGCTAGTCACACTCCCTACAAAACAAATGCTCTACTTTGGCAAGGCTGCTGATGTCATCCACCTAGAAATACAACTCTGGGAAGGTTATAGCCCACTAATCTACATAGCACATCCTATAACTTTGTACTGCTGTAGTGTAATAAAATAGTTAGGTAGGAGTTCTAATCTCAGACTTGGCAAATGTGTGTGTGTGTGTGTGTGTGTGTGTGTGTGTGTGTGTGTGTGTGTGTGTGTGTGTGTGGAGAGCAATGCATTTTAGGCTAGTCACACTCACTACAATTCAAATGCCCTATTTTGGCAATCCGGCTGATGTCATTCACTGTGAAATACACCTTTGGGAAAGGAGAATGCCAGTAATCCCTGTGGTGCATCCTATAACAGCATCATGCTGTAGTGTGATATAGAACTCTGGGATGGGTTCTATCTCCACACATGGCATGTGTGGATGTTTTTTGTGTGTTTCTATGTTTGTGTAGGGAGCAATACATGTTAGGCTAGTCACACTCACTACAGTTCAAATACCCTACTTTGGCAATACTGCTGATGTCATTCACTGTGAAATACACCTTTGGGGAAGAAGAACTCTAGTAATCTCCATGGTGCATGCTATAATGGTGTAGTGCTATAGTGTAATATACTAGTTAGGTAGTAGTTCTAATCCCAGACATGACAGGTGTGTGTGTGTCTGTGTTTGTCATTTGTATCCTGTGTGGTGGTGGTTGTGAGTATGTAACAACTGGCCTCAATGTGGAGCAGGTTTTGTGAACTTCTTATATGGTGGGTCAAGTATATATCACAATGTCCATCATACAGGGATAACAGGTATGAAATAGCCAAGAGGCTGGGGTGCAAATCCATACTCCTAAATGAGGCATCAATGCCAGCTAATAACGTTAGCAACCCTTGTATTATCCAGGGTTCACTCTCAACCCATGTATCATACACACAATTGCCTAGACAACAGCTGCTATGTTGGTAGTACCCTGCATATTGCCCACTGATGGTAACCATGGCGTGAGTGCAGTGGGCTACAGAAGGCATGGCACCCTGTTCTTTAGTCCAATAGGCATGTACATGCCGACAGTGCACCTCCTCCATGTTCCCCACTGGACACCTGCAACATCTGTGGTGCCATCAAATGTGACCCACAAAGGACATAACATGCCTGAAACACAAGCCCTGTTTGGACAGATGCCACTGACATCAGGGAATACTGGTATTATGCAATCAATGTAGGTGCAGGGCCAACCTGCTCTCCATGAACAATTCCCACCACATGAGGCCAGGACTGGCACATCTAATGATAATGATCTGTGTACACAACATGGGACAGACACCCCAGGTACAGTTCCACATGTCACTGTACATACATGTGGGAGGTGTGCACATCCCAGACACTGTCCATATCATGGAAGAAGGAACACATACATGGTAAGCAATGCACAGCATTTGCCACATGCAATAGTAACCCAGGTGACTGGATGGTGAATACAATAGCCACCTGTATGGGGAACTCCAGACACTACACCCCTGAGCCACAATGCAGACCATTGTCATGTGGCCTGATGCCAATGTATACCTATCACCTAGCCTTGTATAGCCATCTGGCACTGTCAACCACAACACACCTGTGAAGCAGTGCACAAATGCATGTCAGTAAAGGGAGCCATATCTGTGTGTATGGTGTATGATGCATATGACCAAATCCGCACTCACTGCAACACCCATTGGCATACTGAAGCATGCTGTCTGATGTCAGACACCTCCACATACCCTATGCACATATAATCTCTGTATGACCCCTGTGGTGCATGTGATACCTGTACAGTACTCTGTTGTGGCAATCCCACTAGTGATTAGTTGTATTCCTGACCCTGCCAAATGTGGCAATGTGGATGTGTCCCTGTGAGAGTGTGGCTGTGTTGATGCTGACACCTGTTCATGTGGGCAGGCACATGTACTACACCTACCACATAGCTACCATATCCTTGTTGCAGATGTCACTCACTATCACATATATGGTCTGACGGCTCCCCAACATGTAACCTATGTGGTGCATCCAATTACTGCATGGACATGTGATAGCACTACATAGTTGTTGGGGGTTTGATACCCTGTACTGGTAGGTGTGTGACACAAACATGCGTAAGTTTTTACTCTCCCACCCCTCCCTGGATTTTCTGTGCCTCTGTCTGCCTCACTTACTCCCCCTCTGGTGGATGTGGAGACTTATACCTGATTTGCTTAGGCAGCAGCATGTGTATTTTAAGTGATACTCAGGATCAGCTGATGGTCTATGCATTAATTGCAGCCCTCCTCTAGCTGATTGCATGTGGAACAGCTGTGGTAACATTCCCATAGACAATTGCATGGAAACACACACCAATATCTAGGAACATCATGTTGTTGTTGGGCCTTTCATTCACTGTGAGCAGGAACTAGATCCATTGTTTGGCAAACAGCATCTCAAATGGATTGGGGTTTACCTCTAACAACATGCACTGTGGAAACAGGCCAACACACAGTAGGGGGATGTACCTGACCTGACTACAGACTGTAAATGCTGCTATACTGCATTTGGAGTAATGTTGGTTTAACAGAGTGTGTGTGGATATGGCTGTCCTACATGTTTACATACCTGCCATGTCAGTGCTATGTTTATGAGGGAACACCCATCTGTAGGACCATCAGCAGACTGGGCAGTGTTTGGTGCCTTTTTTTCAGGTGTTACCCACAGAGCACCTGTCTGTGAACTGCTGAAGGTAGTGCGAGGATTGCAGTCTGTAGATGGTGACAGCCTTGAGTTACTGACTTCATATCCCTCATAGGAGATATGGTGCAACAAACCCTGTTACAACAGTAACTGTATGAGGTTATCACAGCAACATGTCAATATTGGCCCAGTGTATGTGCCTCCAGCCACAACCCTGACAACCTGTGTACATATGTCATGCAGTAAGGGGTGCATATGTACTGTACATCATAATTACTGACATCATATCTGATTACAAGCCAGTGAGATATCAGACTGCTACACATGTAATGTATAGTAGGGGTTATATTTGATGACATAACCTGGACATTCTGTGGTTGTGTGTACAGTACTGAGGTCTGTGTACTTATGGTGATTGTCGGCAGTGTGTGTATTGTTAATATGTACCTTGGCCTGTGTACAGGCTGTGGTAGATATCATTGTTCTTGGTCCTGTTCTAGCTGATATTACACGCTGCTCCACTGTATGTTACATTATTGGCTTACATGTTTGTAGGGCCATACACGCACATGTCCCATACCATAGACAGACAGCAGACCAAACTGTGTAGCAGTTCAGTATATGTAGGGTGAGTGTGTGTGTGACACATATGAGGCTGGTGTTGAACTGATACTCCATATACTGTAATAATACACTAGCATGCCATATGTAGCTGTGGCTGTGTTCACAGTGGCAGTGGTGATGCACCTACACACAGGTGAATGTTACTTTGTGCTGTGGCATGCCTATAGAGCCTGCTATCTATGTGCAGGTACATGTGCATTCCCCCATAAGAAATGTAGGCTAGTGTTGAGCTGGTCTGCCTGTAGCCTGCACAGTGCTTTGTTACATGCCTAGCAGCTTAGTTTACTTACCCAGTGAGATGTAATGTCCAGTTAAATGCCAGATGTACTGCTGCTGGGCCACCATACCAGTCATGTATGTCAGACAGAGCAGTGGGATGCTGTACAGATGTATGTCAATATCTAGTGGGTGGTATGTGGCCATGGCATCCCCTTACCAGCCATTATTATGTGGCAGGACAGACAGGGATGTGTGAATGCATAACCTATGTGGGCAAATGTATACCAGTAGTTATGTGTTATACCCATCTACATGGCGGTTAACATCCACATTGGCAGGATTTGTCCACATGTCTTGCACTAAGGGGTTATGTGTGTACCTCTGGACTGTCCAGAGTGTGTCAGACTGTCCACATATATTGGCTAGTATCTCTGTTGTAGTCCACAGGAGCATTACATGCTACCAGTGGTACTGTACTATGATGTCCTTAGGATGTCTGTCAGTAGCCAATGACGCACATGTTATAAGCAGATGTGACCTCCCACACACACCATGTCTGTGAAGACAATCCCTATGACAGTAGTAATACTCTACAAGTATACCTGGTATACATACCTGATATCCCCTTGCACTATGAAGTTGGGTCTACAGGGGCTGAGGTAGGGCTACACTCCATGTTCAGGACATATGGTGATGATATATGTACATATACTTATCCAGATATCTTTATAGACATACAGATATACATATCGACATACATAGATGGATATCTATATGTACATAGATATACAAATAAACACCCAGATATCTACATATACAGAGTGATATATGTCTACACATATACAGATAGAAATACATATGCACATATATGTATGGCTATCCGGTTCCCCTTCAAACAATCGAACGTTTAAAACATCGAAGTTCAGATCATCAGGACCAGAACATTGAGTTTTAAAACATTTAAGGTTTGAAGGAGAAGAAAAAGGTAAGTGTAGGTGGGAGAATGTTTGTGTTTTTGCAGGGCACCAAAGTGCCTTGCATACTGTGTGTGTCTATGTGCGATCTGTGTGATGGCACTACAGATAGGGTATGGAAAATCTCCCATTTAGTGCTTCTGCATATATAGCTCTAAATGAGAGATTTCCCTTTACTCCACTGTAGTGCGGTCTCGGAGTTGGAATATTAAAGTAGGGGGTGTGGGGGGCACAGTCCCCCACATGAGGGGTGCAGGGGGGTGAAGCCCCCCTGCATATAACTGTTACAATTTCTTTTTCTTTTTTTTTGTTACACTTGTAACCTTCGATGTTTCAAAATTCGATGTTCTGGTCTCAATGATCAGAACTTCGATGTTTTGAAATTTCGATGGTTAGAAGTGGAAACGGATATCCACATATATTTTGACAGTAGTAGGTATATCAGAATAGATAGGCAAGGCTCAAAAGACAAACCCACCTCCATAGGTATCACAAAGGATAAGAAACTAAGAGTAATGCTACTCAATGCCAGAAGTCTAAACCTCAAGATGTATGCACTCAAAACTCTCCTTAGCATGGAGAACATCGATATCTGTGCAGTAACAGAAACCTGGTTCAAGGCTCCCGAGAGCACCCCAGCACTACCAGGTTATACCTCATACCATGCTTTTCGGCCCCAAAACTTGGACCGAACCACAAAAGGAGGGGGAGTATCAATATTCGTCAAAGATACCCACACCTCCAGGTTGGTGGCACAACACGAAGCATCACAAACTATCCATGTGCAAATAACAGTGGGTAAAACTGCCTTCCAGTTTATAGCCTGCTACAGACCACCCTCCCAAACCCAGGAACCCCACTCAGCCTTCCTGAGAACACTTGAAAATATGAAGGTCTCTCCAAACACCATTATATTGGGCGACTTCAACTACCCAAACATAGACTGGGAGCATGACTCTAGCTCCAACACCCTAGCCCAAAGGTTCCTAGAATTTATAAACTCAAATCCTATGGAACAACTTGTTACCACTCCCACAAGAGGGGAAAACATACTGGACCTGATCATCACCAACATGGGGACTCTATGCTCCAGACCAGAAGTGTATCCCTCATTGGTAAGATCAGACGATAAACTAATTTCACTGGATATTTACATCCCGACTCCACCCCCTGCCCTGAAAACCACAGTGAAAAACTTCTCTAATGCAAATTTCACACTCCTCAAACCTGAGGTGGAATCCTTCAAAGCCTCCAGGCCTGTGGAAAATATGGCCCAGACCGCAGAATCCTTTATAAATGCATTCTATAAACACCTTCAGGAATGCATGGATCATGCAATCCCAAATAAAACCAAGTCCCAATCCTCCAAAGGCAGACGTCCTGTCTGGTGGACCCCAGCCATAAACAAACTATACAATAGAAGGAGGAAGCTACTACATGATAGAGCAAAATCCCAAAAAGGGAAGGCATCTCTGATCAGTATTAGCAAAATACTACGGGCACTCACAAAATTGTCTAAGGCCAGCTTCGAGAGAAAAATTGCACAGGACACTAAGGATAATCACAAGGCTTTCTTTAGTTATGTTAGGAACCTGGGTGGGAATTCCCAGATATGCTCAGAATTAGTCCAAAATGACAAAACATACACCAAACCCATAGACATTGCCAGCATCCTAGCTGACAGGTTCAGTGCAAACTCCCCCCCCCTCCCCACCAAAAGGGCAAATATCTATCCCAGCAGAGTGCTGCCCCCCTGACATCTCAGATGCTCAGGTAAGAGCTGCCCTCCCCAAAGCAAAACACACAGCATCAATGGGACCAGACGGTGTCCCGGGCTGCGTCCTACATGAACTCCAAGAAGAGCTAACCCAAACATAAAACTACTGTTCAATATCAGCCTTACTACAGGATATGTACCCAAAGAGTGGCGTACAGCAACAGTGGTCCCTCTCCACAAAGGTGGTGCCTCAACGGATCCTGGAAACTATCACCCTATAAGCTTGACTAGATTGGTCTGCAAAGCTATGGAAAGGATCATCATGGACCTCATAAATAAAGATATTGGGGACCTACAGACACTGGATCCTACCCAGTTCGGCTTTGTTAAGGGCAGATCCTGCCTCATAAACTTGGTTGAGTTCTTTGAAACAGTCACCAAGGCCATTGATGAGGGGAAGGTGGTCCACACAGCCTACCTGGACCTCACAAAAGCCTTCTATACAATACCCCACTCGGGCATTATACATAAGCTCACCAGCTTAAATATAAGCCCCTATGTCACTAGATGGGTTGCAAACTGGCTCAAGGACAGAACCAACATGGTTAGAATTGCTGGAGCCATGTCAGACTCCAAACCAGTTACAAGTGGCATCCCACAAGGCTCAGTCCTTGGACCTCTCTTGTTCGGTATATATTTCTCGGAGGTACAGGCCAACAAGGAAGGACTGGCTGACCAAGTTTGCAGATGACTGCAAACTGGGTGCCATAATCAACACTCCAGATGACACAAGCATCCTCCAAAAGGGCCTCATAGAAACAGACAACTGGTGCCAGAGCCATGGCCTCAAGCTAAATGCCAAAAAGTGTATAGTCATCCCCTTTGGCAAAAACAAAGTGCCCACAAATTACCACATAGGTGGTAATCCATTAAGTTCAGAAGAATTAATTAGGGACCTGGGGACCCAAGTTGATAGCAATCTCTCATTTGACAACCACGTGGCCAAAGTGGTTAGAAAAACATTTTATATAGCCCACCTAATCATGAAGGGATTCACATCTAGATCAGGGGAGGTCATCGTGCCTCTTTACTCATCCCTCATCAGGCCCATAATTGAGTACAATTCCTCTTTTGGGATGTACCTTACCAGACACCTGCAGCAACTGGAAAGACCCCAACAGTACCTCACCAAGAGGATCAAAGGGCTCAAACAGATGCCATATGCTGCCCGGTTAAAGAAACTCCAGCTCTACTCAGTGGCATACCGCCTGCTCAGAGGTGATCTGTGCCTGACATATAAAGCCATGTCCAACCCGGAATTAATGGACATGCTGCACCTCAGAAAATCCAAATCCCATTGAGCTACGTGCTCGAGAGACTTGAACCTCAGCACTGAAATAAATAGGACATGCTGGAGGGACAGATTCATAACCCAGAGGCTCCCTTCTCTCTGGAATAAAATCCCAATCCAGGTTAGGCGGAGTCCCTCATTGACTCTCTTCAAGAGGAATCTTGATGAGTGTATGGGAGATCGTAGGTTTACCCCGGGTATCACTTCTGTGTCACTGTTAGACAGAGGCACAGTATACTATCCTCGAAAAAGGGCATAGCAAAATTAATTTAAAATGGGTGGCAAAAGCCAAACACACTCTGGCTAGGCTTATAAATGCCCTAGGGCAGATAGCCTAGTATGAACCTATATGTATGCACATATAGTTATTGATATCTACATATATACCAACATAACTAGGCATAACTGTACACATACGACCCTATATAGCTATATATACATATATGTATATCTATGTATACATATATATCTATATACACAAATATGTATATGGGATCACTACAGAATCCTGAAAGCTCAAAGTCCTGAAGACCATCAGTGGTGAGCTGCCTTAAGGTATATGGATGTACATTACCATACAATCCACCTTGGTTAAATGCAGACCTACTGCTACCTGCCATACAGACTGTTCTATTTGTCAGTGTGTTTGTGATGATGTCAGTTGTGCCTTGTTATGTAACAGTTACATCCCATTGTGTCTACTGAGGTCTGTACCCCCTAGGAATGGTCTACAAAGTGTAGAAAGAGGCTACTGAACTATATACCTGCATTACTTACCATTGATTGTTTGGTATCCTGTGGGCCAGTCTGTCTTTACTGTTGTACTACTTGATGGCCTTGGCCTGAACAGCAACATTTATTACCCTTTCCACACTACTGTACTAGTATTACTGTTTCACGGTTGCATTACTCAGTTTATATGGATGTCCATGTCTAAATAGCTATATGACGTGGCACATACAGCTGTAATAGTACACAAATAAAGCTTTCCCATTTATGTACACCTGTGTGTGGTGTTATATCCTTTGATATCTCTGTGGGTATATGTTGCAGACAATGAATGTCATTACTATGGGTGGCTCATGCAGTCTCCAGTTGGTAAGGTGGTAACTGTAGGAATAGTGGCTGTTCCATATTGTGTGCACATACTACATATGTAACTTAGTGTACATATCTCTGCATCTGTACTGTATCTGTAGTTAAATATATATGTGTGTGTATATATATATATATATATATATATATATATATATATATATATATATATATATATATATGCATATCTGTATCTGCACATATGTGTCTGTGTATATGTGTCCTAGGGATGCCCATGTCATGTTAGATCCTGGTTATGGAATCTGCAACACTGGGTAGTGTATTGCAGGGAGGTTGTGTTTGGCTGTGGGGAGGTATGCCTATTCGTACAAGACGTATATTG
Organism: Protopterus annectens; assembly: GCF_019279795.1. Classification (NCBI taxonomy): domain Eukaryota; kingdom Metazoa; phylum Chordata; order Ceratodontiformes; family Protopteridae; genus Protopterus; species Protopterus annectens. The sequence goes on along the minus strand of NC_056739.1, from coordinate 368,668,585 downwards.
TTTGGGGTCTCTCAACCCCATTAACGGCGCATATGAACATATATGTCTTAGCTATTTTTCCATTGTTATCTACAGAAATAAGTCCATATATACCTATATAGATATATATATATATATATATATATATATATATATATATATCTGCTTACATATATATAACTATGTCCGTATATACCTATATAGATATATATCTGCTTACATCTATGTAACTTGCTGTGTATATTTAGACATATACGTGTAGACATATATATCTATAGCTGTAGGCATTTTCATGTATATATGTTTATATATATATATATATATATATATATATATATATATATATATATATATATATATATCTACATATATAGATATGTTGTATCTGTTGAGATATTAATATATTTACACACATATGCATCTAAATGTTGGAATACATTCTCTGTACTGTTGAATGACTGGGCTGGATGATATGCTTTTGGAAACATCAGGGTTATTTATGTCTTCCATGGCTTACTGATACATCACTTTGGCTATGCATTGCAGGGTCCTAGGTTGAAGCCTTACAGAAAATGTTTATTTTGTTGCTGGGCAAAACACGGGCCATTGGATACAGAGTGATTAAGGCACTTTAAAGCAGTTGTTTTTGGGTTTGCATGGTTTTGCGCGGAGTAAGCACTGCTAACTTCCAGTTATACTTTCTTATACTCTGTTAGCTTCTAAATTGCTTAACCTGTGCAGGCATAGCTTAACCCCACACAAACAGTTGTAAACCCACTTACTGCTGCTTAAAAGTGCTTACTACCACTTACCCCATGCTAATTTCTTTAAAAGAAAAGAAAAAGGGGGTTGATAGGAAAGTGGTGAAAAAAGGGGCACAAAGAGGGAAAGACAGTAGGGAAAATAGCCAGGGATTGGCAGAAAGGCTGTAGGGAAGGTCCATAGCTGCCCATTTCTTCTACAGCAACAGCTGTGCATATACACTGAATTTGGAGGTTGATTTGGACACTTAAAACACTGGGAGGGGGTGAGGACAACATTAATACATTGTGATGCCAATTAGACTGGATTACATGTGTCCAGTGGACACGTGTGTGAAATGGACAGCTATGTATGGGACAAGATTTTTTTTGTGGGAACAGATTGCCCTTTTATTTTTTTTCAGGTGAGAGTGGGATGTTGGGGAGGGGTAGTAGGTATATTTGGGGAGGTAGGTCAGGTAGGTTAACAGCAAGACAAACAAGATGCATGCAGGGGCAGTATATGACACATGTGGGAGGTAAACACCTTGATGGGGAGGGGTGTTTAGAAATAAAAAGCCCACAAGCCCCCTAGTGGTAACAGTGGTACTGAGGTCCCCACCCATGGGCAGTCGCCACTGCACCTTTACAACCCCAAAGGTGGCTGTGCTAGGGGCTGATCACAGAGCCAGGCTGACTCTCTTATCATGACATGCGGCCCTTGAGCTGGCGTAGAAGACCACCAATCTTCTGGTTGATTACTCTATGCATCAAAAACCTGACTTGGCAACAGGTGACAGGTGCCTGCCTGCGCACACTCCCTTGGGGGGGGGTGAGCCCCATCCCCTGAGATGGTTCCACCCAAAGGTAGTACAGGACCAATGGACTGGGAGGTCCAGGGTTGGGCCCCAGATATGCTGGGGCCCGGTGCCATGGCCAGCTGAGGTGGAACAGGTGGGTCCGCTGGGACAGGCCTTCCCAGGCATGCTACAGTGTTTAGATTTCATCAACATATGTGGGTTAGTAATAGTCAACACATTCCAGGGTTATGTATAACAACATGCATAGATATTCCCATTAACCCAGACACCAGATACGAACGGTTGCATAGCAAACAGAACACAGGCATATATGGACCACAGTGATTATAAGAACAGCATGCAGGTACACTGATGGCACCATGCCACCAATGTTGGAATAATTCAATATGGCACATGCATGTGAACCATTAAAATATTTATCAAACAATTGGCCATTATCAGAACATAGGTGTCAGTACATACCAGTTGGGGTGGGTATTTTGGTTATTGTTGGAGATATGGTGGGGGGGAGAGAAAGATGTCAAGTAACAGCTAGAATATTCCTGTAGTCCACATTACTTTCCTAGTCATTGCTGTTATCTGTACCTTGCAAGTCTTACTACACTACCCTATAGCCTTAGTTTGGACAATGATATGGCTGTCATCATCGTTACAAATGAACCGCATTTACCTGCAGTATACACCTCTTACCTGGTATACCTGTGGAGGGAATGTTTGTTAACACTACCTAACTGATTTTACACATACTCCCAGATTCTGGGTGATGTTGTTCACATAGCTATCCAACTCTTTCTGCAAAGACTCTGGCCATGTGTTGACCACATGCTGGTGTATTGGGACATATCTCAAATATTGCCCTCTGCCACCTTTAGTGACCTGGCACACACACACACACACACACACACACACACACACACACACACACACACACACACACACACACACACACACACACACACACGTACATGCTTTCCTACAAAATTATATTATGTAGCACAGTGTTTGTGACAGTGACCAGTGATACTTTATTATTCAGAGAAACTGCAACACTCACAGTTCCCTACAATACCAGAGTGAACAGTACCAGTACAGGTTATACTGGTCTGTATTTCTCAGCACAGTGTTCATATCCGATGTACTTGTGAGAGCAATGTTTGTTAGCACTACCTGACTGTTGCCACAAAAAGTTCCAGATTACACATTAGCATTATGCATATACATCTCACTCTGTTACTGTACACACTCTGGTCACAGCTTGACATCATGGGAGTGTAGATAGGACATACTTAAAATATTACTCCCCTAACAGTTTTGGGGGTTGTTACAGTGACAGGTGTGTTCTCATAGATGTTCGACAATCACTAGTATTCCCTGTTTGCTGGCTAAACATCTGGAATCATCCCACAGACTTACCAGGGGGACAAGGGGACAGGCAGCAGATATGGGCCCATATACTGGACATTCTGGCCTCATCTGTGCAGTTGTGGGGTATGATTCTGTATGCTGCCTAATTCCACTCCCAGGATTCAGACCATGGCTGTGTCTACTACAACTTAAACACTGTCCATAACAGTTGTGTCTGCTACATAGATGTTGCTGTATATCTCCTATCTGCTTTCTGTCTTATTAGTCTTCTGTGCTTTTGCATTCTGACCTTGTATTACAACACTGTTATACAGATTTCCTAGTCAGTTATATGTTGTAGGACAGTGTGGGTGACAGTGATGTGTAATACCACATTATTCAGAGCAACTGCATATCATTCTTGTATTTCTGGGCACAGTGTTAGCATCTGACAGACTTTTGAGTTGAATGTTTATTAGCACTACCTGAATGTTCCCACACACACAGTACCAGGTTCCACGTTACTCTTATGCACATACATCTCACTGTTACTGTATACACTCTGACCACATCTTAACAAGTTTGGGTGTAAATGGGACATAAGTGGCTTCTTAGTCACATAAGGTATTGGTGAGTTGCTAGTGTGCCAGATTTGTTCTCTTAGATGTGTGTCAATCAGTTGTATTTCCTATTTTCTGCCTATACATCTGGGATCATCCCACTGATTTCCCAAGGGGACAGGTTTAGAGGCAATAGATATGGGCCACTTTAATAGACATTCTGGACACATCTGTACAGTTGTGGGGTATGATTCTGTATGTAGACTGCTTCCACTGGCAGGGTTCGAACCGTGTCTGTGTGTGCTAAAAAACAGTTCACATCTCAGTTGCATGTGCTATTTGGTTTTTGTTGTCTGCATTTTCCCTGTTAGCGGACCGGAGTTCCACTATGGTGCCCCCTAACCGGGAAAAGTCGAAAGACACAACAACTGTCTATGTGTCTCTCAGTTGTATTAAATGGCCTCTGGGGATTACACCTGTCATATACTGGGATTCCTACACATTCAATTTATGGTGCATGGTGTGGGTAACAGTGCTTAATACAACAGTACTATTACATGATTGCTAATCTACATTACCATATGATACCAGAATATACACATGCAGTCCAACAGTCAGACCTCTTTTGTCAGGATATTACACTTTTATTGACATACAAACAATATGAGACTGTTCCTGACATATTTTTTAGTATATGCAGTACTTGCCTTGAATAATACAGGTCTTATACAGGCAATTAATTTACTACTACTTTTAGTTTTATTTCCTGTGACAGTAAATGCATGAGTATTACTGACCTGCCTCGTGTTGCAACATCGCCAGGCAACAGGTGTGGGCCTCCTGGTTTGTGGCCCACTCCATTGCAGTTGTGGGGGACATAAGAGGAATACTTAGCCATACCTATCCATGATATACCTGAGCTGGCAATTATTACATACATACTGGGGTGATACACATGGCTGGAGCATCCCCTGCTGCTCTAACCTCTTGGAGCCACTCCTCCAAGAGGTCCCCCTTACACCGCTTCAGGTCGGCATAGTGGTGCCTGACCTGCTCACCAGTTTGGGGTATGCCAGTGGCACTGGTGAGGTCATGGGCGAGATGGTCCCAGGCCTCCACCTTATATTGGGAGCCCTGGTACTGGCCTTGCAGCAGTCTCTGCTCATGGTCTTTGACAAGGAGTCCTGCCATGACCTTGGACTCCTAGATGCACCAGTGCTCCACCCAAAAGTGCACACCTTCTTCCCTTACTGCCATAGTGCCTGCAAGGGGAAGCTACATCCAGTTATGAGATGTATTCCTGCCTCTTGGGTTTAAGTAGGGCTGATTTCCCGCACTTTTCTGTGATTGGCTGGTTTTGAAATGGCTAAGCTATGGGCAAACCTGCTTACCTAAGGTTAGCATTGTTTAAAGATGTATACCACTGGCCACAATGACTTAGCTGGTCTCACATTGCTTATACCTCCTATGCTGGCTTGTGTAATGTATAGCATTGCTTACATTACACTTTGCATTATATTTCCTTTTTGGCATTGATTACTTATTCATTACATGTTATATATCTGCCTGATATCCATGATTAATGTGTACATACACTCTATGGGGTCCTTATGTTTTATTGGGGTCTTCAACACTCTGTTACAATTACACCTCACTTCTGGGCATACTGCTATACTCCAGTTCACATATTTATGTTATCTAGTGGATTATGGAACATATGACTGTATACTGATTCCTGTCACAGGTTCAGTTTGGTTTTACTATGGTGAGGACCTGTTTGCTGATACCTCATTCTTTTTTATTTCTGTGCTGGCTTGGTGGTTAACTACTATAACTATAGTGTATAGGGTCTTGGGTTCGAGACCTGCATGGCTGTTTATTTTGTTGTTGGGCAGAACAAGGGCCGTTGGATACAAGAGTGATTAAGGCACTTTTGAGCATTTGTAAGTGGGTTTGCGAGATGGTAAGCACTGCTAACCTGCCATTACATCTGCTTACAGGGAGTTAGCTTTAGAACTGCTTAAGCAGTGTAGACATTGCTTACCGCTGTGCAAATGGGCTTAAACCCGCTTACTAGTGCTTAAATATGCTAATTACTGCTTATTTGTGCTTAAATCTGCTTACTGGTACCTTATTCATTATGATACTGACACCTCACATGTGCATTTACTGCAGTACTCCAGTTCATAAAACTATTGTTATTTAGTGGGTTATGCAACATAAGTATTACTCATAACATGCTTTGACATGGAAAATGGAATCTGCTGCAGTGGGATTCAAACCGGGGCTGCTTGCTCCTAAGGCGAATGCTCTGCCCATTACACTATTGCTATGCTGCTTCATTTGCATATATCTTCCTTGTTATCCTCTTCAGCCATTTAAGCTGCATTAACAGTAACTAAGCGATGGGCACACCCACGCACCTTCGGTTAACTTCAATCAGATTTAAAAAAAAAATAAAGGGTTTGTTCATTTTATTTATGTATACTGATGCTTTTGTACACAAGGGGGACTGTTGGTGGGGATATGCAGGCACCTATGAGCAGTCTCACTCATTTGTTAACCCTTTTTGCTGTTCTTCATTGTGAGGGAGTGCATATTCTGAGAGCTCTGCTCCCAGACACACCCCCTGCACTCTTACATGCTCCGTGTAAGCCTGGGAGCTCAGGCAGCGCACCTCATTACTATGCATGGCGTGCTGCCATTCTGCTCCTAAACAGCCATCTCACTGCAGGACTAGGTTAGTCCTGCACGGAGGAATAGTAAATCCGGAGGAATATTTACAGTGGTTATATAGCTAAACATGTTAGAGTTAAATAAAGTAAAGGTCAGGATAGTGCCACAGGTATGCTACAATAAAATAATTATTTTAGTCTAATTGTCAAGGAGATTTAGTCGGGTTTACTACATTGACATAGCCAGTTTAGTGTCAGATGTTGTTTAAGTCTAGTCTTGAATTGACTCAGGGAGTTGAGCAAAGTGATTTTGGTTGGGAGAGAGTTTCAGGATCTGCCAACAGTGTTCGTGAAGAGACAGTCACCGGCAGAGTTATCAGTTTTGATAGTCTGGACAATTAATTTATTAGAGGAACGAAGAGGTTGGTGAATGCGATAGAGGGGAGTAATACATTTTAAGAGCAGGAGTATTATCTGAATTGTAAAGGATCTTATGGGCACTAGTCATGAGGCTATACTGGATCAAGCTGGGTAATTCTAGCCACCCAAGCTGGTTTAGGTTAATACAATGGTGAGTCCTATAAGGCAAGCCAGTGGCAAATCTGGTGATGTGGTTATAGCAGATGGAGAGTTTATTAAGGACAGATTTGTTTAGCTTGGAGAGTATCGGGGATGCATAGAGAAGAGTTGAAAGTAGGTGAGAATGAGCTATGGCAAATTTAGTAGGAGGGATAAGAAGGCTTTTATATTCTAAAGTGAGCCTAGTTTTTTATTGATGGTCATTATGGATTGATTAACATGTAGGTCAAATTTAAGATTATCATTGATTAAAACACCTAACAGTTTTGTAGAGGTGTCTGGGGAGATTATTGTGCCATTATTAGATTTTATGGTAAAAGTGAATGCAGTAGACCTGTGTGTTGGTGAGAAAAGCAACAGTTTGTTTTTTTTTGGGATTCAGGATCAGACAGCAATCAGAAAGCCAGTTTTCAATTGTGTTAAAGGTGGTTTGTGCAGCTGACCACAGTTCATTTGGAGATGTGGCCAAGCATATCAGGGTGGAGTCGTCTGCGTATTGGACACAGCTGACTGTAGGGTTGGCAAAATAGAGGTTGTTAATGAAGATGGAGAAAAGAAGGGGCCCTAGTATGGATCCCTGGGGTACACCTAGTGTGCTGGGTAGGAGTTTAGAAAGTTTGTTTTGCCAAAGGGCAGGGTGTGGATTAGCAATTGGTGATCAGCCATACCAAATGCTTTGGAGAGATCCAAGAAGAGGGCTGAGGATATGTTATTGTTATTGCGGTTATAGTTTATGGTATTGGAGAAGGCTAGAAGGGCTGAAGTAGTGCTGTGGTGAGGTTGGAAGCCATGCTGGGAGTCTGCCATGAGGTTATTCTGAGTTAGGTGATGTATCAGTTGTCTGTGGATACATTTTTCCATAAGTTTTGCAAGTGGGGATAGTATTGCTATTGGCCTATAATTGGATAACTCAGTAGAGCTACCTCCTTTGTGAAGTGGGATTACATAGGATATTTTCCAAACAGAAAGGATTCTGGCTTCTGCTATTGTTCAACTGATTAGTATCAAGATGGGGTAAGCAATGGCATCGGCTGCTTTTTGTAGATACTCGGCAGGGAGGTGATCAGTGTAGAGTGTGGTTGGTTTTTGTTGGTTTGCTAGGGCTTGAATGGTTTCAGTAAAAAAATAATTAAAACTATCAGAGACTTCCTCAGAAGGTTTATCAGTGGAGGCTACAGGGACTGGGGTAGAAGTTTGACCAGGATGTAATAGGTTATTTAAACCTGTCTAGAACCTCTAAGGCTTGTTTTGATTTCTGTCCTGTAGATTATAGTAGTAGTTTTTTTTGTCTTGTAGAATTTTTTTTTTTTTTTTTTTTAGCATTGTTCCTTAATTGCCTATATTGAATCTGATCTTGGTGGTCTTTTGTAGTTCTTCACAATGTCCAGGCCTTATTTCTGAGGCTATATATATATATATATATATATATATATATATATGTATATATATATCAATAAGCATAGGAGGATATTCCCCAGAGCTTCTGTTTATTGGCTAAAAGCTTGTCCGCCCCATAATGATTTTTTAGGCAATGTCAGTCTTTTAAAGCTTCCAAAATAATAAAACAGAATCTGGCTTACATAAAGGTACTGTTGCTCACTGCTAGGAGCCTTAACAAAAAACTCCAATCCCTACAAGTACTCATGCTGGAAAACCTTTATATATGCATTGTCGTGGAGATCTCTTTCAAGGCCAGTGAGAGCACTCCATCAAGGATTACAATGCCTACCATACATTCAGACCCAGCACAATAGATAAGGCACTAAATGCAGTGATGTCACAATATTCTTAAAAACATTTCATCTCCAGACTTGTTAGGCAAGATAATGACCTGGAACACTTCCATGTCCAATTTAACATTAAGAATCCCCCTTACCATATAATACCTAGTTATAGGATCCCCTCTATGCCCCCTTCAGCCCAGCCTAACTAATGTGATGTCCTTATGCATTTACCCAAGTATCATTCTCCTAATAGATTTCAACTACCCCTCAATTAACTGAGATTTTTAAATCCCCAAACATGTATGTCCAAAAATTTCTGGACTATATCAACACAAACTCTCTGGACAAGCAAATCAGTCACATTCACTGTAACACTGAAGCCACCAGCATCTTTCGCTTCCACAGTATTCAGGATTATGCACATGTAAATAGCTGCATAAGTGCATCTGCCACCCTCTGAAGTAATACAATGCCAAATTTAAGAATAAACCCCTCTGATGGAGCCCAAATATAAATAAACTCACTGCATGGAAAAATACTTTTAACTTTCAAGATTCTGTGAGACTGTATGAGTATCTGTTCCATTTATTTATTTGCTAGAGATTGTTTTTCTTGGTGTCCCATTTTGTTTTCTGGTTTACTGATAGTTAACAAATCATTAGTGCTGTTACTTATTTGCTTGATATTTCTGGTCACTGTCTAGATCCTGTTCAGTTGGTTTCATAGTGAGGGTTGTATGAGCACAGCTTTTTGTGTTATCTGATTCCCTGAGGCTCTTAAGTTTCCTTTACACTACTGTATAAGGAGTTACAATTCTGTGAGACTGTATCATTATCTTAGCTGCTCTTGGTGGCCAAGCTGTGACTGATTCAATAGACATCTGCATACAGAAAGCCTATAAGTATATTTTTTGGCACTTAATCTGTTATCAGTGATAACAGAACTGCTGCATTTATTAATTTGCAAGAGATTGCTTTTCTTGGTATTTCATTTTGTTTTAGTTAACAAACTTCTGCATTTATCAATTTGCTAGAGATTGATTTTCTTGCTGTCTCATTTTGTTTTAGTTAACAAACTGCTGCATTTATTACTTTGATAGAGATTGGTTTTCTTGGTGTCTCATTTTGTTTTAGCTAACAAACTGCTGCATTTAAGAATTTACTAGAGATTGCTTTTTTTGGTGTCTCATTTTGATTTTGTTTCCCACCCTCCCTCACTATTGGTGTCTTTGTTCTTATACTTGGTGGCTTTGCAGTTGCCCACCCCTACTGTAAATTTGATCTGGGACACTCCTCCTAGTATAGTGTCATTAGCTCATACTACCTAATACAGAGAGAACATCTGAGAAAGCCAACCCACTTAGGTTCTTAACCTTGAATTATTTTCTGTTACTCCTTTCTCCCTGTCCACTTTGCTAACAAAAAAACAATTCTAAGCTTGTTTCCTGCTTTTCCTGTAACTAGTCTAGTCCAGATACAGATTTGGTGTATCCAGGACTATTTATAAGCTTCTGAGCCCCCCCCCCAAAGCCTTTCTGTATTGGACGGAAGCCTTCTAGCTTATCAGTGTGAGTGGTAAGCACTAGGAAGCCTATCTACCACAAGAGGAGTGGTTTCTGGCCGAGAAAGTGTAGTTTATTGGCTGTTTGGGCAGTTTTTCCATCTCTTTCAACTTTCTGGTTTAAAAGCCCACATTTGCCCTAGTCTAGTTTCCCACCTTTCCAGTAACTGGTCTAGTCCAGATACAAATTGCTGTATCCAGGACTCTTTGTAAGCTTCTGAGCAGAGCCAAAAAGTCTGCTCTTCAATTTTTTCCTTAGATCTGCTAGTTTTCTCCTCTCCTGCAATTTTACTAGCTTATTAGTCTAGCACTTTACCAGACTTCTTGTAGCAATTATTGGAGCACACAAAATGCTACCAGCACTAAACGTTCTACAAGAAAACAACTCCAGTACTTATAATTAATGCCAACTACTCCAGGCATGTCTAAAGGTGAGTTCCCTGTGCTTTCTCCTATTACTCTGGTGAACTTGGGCATCTTGAGGCAATGTTGCAGCTGCCTCATTGACACTGACAACCCACTCCTATTACCTCCCAACACTCAGACTTGTGAGAGATGCACTTATATATCGAAATTGGTAGACACATACTCTCCAGCCAAGCTGGTCAAGAGGAGAAGGTCAACATTTGCACCACACCACATGGAACACATAGCCCTCCAAAACACACACCAGCACTGCCTTCACATAAAAGCACAAACCACACACCCACCTTCGCAGAGGCTCTCAATAAAAATCTACCCAAACAGTGGAGACCTCTAAGGCAGAAACGCACTTGACCACCACAACACAACACTAATCACAAGATACATAATTCTCCTAAACAGTGTGCCACTCAACCAAAGCCCCTAAAGCAAAACAGCAACCCCAACACACTATTCACAGGTGACTCAATAGTGAGGCACACTGATGTTCAACTCACTAGGTTGAATAAAGAGAAAGTAACAGTCAGATGCATATCAGGTGCCAGGATCCACCACATAATGCACACACTTAGGTCCCTCAACCACAGGTAGAAATATGACTCTATCATTGTACATGTGGGTGTGAATGACCTGAGATGCACCTCCCTGGACTACATGAAAAGAGACAAGGAGGAGCTCTTGGATTATGCAGCCCAGGCAGTTAAGACCCTAGCCCTGAGCAGCCTCCTACCATCACCCAGAATGATACCACAGTACAAGCAGAAAATGATTGATTTCAACAACTATCTATGTTTCTGTTGTCATTCTAAGGGGATCCAGTATCTGCCTGGGATGACATGATTGACAGACCTCGATGCTTTGCCGGAGATGGCCTGCATCTGTCACCCCTGGGCTTCCGGATACTGGCCAAGGCTCTCGAAACCCCTATAGTGCATTTTTTAGGCAGGGTTCCAAAGACCAAATTACCACTATAACAGTTACAAATAAATGCAATCTGAGGGTCATGCTGTTCAATGCTAGAAGTCTAAATCTCAAAATGCACTTGCTCAAAGCACTCCTTAAAATGGAGAACATCAACATTTGTGCTGTAACAGAGACCTGGTTCAAGGCAACAGAAAGCACCCCTGCACTACCAGGCTATAACTTATTCCACACCTTTCGGCCCCAGAACTTGGACTGAAGCTCCAAAGGCAGTGGTGTTTCCATACTCATAAAAGATGCGCACACCTCCAGACTGGTAGCCCAACATAATGCATCAGAGATACTTCAGGTGCAGCTAACATTAGATAAGACAGCAATTCAGGTCGTAGCCTGCTATAGGTCCCCAACCATGTCCCACAACTCGGGTCTATATTATATTTTTGAAAGTTTCAAACATCGAACACCATATGGTCGACACCATATGAACGGTGTTTGAAATTTTGAAAATTAAAAAAAAAAATAAAAAACAATACTTACCTAAATGCTGTAGGCCGGGGGGGGGCTCCACACCCCCGCTACTTATATATTCCTAATCTGAGATCACACTGCATTGAAGTAAAGGGAAAATATTCCCTACAGCGATTTCTGTGTTACGCACACAACATTTCAACATTTCGACCAATCGGGTTCGCTCAATACACGTTCTCCATTTACAATTTTCAATCATACGATAGGAACCCCAAGACTTGCACTCCATGTTCCTAAGCACCCTGGAGAATATTAGGGTCCAACCTAACACTCTCATACTGGGTGACTTCAACTACCCCTCCATTAACTGTGAAAACTACTCATGTACCAATACACTTGACCAATGTTTCCTGGAATTCATTAATTCCAGTGCCCTGAACCAGCTCATTCTTACCCCCACTAGAGGTAGCAACATCCCTGACCTGGCTATTAGTAACATGGGGGACCATTGCTCTACACCATTAGTCAACTCCTCCCTGGTTAGATCCGACCACAAACTAATCACCTTGGAAATCCACATCCCTCCCATCCATCCCGCAAAGGTAGTCACCATGAAAAACTTCTCCAAAGCTAATGTTGGGCTCCTAAAAGCAAAGGTGGCTAGCTTCACGGCACCCATGCAAATGAAGAATAGTTGCATGATCATCGAATCATACAACAATGCATTGTATGAACACGTACACAAATGCATGGATCTCCCCATACCCAATAGAACCAAGACATTCTCCTCCAAAAAAAGGAAGTCAATGTGGTGGTCCCCTGCCATAAACAAACTCTACACAGAAGGAGGAAACTGATGTGGAATAAGGTGAAGTCCCAAGATTGGAAAAACTCCCTTATCAGCCTCAACAAAAAGTTGAGATCCCTCATCAAATCCTCTAAAGCTAGCTATGGAAACAGAATTGCAGCATATGGTAAAGACAACCACAAGGGCTTCTATAAATATGTAAAGAATCTCCATGGCAATACCCAGATTTGCTCTGAGCTACTGCACAATGGTACCTCCTATACCAAGCCAACAGATATTGCCAATATATTGGTTGACAGATTCAGTGCCCCTGTCGAGTAGAGCCACTGGATTGTTCCTCGGGGTGAATTTTCTATTTCACATCCATTCATCAAGCTTTCTCTTAAAGAGGGCCCTTTCTCCCCACCAAAGGACCAATCACAATACCAGTAGATTTCCAGGCACCCAGTATTAGCACTGCACAGGTTGAAACAGCACTGTCCAAGGCCAAGAATACAGCTTCTATGGGACCTGACAATATCCCTGGCTGTGTTCTACATGAACTACAGAGTGAACTGGCACCTCACCTGTGTGCCCTGTTCAGTCACAGCCTCACCTCAGGCTTTGTCCCTACCAAATGGCACACTGCTACAGCTATCCCTCTCCACAAAGCAGAAGCGACTGCAGACCTTGGGAACTATCACCCCATTAGTCTGATAAGTCTGATATGCAAAGCTATGGAACGCATCACCATGGACCTAATAAACAAGAATATAGGGAATTTCCATACTCTGTATCCCACACAGTTTAATTTTGTGAAGGGTAGATCATGCCTGCTCAACCTAGTTAACTTCTTTGAATCAGTCACCAGTGCTGTGGATAATGGCAAAGTGGTTCATACAGCCTACCTTGATCTGGCCAAAGGCTTTGATACCATTCTCCACTCAGGAATCATAAAAAACTCACTAAGCTAGGCATCAGCCCCTATATCACTAGGTGGGTTGCAAACTGGCTCACTGATAGAACCCACAGTGTGAAACTACTGGTACTAGTCTGTCACAAATCACTCCTGACACTCTTCTCCACCCACTCCATCCTGCCTGTACTCTCTTCTTCACCTCTCTTCCACACTCACCGTTACTCTGAACTATTGATCCCAAGTATTTAAACTCATCCACCTTCGCCACCTCTACTCCTTGCATCCTTACCATTCCTCTATCCTCCCTCTCATTCACACACATATATTCTGTCTTAGTCCTGCTGACATTCATTCCTCTTCTCTCTAGCACATATCTCCATCTCTCCAGGGTCTCCCCCAGCTGTTTCCTACTCTCACTACAGATCACAATGTCATCTGTAAACAATGTCATCTGTAAACATCATAGTCCACGGGGACTCCTGTGTGATCTTGTCTGTCAACCTGTCCATCACCATTGCAAATAAGAAAGGGCTCAGAGCTGATCCTTGATGTAACCCCACCTCCACCGTAAACGCATCCATCACTCCCACCGCAGACCTCACCGCTGTCACACTACTCTCGTACATATCCTGTACCACTCTTACATACTTCTCTGCCACTCCTGACTTCCTCATACAATACCACAACTCCTCTCTAGGCACCCTGTCATATGCTTTCTCTAACTCTACAAAAACACAATGCAACTCCTTCTGACCTTCTCTGTACTTCTCCATCAACACTCTCAGAGCAAACATCGCATATGTAGTGCTCTTTCCCGGCATGAAACCATACCGCTGATCACTAATCATCACATCCAGTCTTAACCTAGCTTCCACTACTCATGCTGTGACTGATCAATTTAATCCCTCTGTAGTTAGTACAGCTCTGCACATCACCCTTATTCTTAAAAATTGGTACCAAAACACATTTTCTCCATTCCTCAGGTATCCTCTCACTTTCCAAAATTTCATTAAACAATCTGGTTAAAAACTCCACTGCCATTTCACCTAAACACCTCCATGCTTCCACAGGTATGTCATCTGGACCAACAACTTTTCCATTCTTCATCCTCTTCATAGCTATCCTTACTTCCTCCTTGCTAATCGATTGCAGTTCATGATTCACTATCCCCACATCATCCAACCTTCTCTCCCTCTCATTCTCTTCATTCATCAACCCCTCAAAGTACTCTTTCCATCTCCTCAACACACTCTCCTCACTTGTGAGTATGTTGCCCTCATTATCCTTTATCGCCTTTACTTGCTGCACATCTTTCCTAGCTCAGTCCCACTGTCTAGCCAATCGGTACAGGTCCTTTTCTCCCTCCTTAGTGTTCAACCTTTCATACAACTCTTCATATGCCTTATCCTTTGCCTTTGCCACCTCTCTCTTTGCCATGCACCTCATCTCCTTATACTCCTGTCTACTTTCTTCATCTCTCTGATAATCCCACTTCTTCTTTGCCAACCTATTTCTCTGTATAATCTTCCGTACTTCCTCATTCCACCACCATGTCTTCTTGTCATCCTTCCTCCTCTGTCCAGATGTCATACCAAGCACCTTTCTAGCCCTCTCCCTTACTAGCTCTGCTGTAGTTACCCAACTATTTGGTAACTCCACTGCCACCCAGTGCCTGTCTTAACTCATCCCTGAACTCCACCTCACAATTATCCTTTGTCAATTTCCACCATTTGATCCTTGGTGCTGCCCTCACACTCCTCCTCCTCTTCTTGATCACCAATGTCATCCTACAAACCACCATCCTATGCTGCCTAACTACACTTTCCCCGGTCACCACTTTACAGTCTCCAATCTCCTTCAAACTGGCCCTCCTACATAAGATATAATCCACCTATGTACATCTTCCTCCACTCTTGTATGTCACCCTATGCTCCTCCCTCTTGTTAAAATACATATTCACCACAGCCATGTCAATCCTTTTCACAAACTCCACTACCATCTGACCTTCTGCATTCCTTTGTTTAACACCATACCTACCCATCACTTCCTCATCCCCTCTGTTCCCTTCAGACGATGATTAAATCAGCAAAGCTAGGTATGACATTTAAATAGTCTCCTGAGTAACGGATAACCACAAAGCATATTTTAGCTATGTTGCAAACCTTAGAAACAATGCCCAGCACCATGCAGAGCTAACAGTAAATTATATCACATATTCAAACACAGTGGACATAGCCAATACACCAGTGGACAGATTTCTCTAATACTTTACCCCCTCTCTTCCTATATTCCATTATCACATATTTGTCTGCACCCCTTCCCCCCAACAAATCTCAAACAACAAGACTTCAAGCCATGATCCAAGGCCAAGAACAGTATTTGTAAGGGTTTGGATAACATACTTGATTGCCTACTGGTCAGCCTGAATCTGGATTAGTCAGACTTCCTGTAGAGGCTGAGCAATATCATTGTCCAAACAAGCTTCATGTCAGATGAATTCCTTTGCATAATGGTGGGGTGTCAATTGACTTGGGTAATTATAGACCCATAAGCCTGATCAGTGTCATCTATAAGGCTATGAAAACATCGTTATGGAATTAATAAGCAAAGATATAGGTAATCTGCAGACTTTCAACTCAAGCCAGACTGGGTACATCAAGGGCAGAATATGAGTAATTAAACTATTTGACTGCTTTGAGAACATTACTGTAGTAATGGATGATGACAAATAAATATAAACCACATGTTTAGACCTCACAAAGGCATTCAATGCTATCTTACACTCAGGTATCATTGAAACAGTCTCCAGACTAAATATAAGTCCCTGTATAACTCATTGGATAGTAAATTGGCTCACAAACAGATCCCAGGAAATTACGGTAGGCAGTTCTACCTCCTCCAAAAGGCCTGTCACTGGTGGCGTACCCCAGGGTTCAGTTCTTTGGACCATGTCTATTTGGCATTTACTTCTAGGGGTCAAAGCAAATGTTAAGCATTAATAGCTGAACAAGTTTGCAGTTGACTATAAAGCTGGTGTTATCATAAACTCCCCAAAGGACACCAAGATCCTGCAAGAGAGCCTTTTCCCAAACAGTAGCTAATATCAAAACCATGGACTAAAACTGAAAGCTAAGAAATTAATAATAATATCCTTCAGCAAGCATGACTTCCATACTAATTACCACATTGACAACACAGTCCTGAAAGTTGATCCCATAGTCTGAAATATGAAAATCTATGTCACCAATAAACAATGCTTTGGTCAGCTCATATCCACTGATGAAAGAAAGTTCTTTTTCACTCCACAGCTTATAGCTAAAGGTATGGGGTGCAAGTCTCATTCCACTGTACTTAATTGTCATTTAGTCAAACATTGAATATAGCGCCTTTTTCAGTTCGTATCTGTCCTAACTCTTGTCTCAGTTTGAAAAACCATAATGCTTTACCACTTAAAAAATCAAGGACCTTAATCATTAAAAAAAATACTATGCAGACCCTCTCAAAAACTTGTCCCTCTTCCTGATCTCAGTCAGGGTACTAAAAGATGACCTCTGCCTCACGTATAGAGTCTCAACAGAGCCTATCCTGTCAGACCTAATAACATTCAAAAGTTCAATGCTAGCATGAACATCCACTCAAGGGATCTACACAAATAGGACATGCTGGAGAGATAGGTATGTGTAACAGAGAATACCTCTTCTATGAAACAGTCTTCCACACCACAAAAAGCAAAGTACCTCTATTACTCTATTCAAATGTAATTTGGATAACATGATGGAAAAACATAAATTCTCCCCACAACCTGTGTCCCTCAGGGCTATAATCCAAAAAATGTCCCAACATATCCTTGTTCTGCCCATCTCTGTGTTATTCATACACAAAATTTAAATGTTAAAAAACTACCAGGGGAATGTAAAGCAAGGCTTCTTAAATTACTCAAAAATCAGTAGCCTAGTAAATACCTATGTACCTGTGTTCACATGAAAATTCCTTCTATCTAGAAGCAGAGAGAACATGTGACAAGAACTTTGGATTCTCCTTTATGGAAATGTGCTAATAATAGCCACTTACCTAACTACATATAGTTTAGTTAGGATATCAGTAGACTGGGCTTTAGATGTAGATTATATATTGCTTTATTTCCTGCTTGTATTTACGAGTGTGTTCTATCTTGCCTCCTACAACAACTAGTAACTGTACATTCATGACAAAATGTTTATGTTAAGAAAATATTGGTATTATTTTATATAAAAGTGTCAGTCATTTATTTTATGTTATTGGGGACCTTGCACTGAAGAGGAGAAAATGAGAAAGACAATATCCGTGGCAATGATGTCGAGAACTGTACAAATCCATACAGGGGATGTGGAAGAAAAAGAACAAAGGAAATGAAACATTTATACAACAGCATTCAATAACTTCATTAAATCTGATGAAGATAAAGAGACCTTAGATGATGTGAAATAAGTAAGGACATTTTGAAATCAGGAAATATTGTGACCACTGAGTTCTATAAAACAGCTCTGGACAAATGGAGCTCATCAAAAATGAAATAAATCCCACTCGCTGCTATATCAGTTCATGAACTGCTAAGACCCATGACAAGATTCTATGAATGAATTATAAACAGGCAGTTATATGAAACACAGTTTACCAGAAACATCAGAACTGAGAGATGCTCTTATTTTACCAGCATAGAAATGGTTTCATCTTAATTTATTTTCACGGCAAAAAGTAAAGTTACCGAGATATATGTGTTTACTATAACTAGTTAACATGATTTCATATGAAGTGTATGAAGGGAGACATGTCATGAATTAAGCTAATGTGCCTGCCAGTTTAGCAAAAATACAGCAGTAATGTCAACTGCCTGTTAAAATGTGAATAACAAGTTAATCAAGTGTTCTTCAGATCTTGACATAAGTAAGCTGGGAATTTCTGAAGTAAAACATGCAACATTCAAGTGTCTATCTCTTTTGGCAAGACTTACAGCTTTAGTCCTCAACTACAGGAATAAGTTATGAATGTGATGACATGTATAAACTGTGTACAAACATGAATCTAGTGTTTATTGTACTTTAAAGAGTATGCTAGAAGCCAGAACATCTTAGTAAAACATGACTTTAAAATGGTACATAGACTGAATTCCATTAAGGCTCAGTGTACACAACAATGTGTTTATAATATTTAAAATAAAATTATGAGGTAATGATGTTATGACATTTATGTTCATTTGTGAAATTTAGGCTAACGTAAAGCAGTCAATGTACTTAGCAGCCTGTACAGTGTTGGCAGCTTGCAGAAGTTATTCTTTCAGAGGTGTCAAGTCATCCATTCACCTCTTCCTGTAAAGGGAAATTCTATATGGCCACACAGGTTGTGAGTGCAGGCACTGTTAGAAGCAGATGGAGAGATATTTATATATATATATATATATATATATATATATATATATATATATATATATATATATATATATATATGGATTCACTTTATAATTTCAAAATACTGAAATATCTAATTTCAGTATATCGAGACTATAAAGTCAAATCTTCAAAATACCGAAATCCCAAAACCACGAAAGTAAAAATCGCAAAGCTAATCACACCATACACCACACTACACATACAACACACTACCCACACTACAAATCAAAACAAAAAAACAAAACAAACAAAAACATAACAACATAAATTAACAAACCTACACCACAAATAAGCAGGGGGGCAAGCCCCCTGCACCCCTACACCACTGCTACTTATATATACTAACTCTGAGATTGCACCAAACAGAAAAAGACAGTAAACTCACAACCAGACATTCTGCAGTCCCTCGCACACACACATCACCTATATACAAACACGACTACTTTCAACACTCATACTTTTACCTGCCTAACCTAACCCACACATACAACTTACAGCACACTCACAAACACTCAAACACCTACCCAAAACCCTTACAAAATACTCACTTACCTTAAACTCCACCTAAATCCATATACTAAACTGGAAACCATCCATACATACTATAAAATCATAGCTGCGAATTCGACATATCCGGATTCGCGGTTATGCACTTTCGCTGTTTTGAAGATTCGACTTTATAGTCTTGAAATACTGAAATTCAATATTTCAGTATTTCAAGATTATAAAGTGAATCTATATATATATATATATATATATATATATATATATATATATATATATATATATACATATAATATATTATGCATGTATATACATAAAAATATATAAAGATAGAGAAATATTTTTGTGCTGTAAGACATTTATAGCATGTTGTATGCTATGTAACAGCATTACTAAAAAGCAAGAAGATGATCCACTCATCCATCAAACTTGTAAAACCCTGACAGCTACCCTTGTGTCAGCCAGCCCATAAGCATCATATGACATCAACAGTGAAACTAAGAGACAGTAAGGAGAAGCCACAGAACTCCCCAGCCAACAACTGGCATGGGTAATGTGATGGTGTCTTTAGGTCCATGATGATTGCTCAATGACAGTGCATTACAGTACAGAACAAACATGATGCATGTGGTGTTGGTTAAAAGAAGTTCTACACAGTGCACATCTGAGTCACATTGTGTTGTGCTGACATCTTCAAATGTACCACAGTGGTGGTAAGGGATACTAAATCACAGCTGTTGTCATTCACTCAGCTATAAAGAGACACCATGACACCAACATCACAACCTGGATGGGGACATGTCACCAGAGGTGGATCAAGGGGGTCTTGTTTCAGGAGGTTACTGCACAAGATATATCTACAACTGGGACAAGGAGAGTTCAACATGCTTGTGATGCGGAGTCACTGGGCTGTGCTGTGTTTGTGCTACTGCAGGAACAGGATCTGTTTGGATTCTGCAGTGAAGCTATCCTCCTCCTGGAACCTGGCAGTCATTGCCATCCATGAACTGAGTAGTGGATAGGGATTCCCATTAACTCACAGGAGTAGACTGTTTATTTTCTGATTCACTCTCTGCATGATCACCCTGAGCACATTCTGACTTCCAACCATGCACAACACTCTTAGACAAGATGCTGACAGTGGTACCTGCAGCCATCTGCACAGAGATGGATGTGGAAGCCATGAGTACCACCATAGTCCTCAGAATACTTATAATGGCATTATCCCTAGACTACATTATTTCACAAAGGCATTGCCAGTGATAGGCGACATCCTCATGGAAGCTATGCACCATATCCATCACCTCTCTGTCAGCATGCATAGCAGCAGATGGTACCCATATGATAACCTTGCACATCTACAGCTTGAGCCCTAGTACTGCCCACATATCAGGGTATGTGTTATGTAGCAATGCTGGTAACCCCTATTTGTCTGCTGTACAACGAGAATAAACACAACAGATACACTGGCAGCTGGAGGGAGATCAATGTTGTGCTCTCAGTTATGTGGATGGTGAGTCATGTACAACCTTTAACTCAGGTATGGGTGAGAATGTGCCTTCAACCTGAGCAGCAGCTGGAGGACTATACAATATGAAGACAGAGAGTGCCCTCATGTCATCCCACTGTTATTTGTTAAGCTATGGACGTATTTCAATGTGTTTGCTGTACATGTGGGTTTGCAGCTTACTTTTGAAGTTGTTGTCATATTTTCAAGTTTCTGTTATCAAGCACATCCATGAGAGGGTATCGTTTTTGCATTGATATCTGTTTCTCACCTAGACCTTTGCACTGTGGCTGTTATATCACTTTTGCCTTTCTACAAAGGCAGAGTTGGAGGACAGCTGTGTTGTTTGCTCCAGATGGTAGCTGAGGTTTGCAGCACATTGTGGCTCATATGCCAATGATCTACAAATGTGTACTAGATTAGTTGCACCATTTGTAGGGCATCTTGATTATGGCATCCTTCCTACTGTATCTCCATTCTTCATGGCACTGTGGAGCTGCAGCAGGGTCAGCAGCAGCTCAGCTACACTAATCTGACTGTAGCTGACATATGAGAGGGATAAAGTACCTCACCAGGGGTCTTACTTCTCCTTTGGTTCACTCACCTCCTCTGGAGGTGTAGGAGGTGGTTTATGGTGTGGTGGTCAATAGGGTATATGCAAACATATATCAGAAGTGAATACCTTTATTCACCCAACATTAAGACAAGAGTTTACCCCTAAATTATGTGCAAATTGTCTCAGTAACAATTTAGTTTATCTTGCAGTTTGCAGATGTCACTGTTTTTATGTGAGCAAAACAACACGCCCACTGAAAGATATAATTAAAGAACATCTTAGTGAGATTTGCAATGGGCGAGCTTCTAGTATGTTAGCAAGGCATGTATTGAGAAATGATAGCAGTCATAATTTTAGTTTTATGGTTTTACAACTGGTTAATTTTGGTGAAAGGAAGGGTGATTTAGACAACCCAACAGAATTAAGTGAACTGAGGTGGATAGTGAGATTGAAAGCCAACAAGGAGTTTGGCTTAAATGGCTCTGTCCTTTTAAAACCGGCTCTTAAGAAATGGCCAATTAAATGAATGAATTATGGATGTGTGGTAGCTGATTTGCTTTCCACTATAAGAGTAAGATGAAGTAGATCTTTAGGTCAGATGAGGTGCTGTTAAGGAGCATGAAAGAGCTTACCTGGTGTTTTTATGTTATGTTTTACTTTGGTTTGTTGTTTTAATAAAGTATATGCTTTTTATTGGAACCTTCTCCTGGATTTCTCTTCTTTTTACTGCTGGTCTATATGGTATCCCCATCATGCCCCTCTGGAGTGCAGAGCTGAAACACTTGATCAGCTGTCTCATGTCATCAGGCCAAGAAAGTAGGGTATGCCTATTATTATCATTCACACTGTCCAATTCTTGATCAGAATGACATCTCTTTGGGCTAGGCAGCAGCCAGCATACTGCCCATACTCCACATGTCCCCTAGAAAGGCAACAGGGACTTTAAAATGTATTAAATAAAAATGAAGTTTTAATTTTACAACTGGTGCATGGGTTAGAAGAGTAAATACTAGGCTAGATAACACTATTTTAAATAAAGGATATTAAGGCAGGAGTGCTGCTTCTTCCAAAATTACAATTCTGGTCAGAAAATAAAACTCACATATTTAATAAACTTCTGTTTCAGCCATTGATATCCAGAAATGTGGTTCTTCACTAACTTGTAAGTCAGGGTTTCATATTTGCTCCACTGCTGGTAAAGAGAATCGGCTTAAAAAGTTATTTGGCATGTTTCTAGAGTGTGATGGACTCCTTCCTCTTCTGTTCCTCCATTATCCTACACAGTGAGGTGTTGTATAGAAATTCCACTGGAAAGAGTAAGAGAAGCCGAAGAAGACACTAACGAGAATGCGTTAATGTACAGCAGCTCTTTGTGAAGAACATCTGCCATTTTAATGAATACACTTACCACATTTTTTTGCCAAATCTTTAGTGTTAGGACTAGCACAAAGACATAGCTGTCTCATGATTAGTTAGTTTCCTCCTCTGCATGATAGTAAAGATCAGGGCTGATTATGAATGGAAACATTCAGTTATTCTTATATGTGTTAAATGAATGATTCCTTGGAGGATTGGATGTTATGCTGAAAAAATGATGTGATCTTAAGGTTTTGCTGATAACAAAGAGATCTATAATGGACCTTGTAAAGGGGAAAACAAAGTATTTCACTTCATACATAGTTGTGCTATCATACATAAGTAATTCTAGACTGATCATTTATATTTTATGGAGTGGTTAGTATGCCATTGGCTGCATTGTTTGATGGAAGCATTTTTCATGTTTTCTTCTCCTTTATTATTTAGTTTGCGGGATTCCAGGTGCCACCACAATATTTAGCATGCATTTTCAGTGGTTCTTGTTTTTCCGTATTTAATGCAGGAGATGACTGAGTTGAATCCACCACAGGGAATTACTTTAATTAATTGGGTAATGGGTGTCCTTAGTCACCAAACCTGCAGCTCAGTCTATATTTAACTATCACAGTTTTTTGTCATATAATAACTTAGGACAATGCTTATAAGATATGTTTTTGCTGAAAAATGAAGATTTTTCCATATTACAGCAAGATAAATAGCTACTGTATTGTTCAAGACAGGATTTGTTGCTCTCCATTTGAGAGATGTCACCCTTTCTTAATCTTATGACCCTTTATTACATGTTTGTCTACATCCTCTTTGCCTAATATTACTGTGAATGCAGACTGTATTCTGCAAAAGGGCTATCCAAAACTTGATTATAAGCATAAAGGTGTTTTTTGGCGTATGAGAATATACATATGACACTAAAACAAGAGCATAGGACTGAAATTATCATTGCATAACACTTATGACGTAATATATCCTAGGAAGTGTCCAGGATTTTTACCTTGTATCCTGTCTTAACAGTGGTAAGGAATGAATCATGAGAAGCAAAGTAGATGAGGGTGCATACGAAGGGTATCTTACTGGTGCATTTCTGACAAAGTAGAGATGGATGTGTACACAGGGTAGCTTCCCGATGCATTTCTGACAAAAGCCAGGGGAGTCTACATTTTTATTAAGAATGTCATTATAGCTTAGATGAACAAGGTGGACAGTTAGTTGAAATTTCTAAGTGTGACCAATTAACTCAGCAGGAGACTATCTATTCTCAAGTTATGTCTCAGAAATGTGGAATGTTGTTTCACTCCCTTTAAGAGTAGAATCTTCACACAAATTTTAAAAAAATTCCTAAACATGCATCTCATGGATAATTTGACTTGATCTCCTGGCTAAGATGCTATTTCCTTTCACTTAATTCTATGTTAACTACTTCATCTTTCCTTTTCTTTTCTTTTAACCCAAGCCGATATTATATGTTTTCTCTTTCATTACTGCATCTTGTCCTCTGGCTAATTTAGTATCCATGCTTCTACATATCTTATTCTACTTGTGGTCTATAATCTCTCTCAATTCACTTTGTAAGGTGCACTCATTGTTATTTTTCAGTTTTGCTGAATGCATGCTGCTCATATATATTTATAAACTGATGAACTTTATGCTTATTTTCTGCTATGCAACAGTTTGAAAATTGTATTATAAACATGAATTTATCTACTTTGGGTAAATTCATGTAGAGCTTTTCTCCCCAGGCTTCTGCTGAAAAGTGACTCTGCCCAGTCAGATCTTCTCAGCAAATGTAAATGAATGAATAAATAAATAAACATCACAGACCTGAATGAGAGTTCTTCACTATGTTCATACTAAAGTATTTTGCTGGATAAGCAGTTCTACGGGTTTGTCAAATTCTAGACATAGCAGGTTTTTTAGAAAATGGGATGATCACCACTGGAGTCTTTAACGGTGTACATCACTTCTATGAAATTACAACTTCTGCCTTTGTAGTTACTGGGTAATTTGTTTTTATGATCCTACAGCTTCCTCCCTTTGTAGCACTACCCCTTTAGCAAAGAACATGATATTAATGGACATAGATGCCTCCAAGTCATTGTGTTCAATGAATTATACCTACTACTCTGGTCTGGATGGTAGTACATTCTGTAGCGATAAAATGTACTTATTGTGAGGTTCAAAATTGAGCGTACTATGCATACAAAGAACTGGACTCCCCTCTCTGACCAGTCTGGTCTGACCTGTATGCTACCTACACAGACAAATTTATTTATTTAAATTTGTTTAGTGGGAAAGCCCAACTGGAAATTAAAACTCCCTTTGAGAAGAGGCCCTGGTATTAAAGCTACATAGAAAAAGTTATCATGACAATGTACAAAACATTTGTTAAAAAAAAAAAAAATATATAAGGTTATACCCAAGACATATTGAGAGCTAAACGGTGAATTAATTGCACTGGGAAAAGTGCATACATTGAAGTGAATCTTTTATAAAAATTGCAAAAAGACAGTTTTGGAGGTTGCCCTGTAGTACACATACATTAAAGTAATTATTTTGTAAAAATTAATATAAACATTTGGTGGTTTTACTGTACAGTACATATACTGCTAAGGTAGCTTTTATACAAAGACAGCATTGGGAGGTAGTACGGTACTTAAATAGTTTGGGGTAATGATTGTAGGGTACTCAAGTTAGCCTGATACAAGTGGGAAAGAAGGAAACAGAAAGTGAGCGACAAATCATTGTGTAATGATAATGTAAGCCTTGCATGAAGCCAGCAAACACGTTAGTGTCAGATAAGACAGAAATGAAGTTCTGTGAGGGATGAGTTAGTGAGGAAGTAGATGAGATCCATGAGAAGGTTATTCGTATAGTAAGGGAACATTTTGCTGATGGTTAGTATAGAAGATGCAAGTCTGGCCAAGATCTGTGTTGCAGCTAGTGGTAGCCGTACACTATTATGTGGGGAAGACAAGGGAGGATTGCTGTGGATTGCCATGGTGAATAAACATTCTTGGTGTGGATTTATTCATCAGTGGCTTTCTTTTGGACCAGTCTACCAGTTTGTTTGGATTCCTTTTTTGTGTTACTGGTGTTTTGGAATCCATTTTCAGCCTTATTTGATGATGAGGGCTTAACTACTCAATTGGTTACAGGTGTGATACTGCTATAGTCGGTGGTAGCACTATGCTGTTGTGAGGAGAGAGGTGATAGAAGAGCTAATCAGGGTTACAGTAGTGACACCACTATAATTGGTGGTAGCACTATGCTGTTGTGAGGACAGAGGTGAAAGGAGAGCTAATTAGTTAGGTAAACAGTGTTGTTGCCATGTGTGGAGAAGGAAGGATTTTCCATCTTCTTTTGAAAGGTTTTGGGTGCATTTATTTGGCAGACAGACATTAGGAAGGAATTTTCTTGTTTAGCTACATTGCAAACATATAGTGAGCCCCCAGCCCCATGAAAGTTGTATGATGGAATGACATTTGCTAGACATTTTTCAGATGTACAGGAATGTATCATAACTGAAGTAGTCTACTGAGAGGTGAACAGGCATGTGGCTGGTGGAGGATATTTTGTGTAATTTTTAATTGGTTGAGTTTGTTCCAGTTAAGTCATTTGAGAGTTACATAGTCATGTGTTCTGTTGGGAAGGTTGGTAGTAAACTTTACATCATGTATGATTACTCAGAGTTTGTGAGATGCATTGATTGTAGGGTGGTAAATATTACTGAGGTGTATATCAGAGGACCAATAAGGCAGGCAGCAGCAGTCACCTTCCATGTTTAATAAAATATTTTTTGGTTAGCCCCTTTTTTAATTTCTCCAAATCTTTTGGGTTTCTAATACTATGATGGGAATGGACCCCATTCCTAAGTCAAAGTATGATTAAAGTTCATGAAAGTAGTATTGTTTCAATCTTTGATGTCAGCCACAAGTGCTCTTTGCAGCACCCGCAGTGTGCCCAATAATGAATCCTTCTGCAGTTCTTATGGAGTTACATGTATTGGTAACATATCTAAATATGATTGTAGATTCTTTTTTATAAGACCCATTGCTCCTACTACTATTGGAACTGTCTGGGTATCTTTCTTCCACATTGCTCTCATTTGTGCCTACAAATCTTGATATTTTATGACTTTGAGTCTTTCTGTATGCAAGACACTGTAGTCAGCGGTGTAGTGATTTCAATGATCTATGCTATTTTTGCCTTCTTTTCATGGACCACTATATCTAGTTTTCTTGCATCTATCTTTTGAACTGTTGGTAATGGGTCATCCCATGTGATGTAAACTTCATCATTTTCTATGATCCTTTGTGGTTCATGTTTCCAGTGTTTTTCAGCCACTTCAGTACTACAATGTTTGCACAATCCCCAGTGCAACAGTCTTGTCACATTATTGTGCCTTTAATTATACAATCCTTCTGCCATTAGTATGTCATAACCAGCAACAAGGTGTGCGACTGTTTCCAATTCTGTTTTACAAAACCTACATTTGTCTGTTTCTCCCTCATGTTCAATAGATTTTGTAAACAAATATGTACGTAGCCCACTATCTTGGGCCACCAATATTAAACTTAAATCTTTTGGTTTGAATTTGCCTCTCCTTAACCAGTCCTGCATTTGATCCTGATCAACATGAGGTTCTTCCAGAAGTTTTCTATACTTGCAACTGTATTTATACATTTCCCATATTTCTTGCCTTGTCATCTGATCCTTCACCTTATATTCTTTCTTTTGTTTTTTGGCACATTCAGTTGCTGCCTGATGTTTATCTACTTCTGGTTTGATTTCCATTCCTGCTTGATGCCAGTATCCTTCTGCTAGACTAAGCAGGGAAGTCATCTTAGATTTATTCTCCTCATGTTTTAAAACTTTCACTACATTTGGGTCTTGTGATGTCAACAGATATGTGTGCAGTCCCATGATTGCAGATCTATACATGTAATCAATGTCATGGCAGCCCATACCTCCTTTGGAATGGGGTATATATGATCTTGGAATGCAATGATTTTTATAAATCATTTGGTGAGCATGAAGCATTCTTCTTGTTTTCCTGTCTAATCTATACAACACATTTTGGGGCCAGTCAATCACTCCAAAACTATTAGGACAGGAAGAGCAAACTGGTTTATAGCTTGAATTTTGTCCCTAGATGTCAATGCTCTTTTCAGGATTAATTTAAGTCTTTTAAAATATTCCTTACCAAGTTTTATTTGTATTTGTTAATGTTTTATTGTTGATCCCTCATCAATTCCCAAATATTTATACACTCCTTCTTGTTCAAGTTCGTTTATATCATATTCTTGTCCCAAACTGATGCTTTCTTGGTGCTGCAGTTTTCCTGCTTTAAAGGTTGCTTTTGGACATTTATCAAGATCCAATGACATTCTTATATCATCTGTAAACGTTTTGACTACTTTTAGTTATGCTTTTAGTTCCTCATCTCATGAGCTATACTGATCCTTATTCCATATGACTTTCTTTTATTACCCTTTTGTTCTACTGGCATGAATGAATTTTCTTCCAAATTACTAGAAACTCTGTCAGCATCAATTCCAGTGTACAGTTTATATGTCATTGGAAAGCAAGTTATCGGTCTATAATGTTTAGGATAACTTGCAGGTTCACTTTTAAGTAGGTGCATTGTTTTTCCTGTTGATAACCAGGTTGGTGTCTGTTCAGAGTGCTCATATAAATAGTTTTTACTCATGGCTAAATCTCCATGCAAATATGTTAATACTTTTAGCCAGAAGTTAGGTATTGCATCTGGGCCTGGGATTTTCTAGTTGCAGGCTTTTCTTAACTTTATCTCAATCTTTCTGGCCATTACTTCACCCCATTTCATATCCTGTTCCTTTGAATTTCTTTTATTCTTTCTTTTACTTCTTCTATCCATTTAGCATCTTTGTTATGATCCACAAGATCTTCATAGGTACTTCTCCAAAACGTTATCTATTTCTTCTACTTTTGGGAGGGCTTTCAATTCCTTTAGGCTTATTTCCCAATTCCCTATAAATCTTTTTTGGGGTCATCAGTAAATAGCTTATTTTGTACTTTTCCTTTATATTTATCTGTGTATCTTCTAAGTTTCTCTGCCTGTGCTGAGATTTTTAGTTTATTATTTGCAATAGTGCACGATGGAGCCTGATCCATTTTAATACTGTGCATTGCTTTTGTCACTTCTATCCTTCTGAGTATTTCGTTGATCTGTTCCCTCTTCTCTACTCTTCTAACAGTGACACTTCTTGTCTTAATTGCTTTATAATTTTCTCTATTCGATACTTCCATGATGGTATTCGATTTCACCCCTTCCTTTCTCTTACTACCCTCTGTTCTTGTGGTAGACTTTTATCTGTTATTAATTTAGCTGCACAATAATATATCCTGTTTATTTATTTATTTATTTTACATTTGGTGACCAGGAAAGTCCGACTGGATGCATGTCCATTTTAACTGTAGGCCCAGGGAGAAAAGCTCCACAGTTAAATTTTAAGGAAAATATAAGGTGTATACAGAAACATTCAAATTTACATAGATAGTACCACACTTAACACTGACTGGTAACATAGCACTGTAGCTTAAGATTTAACATATGTACATAGACTGAACACATCTTTTATAGTTTTAGGTTGAGGCATCACATAATGGTGAACATTGTTAGCAGGGGTTGCATTTTTTGCTTTATACAGTTGACTTGTGAGCAAGTTAGCCACAGCAGGGAGTATAGCAACAAAGAGAGCAAAGATTAGACATAGTAGGGAGTATAGTAACAAAGAGAGCAAAGGTTAGACATAGTAGGGAGTATAGTAACAAAGAGAGCAAAGATTAGACATAGTAGGGAGTATAGCAACAAAGAGAGCACAGATTAGACATAGTAGGGAGTATAGCAACAAAGAGAGCAAAGATTAGACATAGTAGGGAGTATAGCAGCAGGAGAAGAGACAGAGATGGGAAACTGGATAACAGGTTATGTGAGAAAAGCAGGAGGAGTAAGTAGCTTAACTATAGAGCAAGAGTAGAGGTGTAAAGAGAAAAGTTTAGCAGATAGATAACTTCTGTTACATCGTATGGATCTCTGTGGACAGTCCTAATTACTGTATTCATTTGTTTTATCAAACTTCTGATGTTTTGGGTTTTATTGACCTTCTGCAATCTATTTCTTTCATTGATCTTAATATGTCTATCTATGACTATTAAATCAAGCAACTCTTCTCTTAGCTCATTTTCTTCTAGACTGAGGGCATATTTTTTTGCTCTCCATTTCCTGCAGGCATTCTATAGAAAGTTCTATAGCATCTTCCTGTGCCACATTCTCTTCAGTTTCATCCTGTGTCATCTGTTGATCCATCATATGAGAACTCACTGGCCTATCACTCCTCAACATTTACTGTGTCAGAGTTTCCACAATGTCCTGTTCCTTCCCTTTCCATCCAGCTTCAAGTGAATATTTGCAGTGCAGCTGCGCAGTGGTGCAGCGGTTAATGTTGTCGCCTCACAGCAAGAGTTTCTCCAGTTCGATTCTCGGCTGGGGTGCCTTCTGTGTGGAGTTTGCATGTTCTCCCTGTGTTTGCGTAGGTTTCCTCTGGGTACTCCGGTTTCCTCCCACATTCCAAAGAAATGCATTTGGAGCATTTCTCCCTGGGCCTCTGCTGAAAACAGGCTCTGTAGAACCTAGTTAGACTTTCCCAGTCAACAAATGCTAATTAAATAAATAAAATTTATACTGGTTTCCTGTAGAAAGCTCCAAAATGTCTTCATATGACAACTGCCTAGTTACTTTCTGTTCTACTGGCTTCTCCTTAATTTGGATGTCTATTGCTCTATCCTGCTGTGGTGCTTTTTGAGTTAGATTGTCTATACTCAGTCATTCACTTTGCAGGTACTCCATAACATCACTTTCTATTTCTTTAACTTTTCCATTACTAATCTTTTTTTCTACTTTTCTTCTTTGTCTGCTTATTTTTTGCATTGTAAAGTTTTCCGTGACCGGATTCCTTTGCCTGTATTTTTCTTCAAATACCTTTGGTGCTGTTCTTTTTGTATTGATTAATTTTGCTTTCTCCTTTACATAAATATTACACCATATTAAATCTCTTTTTCCTTTCCATGTCCATATTTCTTCTTCAGATATCTCCTGATCTTCCTGTTTCTCCTTAATTTGGAGACATGGAACATGTCATCATACATCATGCTGTCATGCAACCTGTGTTAGAACTTCTACACCAAATCCTTCACTTTGCAGGCATTCCATAATTTCAGCTTCTGTTTTTTTAACTTCTGCTTTAATAATCTTCTTTTCTACATTCCCTCTTTGTAATATTTTTTATTGTGAAATTTTCCATATTTGGATGCCTTGCCTGTATTGCTCTTCAAATATTCAATTGGGGTGGGAGGATAACATAATGGTTAAGATGCTTACCTTAAAGACACAAGGTGCAGGGTTTGATTCTCACATGGGGTAACTGGCTATGCTTCAAATGGCCCAAAATGGCAATTAGCCTATTACTAATCTATGCACCTATTTCTTTGGGGCTGCCTTTTTTGTATTGATTAATTTGACTTTCAACTTTGCATATATATTGCACCATATCAACTCTCTCTTTCTTTCCCATGTCCACATTTCTTTTTTATACTTTTGAAAAATCTCTAGGTTTTGTTGTTTATATTTTAGCACTTAAATCAGATGCTTCTTTTTCCAAACAGATGAAAAAAATTCTTGGTTTATATAATGTTTTTTTCCAAATCTGTTGTATTAATAAACACAAGTTTTTATTTGAGGCTTCAGACAGTTTTTCTCCTGGAAGTATTTTTCTTTCCTCTAATTTCTCTCAATTTTTTTGTATATCTTGTGTGTGGAACTTCTAGGCTTTTCGCATAGTAATAACAATAAATAATTTTTTTCTTATCCTCAATATGTCTTTATGGTTCTTTGGCCTAGTGATTTTTGTGAACTGCTACTTCCTTCTACAACAGGGGTGCATTGCTACTTCCCTCTACAACATGGGGGCCCTATAGGTTACTTGGTGAATGTGTAGATTACATTTAAGGTGTCCATCAATAGTGTCATTAGTGTGCTGTCAAATGACTGATGGTTAGGTGGGTTGAGCAATGCTGATACTGGTTTAGGTGCAAATAACATACGTTTTATTTTTGTGGGGTTTAGGACTAGGTTATATTTCAAAAGTCAGATTTCCACACATGAAGGAATGTCGCTTGACTTTTTCAAGTTCAGAGATACGGAGTGCTGAAAAGATGATGCTGAGGTCATCCATATATTGGCTCAGAGTAGTCAGTTTGTGTAGTGGGCACATCATTGATGACTATATTGAAGAGAAGTGTGCCTAGCCCAGATTCTTGAAGGACTCCAACTGGGATAGGGAGGACAGTGGAGAATGAGGCTTGTTGCCAGTTTACACTCTGAGTTATATGGTGAAGGTAAGATTTGAGGCACTCGATGGCTTTGTCTAATAAGCATATCTTGCAGATTCTGTGAATGAAAAGAGGTATCTGAGATAGTATCAAAGGCTTTAGAGATGCTGGGGAATACTGAGGAAGCCTGGAGATTTAACTTCCTAAGAGTATTTATAGTGCTGAGATATGTGAGGAGAGTTGTCTTGGTACTGACAGAAGGCCAGAAGCTCTGTTGGTGTAATGAGAGGAGATTGTGGTTGAGGAGGAGATTTTTAAGAGGGGTGACAGAATAGCTATACATCTGCACTTATAAATATCTGAGGATGGGCCAATTGTGTGTAGATGGAGGATGTAGGATTTTTTTCAAATAGAGGGGAAGCATGCTTCTTGGATTGATCTGTTAATTATGATAGAGACAGGGTAGGGTAAGCTTTGACCTAATAGTAGTAGATATCCTTTGGAAGTTTATTGGGGCATGGTGGAGACTTTTAGATTTTTGACTGGATTGGAGTCAACAGCATTTTCAGTATGGCATGCATGAATAGAAACAAGGTCTGTACTGTGTGGTTAGACTTCAACAGAGACAGACAGAGATAGCAGTACTGGTAAACAATGTATGAGTACAGATAAAGAATGTATTGAAAATACAAGCTACACTAAGATCAGATTCATAGGTTCATAGGTAGGTAGTAGGCTATCTGCCCGAAGGCATTTATAAGCCTAGCCGGAATGTGTTGGCTTTCGCCACCCCCTTAGATTAGTTCCCTGTGCCTCTGTCCAGCAGAGCCATTGAAGTGATCTCCGGGGTAAACTTTCTGTTTCCCATCCACTCGTCAAGGTTTCTGTTGAAGAGAGTTAGCGAGGAGCTCTGCCTAATGTAGATTGGAATCTTATTCCAGAGCATGAGAAGTCTCTGGGACAGGAATATATCCCTCCAGCATGTCCTATTTATTGTTGTGGTGAGGTTTAGATCCCTGGAGCATGTGGCTTCAGGGGACATGGTTTTCTTTAGGTGGAGCATGTCCATCAATTCTGGGTTGGACATGGCCTGGTATGTCAGGCAGAGATCACCTCTGAGTAGGCGGTATGCAACCGAGTACAGCTGGAGTTTCTTCAGTCAAGCTGCATAGGGCATCTGTTTGAGGCCAGTGATCCTCTTGGTGAGGTACTTCTGTGATCTTTCCAGCTATTGCAGATGTCTTGTAAGGTACATCCCAAATGGGGCATTGTACTCTATGATGGGTCTGATGAGTGATGTGTAGAGGGGCACAATGACCTCTTTTGACCTGAATGCAAACCATTTTGTGATTAGGTCGGCCACATAGAAGGATTTTCTAACCACTTTGGCAATGTGATTATCAAAGGAGAGGTTACTATCTACTTGGATCCCCAGATCCCTTATTACATCTTTCGTATTTAGGGGGCTACCACCTATGTGGTAGTTTGTGGGTACTTTGTTTTTTCCAAAGGGGATGACGATGCACTTTTTGGCATTTAGCTTGAGGCCATAGTTTTGACGTAAGGTATCTGTCTCAGTGAGACCCTTTTGGAGGATGTTTGTGTCAGCCGGAGAGTCAATTATAGCCTCTAGTTTGCAGTCGTCTGCGAACTTGGTCAGCCATAGTCCTCCTGTGCTTGCCTGTACCTCTGAGAAGTATATGCCGAACAGGAGGGGTCCTAGGACTGAGCCCTGGGGAATGCCACTTGCAACCAGTTTAGAGTCAGACCTAGCTCCCGCAACTCTTACCATGTGGGTTCTGTCCGTGAGCCAGTTGGCAACCCATCTCATGACGTAGAGGTTTATGTTCAGGCTGGTGAGTTTGTCTATAATACCTGAATGGGGAATGGTGTTGAAGGCCTTTGTGAGGTCTAGGTAGGCTGTGTGGACCACCTTTCCCTCATCTATAGCCTTGGCAACTATCTCAAAGAAGTCCACCAGGTTTAGGAGGCATGATCTGCCCTTAACAAAGCTGAACTGGGTAGGGTCCAGTATTTGGAGGTTCTCAATGTCTCTGTTAATAAGATCCATGATGATGCACTCCATAGCCTTACAGACCAAGCTAGTTAGGCTTATAGGGCAATAGTTTCCAGGGTCTGTTGTGGCTCCACCTTTGTGGAGCAGAATAACCGTTGCTGTGTGCCACTGTATGGGCACGTAGCCTGTGTAGAGGCTGAGTTTGAACAGTGTGTTTAGGTGAGGGGTTAGTTTATCTTTGAGCTCATGTAGGAAGTAGCCTGGGACACTGTCTGATCCCATTGATGCACTGTTTTTGGCTTTGGAGAGGGTCATTTTAACCTGAGTGCCTGTGAGTTCAGGAGACTACATTCTTCTGGTATAGTTATGGGCCCTTTTGGGGGTGAAGTTTGCACTGAACCTGTCTGCCAGGATGTTGGCTATATCAGTTGGTTCAGTGTGTTTTGTGCCATTCTGGACTAACTCTGAGCAGATCTGAGTATTGCCACTTAGATTCTTGACATTGCTAAAGAATGCCTTGTGTTTATCTTTGGAGTCCTTGGCAATTTTTCTTTCGAAGCTAGGCTTGGATGATTTTATGAGGGATCATAGTTTCTTACTGATACTGATCAGGGATGTCTTCCTTTCTTAGGATTTTACTCTTTTCTGTACTAGTTTCCGCCTTCTATTGTATAGCTTGTTTATGGCAGGGGTCCAGCAGACTAGTTCCCTTTTCTTGGAGGAGTGAGTCTTGGTTTTGCTTGGGATAGCATGATCCATGCATTCTTGTAGGTGTCCATAGAATTTATAAGTAAATGATTTTGCAGCTTGGACAGCACTATCCTTTAGCATGGGGGCTTTGAAACTTTCCACCTCAGTCTTAAGTAACGTGAAGTTTGCTTTTGAAAAGTTTTTCATGGTGGATTTTAAGACCAGGGCTGTGGGTGGAATGTGGATATCCTGACTGATTAGTTTATGATCAGATCTAACCAGCGAGGGATTGACTTCAGGTGTGGAACACCGGTTGCCCATGTTGGTGATGACCAGGTTCAAAATGTTGTCACCTCTGGTGGGGGTGATGACCAGTTGATCCAGGGCATTTGAGTTTATAAATTCTAGGAAATGTTGGGTGAGGGAGTTAGTACTTGAGTAGTTCTCCCAGTTAATGTTTGGGTAATTGAAATCACCCAATATTAGGGTGTTTGGTAGGACCTTTATGTTTCCCAGTGTTTCCAAAAATGTGGAATGGGGGTCCTGGGACATGGTGGGTGATCTGTAGCAAGCTACAATTTGAATTGCAGTTTTTCCCATTGTTAGTTGCATGTGGATGATCTTTGAAGCATCGTGCTGTGCCACTAACCTAGAGGTGTGGGTGTCCTTGATGAATATGGATACGCCCCTGCCTTTTGTATTTCGGTCAGGGTTTTGTGGCAGAAATGTATGGTATGAGTTGTAGCCTGGTAGTGCTGGGGTGCTCTCTGGAGCCTTAAACTAGGTTTCTGTTACTGCACATATATCAATTTTCTCCATACTGAGGAGTGCCTCGAGTGCATGCATTTTGAGGTTTAGACGTCTGGCATTGAGTAGCATTACCCTCAGTTTTTTGTTACTTGTGCTATTTACGGTAGTGGGTTTGTCTTTTGAGCTTTGCCTAAAAAAGGCACTATGGGGGTGGAAAGAGCCTTGGCCAGTATTCGAAAGCCTAAGGGTGACAGGTGCAAGCCATCTCTAGCAAAACAGAGTGGCTTGTCGAGTAAGTCATCACAGGCTGACAGACACTGGATCCCCTTTGAATGACACCAGAAGCTTAGCCAATTGTTGAAATTGATAATTTTTTCTTTATACTGTGATATCATTCTTGGTGAGGGCAGGATGCTACTCAGGGTCAGGGTCATACCAGCATAGGCTACGTGATCAGAGAGCTCCTCCGTGTCTCTTTTCATGTAGTCCAGGGAGGTATGGCTCAGGTCATTCACACCAACTTAGACAATGACAGAGTCGTGTTTGTACCTGTTCTGGAGTGACCTGAGTGCTTGTATTATGTGACGGATCCTGGCACCCAACAGGCAGCTAACAGTAACCTTCTCCTAGTTCAGCCTAGTGAGTGGGATGTCCGTGTGCCTGACTATAGAGTCACCTATTACTAGTGTGTTGGGTATGTTAGTTTTTCTTAAGGGCTGTGATTGCGTAGCACCCTGGTTTTGTAAAGTATTTGTTTCATGGTTTGTGTTGGGGGGGGTGGAGGTTGTTTGGATGGCTGCTTTGGAGGTCTCTTTTGCTTTTGCAGATTTTTATTTAGAGCCTCCGAGTATGTTTTTCTGTATTTATGTGTGTTTTTTGCCGGTGCTGGTTTCATAGGTCTATGTGAGACTGGTGGTATGATGCAAGTAAATGCCTTCTTCTCTTGACTCCCTGGTCCAGCTTTGGGTTGAGAGAGCTTAGCCTCCAGTTTGGCTGTATAATTACATCTCTCACATGTATTATTGTTTGGTGATAGGAGGAGAGGTTTGTTTGTGTACAGGAGGCAGTTGCAACATTGCCTCAAAATGCCCAGATTCAGAAGTTGGACCAGAGAGTACACCTGAATCTGCCCTTTGAACATGTCTGGATAGGTACAGGGAACTGTTTTACTGATTGGCTGGTAAGGCTGAATATAGCCTTGTCCTTCTTTACAGTATAGGGGGGGTCTAGTGCTAAGGTTTACTAGTGCTGACTATGAGTTTTGAGCAAGCGCCGGGCTGAGAAGTGAATGGTTTGAGTGCTTAAGTTGAAAGTCTGTCTAATTCCAAGGGAAAAATTGAAGAGTAGACTTTGTGGAGCCAGGAATAGTTATACCCCAGCTAATCAGTGCTGCTTGGTGTACAAAACCACATAAATGCAGGTTTTATAGCAGGGAAATGAAAGACATAGAAATTAGCCCAAAATGGCCAATAAACTACTAATTTCTGGACTGAAAACACTCCTCCAGGGAGAGTTTGGCTCCTCTAAGCTCCCCTCTCTCATAGATGAACAGACAAAACTTCCTTCTATTCAAGTAAGGTATAAGCAAACACAGAAAATTGTAACACAGCCCTGAATTCAGCACTAACATGAAAACTTGACTATACTAGCTTAGAAAGGTGGGAAAACAAGTATTTTTTTTCAGAAAATAAAGCAGATACAATCAAAAAAACAC
Source organism: Protopterus annectens (assembly GCF_019279795.1). Classification (NCBI taxonomy): domain Eukaryota; kingdom Metazoa; phylum Chordata; order Ceratodontiformes; family Protopteridae; genus Protopterus; species Protopterus annectens. Next base: position 368,631,181 of record NC_056739.1, on the reverse strand, counting down.
TTCAAATGCACAGAAATGGCTATCTCACTTGAGTGTGTAGCCTATAACAGTTAAACAGGTAATTTAAACACAAAAACAATGTTGTTAAAGTGCAGGCAGTAAAATAAGTACAATATGTACCTGAAAAAAGCTTTTTAAATCACAGAAACTCTAAAAAATCAACATTTTAGGTGGAATTAGCTAAAGGCAGCAAGAAAATGCAGAAAAATGATACTTAATCCCTCCAAAGTCTCTCTTTTGTCTCTCTGCTGCTGTAGAACTCTGCAGGGCACCAGGCAGGAGCTTGCTGAGCTGTATACAAGTGCAAAAAACCTCACAAATGCGGGTTTTATAGCAGGGAAATTAAAGATTTAGAAATTAGCCCAAAATGGCCAATAAACTACTAATTTCTGGGCTAAAACCACTCCTCCAGGGACAGATAGGCTGCTCAAAGCTCCCTTCTCTCACAAATGAACAGAAAAACATCCTTCTATCCAAGTAAGGTATTTATGGGCAAACACAGAAACTTGTAACACAGCCCTCAATTCAGCACTAACCTGAAAACTGGACTATACTAGCTTAGAAAGGTGGGAAAACAAGTATATATTTTTTTGTTTTTTTTGTTTTTTTCTCAGAAAGTAAACCAGATACAATAAAAAAAAATAATTGCACAGAAATGGCCATCACACTTGAGTGTGTAGCCTACAACAGTTAAACAGGTAATTTAAACACAAAAACAACTTTCTTAAAGTGCAGGCAGTAAATTAAGTACTATATGTAGCTGAAATAAGCTTTTTAAATCACAGAAACTCTAAAAAATCAGTGTTTTGGGTGGAATTAGCTAAAGGCAGCAAGAAAATGCAGAAAAATGATACTTAATCACTCCAAAGTCTCTCTTTTGTCTCTCTGCTTCTGGTGAACTCTGCAGGGTATCAGGCAGGAGCTTGCTGAGCTGTATACAAGTGCAAAAACCTCGCAAATGCGGGCTTTATAGCAGGGAAATGAAAGAGAAATTAGCCCAAAATGGCCAATAAACTATTAATTTCTGGTCTGAAATCACTCCTCCAGGGACAGTTAGCCTTCTGAAAGCTCCCCTCTCTCACAGGTGAACAGAGAAACTTCCTTCTATCCAAGTAAGGTATGGGCAAACACAGAAACTTGTAACACAGCCCTGAATTCAGCACAAACCTGAATATTGGACTATACTAGCTTAGAAAGGTGGGAAAAGAAGTATATTTGTTTTGTTTTTTTATGGGTTTTTTTTTCAGAAAATAAAGCAGATACAATCAAAAAACCCTTTAAAATGCACATAAATGGTTATCACACTTGAGTGTGTAACCTACAACAGTTAAATATGTAATTTGAACAGAAAATAACTGTGTTAAAGTGCAGGTAGTAAAATAAGTACAATATGTAGATGAAACAAGCTTTTTAAATCACAAAAACTCTAAAAAATCAACGTTTTAGGCAGAATTAGCTAAAGGCAGCAAGAAAAAAATTATACTTAATCACTCCAAAGTCTTTCTTTTGTCTCTCTGCTGCTGTAGAACTCTGCAGGGCACCAGGCAGGAGCTTGCTGAGCTGTATACTAGCACAAAAACCTTGCAAATGTGGGTTTTATAGCAGAGAAATGAAAGAGATAGAAATTAGCCAAAAATGGCCAATAAACTACTAATTTCTGGGCTGAAACCACTCCTCCAGGGACAGATAGGCTGCTGAAAGCTCCCTCTCTCACAGTGAACAAAGAAACTTCCTTCTATCCAAGTAAGGTATGGGCAAATGCAGAAACTTCCAACACAGCCCTGAATTCAGCACTAACCTAAAAACTTCACTATACTAGGTTAGAAAGGTGGGAAAACAAGTATTTTTTTTTTGTTTTCTTTTAGAAAATAAAGCAGATACAATCAAAAATACACCTTAAATGCACAGAAATGGCTATCACAATTGAGTTTGTAGACAACAGCAGTTAAACAGGTAATTCAAACACAAAATGACTTTGTTGAAGTGCAGGCAATAAAATAACTACAATATGTAGCTGAAACAAGCTTTATAAATCAAAGAAACTCTAAAAAATCGGCGTTTTAGGTGGAATTAGCTAAAGGCACCATGAAAATGCAGAAAAATTATATGTAATCACTCCAAAGTCTCTCTATTATCTCTCTGCTACTTGTGAATTCTGCAGGGCACCAGACAGGAGCTTGCTGAGCTGTATACAAGTGCAAAAACCTCACAAATGCAGGTTTTATAGCAGGGAAATGAAAGAGATAGAAATTAGCCCAAAATGGCCAATAAACTACTAATTTCTGGGCTGAAACCACTCCTCCAGGGACAGTTAGGCTGCTGAAGGCTCCCCTCTCTCAGAGGTGAACAGAGAAACTTCCTTCTATCCAAGTAAGGTATGGGCAAACACAGAAACTTGTAACACAGCCCTGAATTCAGCACTAACCTGAAAACTGGACTATACTAGATTAGAAAGGTGGATAAACAAGTATATACATATACAGTTTTTTTTCAGAAAATAAAGCAAATACAATCAAAAAAACACTTTAAATACAGAGAAATGGCTGTCACACTTGAGTGTGTAGCCTACAACAGTTAAACAGGTAATGTAAACACAAAAACAACTTTGTTAAAGTGCAGGAATTAAAATAAGTACAATATGTAGCTCAAACAGGCTTTTTAAATCACAGAAACTCTAAAAAAATTGGTGTTTTAGGCGGAATTAGCTAAAGGCAGCAAGAAAATGCAGAAAAATTATACTTAATCACTCCAAAGTCTTTCTTTTGTCTCTCTGCTGCTGTAGAACTCTGCAGGGCACCAGGCAGGAGCTTGCTTAGCTGTATACAAGTGCAAAAAACCTCGCAAATGCGGGTTTTATAGCAGGGAAATGAATGAGATAGAAATTAGCCCAAAATGGCCAATAAACTACTAATTTCTGGGCTGAAACCACTCCTCCAGTGACAGATAGGCTGCTCAAAGCTCCCCTCTCTCACAGTGAACAGAGAAACTTCCTTCTATCCAATTAAGGTATGGGCAAACACAGAAACTTGTAACACAGCCCTGAATTCAGCATTAACTTGAAAACTGGACTATACTAGCTTAGAAAGACAGGAAAAGAAGTCTATTTTTTTTTTTTTTTCCAGAAAATAAAGCAGATACAATAAAAAAAACACCTTAACTGCACAGAAATGGCTATTACCCTTGAGTGTGGAGCCTACAACAGTTAAATATGTAATTTGAACAGAAAATAACTTTGTTAAAGTGCAGGCAGTAAAACAAGTACAATATGTAGCTGAAACAAGATTTTTAAATCACAGAAACTCTAAAAAATCAGCGTTTTAGGCAGAATTAGCTAAAGGCAGCAAGAAAATGCAGAAAAATGATAATCACTCCAAAGTCTCTCTTTTGTCTCTCTTCTGCTGGTTAACTCTGCAGGGCACCAGACAGGAGCTTGCTGAGCTGTATACTAGCACAAAAACCTTGCAAATGCAGGTTTTATAGCAGGAAAAGTAAAGAAATAGAAATTAGCCCAAAATGTCCAATAAACTAGTTATTTCTGGGCTGAAACCACTCCTCCAGGGATAGATAGGCTGCTCAAAGCTCCCCACTTTCACAGGTGAACAGAGAAACTTCCTTCTATCCAAGTAAGGTATGGGCAAACACATAAACTTGTAACACAGCCCTGAATTCAGCACTAACCTGAAAACTGGACTACACTAGCTTAGAAAGGTGGGAAAACAAGTATATTTTTAGTTTTTTTTTTTTAGAAAATAAAGCAGACACAATCAAAGGAACACCTTAAATGCACAGAAATGGCCATCACAATTGAGTGTGGAGCCTACAACAGTTAAAACAGGTAATTTAAACACAAAATGACTATTAAAGTGCTGGCAGTAAAATAAGTACAATATGTAGCTGAAACAAGCTTTTTAAATCACAGAAACTCAAAAAAATCTGTGTTTTAGGTGGAATTAGCTAAAGGCAGCAAGAACATGCAGAAAAATGATACTTAATCACTCCAAAGTCTCTCTATTGTCTCTCTGCTACTTGTGAACTCTGCAGGGCACCAGGCAGGAGCTTGCTGAGCTGTATACAAGTGCAAAAACCTCACAAATGCGGGTTTTATAGCAGGGAAATGAAAGAGATAGAAATTAGCCCAAAATGGCCAATAAACTACTAATTTTTGGGCTGAAACCACTCCTCCAGGGACAGTTAGGCTGCTGAAAGCTCCCCTCTCTCAGAGGTGAACAGAGAAACTTCCTTCTATCCAAGTAAGGTATGGGCAAACACAGAAACTTGTAACACAGTCCTGAATTCAGCACTAACCTGAAAACTGGACTATACTAGATTAGAAAGGTGGGTAAACAAGTATATACATATATAGTGTTTTTTCAGAAAATAAAGCAGATACAATAAAAAAAACACTTTAAATACAGATAAATGGCTGTCACACTTGAGTGTGTAGCCTACAACAGTTAAACAGGTAATGTAAACACAAAAACAACTTTGTTAAAGTGCAGGAATTAAAATAAGTACAATATGTAGCTCAAACAGGCTTTTTAAATCACAGAAACTCTAAAAAATTGGTGTTTTAGGTGGAATTAGCTAAAGGCAGCAAGAAAATGGAGAAAAAATATACTTAATCTCTCCAAAGTCTCTCCTGTGTCTCTCTGATGCTGTTGAACTCTGCAGGGCACCAGGCAGGAGCTTGATTTAATAGGTTAATTTGGTGGGAGTTGGTGTGGTGAGTCTGTTGGTGGTAGTTAGTGTGGTGAGTCTGTTGGGAGAGGAATAAGTGTTTTTTTTTCTCTGAATTTATTTAAGCTTCGGATTTATTATGAAGGTGACAGTAATGCTGGCAGTTGTTTTTGGTCTTATCCTTTATCAGTTGTTCCATGCTTTATATCATACAAAGACAAACAAAGCTAGTCCACCACAGAGAAGTAAAACTTTATTACTAGAATGAATACCAGAACATACTATAAAACATAAATTGTGTGAGATGAGCACTTTTGTCAAATGCCTTCATCAGATCATACCATGCCGAAAGCGCTCATCTCACAGAATTTCTGTTTTTAGAGTGTGTTGTGGTATTTATTTTAGTATCAGTTTTACTTCTTGGTGGACTGGATTTGTTTGTTTTAGTTGCTACATTCATTTGACTTAGCTGCCTTTAACTGTCCATGGTGCGTTCTGTTTGCATTTGCTTTGTATCATAGCTACATGAGTTATTTAGCAGGTAGACTGAGCCAAAGGCATAAGGTCGAGAGTTGCCTCTTTTATGTGTGAGGGGGTATGAAAATTTAAGATATATAAAAATGTTTACCAGCTGAAGACCAACAGACCAGAGAGAAGCAGTAATCAGGTTGTATGATGGAATCTAGTTGTCCTCCCAATTTATTTATTTTTTCCATCAGAAATCGTCTATGTGGTGAATTGGGCAGAGAAAGACAAATATGTTCTTATTACTCTGACTTCATGAGGTGAGTTACAGATCTGAATTTTATTTTTAATGGGAGCAGCATTAATCTGAGGTCTGCTAACTCTAACAGATGGCTGCTATTCTAGCATTATGTTCCCTTAGTTGGAAGCTAGTTACTTCTTCAGTATTGTTTTTTATAGGTTGGGAAAGACTCAGCAAAATATTGTGGCTGATGGAATGACTATCACAAAGTAAGTTTTGTTCTGTTAAAGATGAAATTGCTAACATGTTAGATTAAACTAAAGCACTATAGAGGTCATAGCTTGGTACAGAAAAAGCTTTTTTATTGCACTTCACATGATGAGATGAGGGGGCTGGGGCCCTATATCAGAGACTGGTACTGGCAATAGATGAGCCATTTATGGCTTTATGAGAGGTGGGGTTGGGGGGAACCTGTCAGAAGTTTTAGCACTACAGTGCAGACTATTCTAATGCGAAAGTAATGGAAAAAGTGCATGTAGTTCTAATGATAGTTTTGCAGTTTCATTTGATTCTTGGATACTGCCTTACATTAGTTTTAAGTGAATGTGTCTTAAATATAGTGACTGAAGGCGTCCAGCATCTTATAGAAAACCTTTTGAATTTAAGTACTGAGGATGGGCTGGGATTTTGAGCCATGTCATGAATGGTCACAATCTTCACTAATAGAATAGTAGGACAGAAATGCATATGAACCACTTTAGCCAACTGTAAAATTTGAGACACCATAAAATTATGGACTATAAAACTATAGTTCCCCTCTAGGAGCTTAAACAAAAGTTTCATTCTTTGCATTTGCTAGGGTCAAATATGCTAATTAGAAATATTATGCTAAAATACAAGGTTCAGTTAATTACACCCATTAGGTACCCCTGTTTCCAGAGTGCTTATGGTTTACATTGGCAATATTTACAGGCGTTTGCTGTGCACATTTGAGATGTGATGATTTACTCTGGGATGGTTAAGGGGTCTCTGGCATGGATGAGTGAAGTTGTTTTGCTACCTCTCTCCTCCAAATAATATTTTGCTTTTAGGTTCAAGTTTCAGTATTAAAAGTGAGAGAAGCACTGAATGCAGGAAAGCCCACTGGTCCAGCTGGGCTTCTTAAAGGCATTTAAAGCCATTTCAAGTAGGATTACTTTTCTTTATTTTCAATGTAAAGTAAATGACTTGATTGTTGAAAGCTTAGAACTTACATTTGTAAGATAATCACACTCTCTGTACCCCTTGGCAATAGTGATCCTGGTCCAAAGCCACAAAAGAACCCACTTATTTGTCAAACATAGGCTTGTTTCAGTATAACGTGTGGATTATAAACTTACTCTGTCTATATGGATTCAGAGGGTGTCCTGACTTAGTGTACTCAGACCAAGCATTTTATGAAGGTAAGCAGCACTGAGATAATGTACATGGAATACTAGACACTCTCATTCTTAGTATGACTAATGGCAAAACCTTGCACCCCAGAAGCACTGAGAATGTATCATCAACATTCCAAGAACACTGAGTGATGTAAACAAATAAATTAGCATTAAAATGGAGGAAGCTCCTGTACCACCCATGTAGAGGAGCTTCACCCTACACTTCTAGCTAATGCATTCCAACTCCACAGTCATACAAATTCAGAGGAGGACAAACACCTGAAAAATCAAAAAGTGCTCTCTCACCCACTGTCAGAACCATACATATCAACATGCCTATGCAAACCCTGGCAGAGCACAAACACTGGAAGGAAGGTCAGAAAAACAACTTAAATGTCTGAAGTCAGTCTAGGGGGCACTAGATGCTACAGGTCCAGTGACACAAAAACAAAACTATATATAATAAAATGACATCTCCCCATTTCTGTGTAACCTCTTATTTCATTACAGAATAAAGTAGAAAAGACATCTGATCAATTGACAGTGCCTTTTTCTTTGTCATCACATTTTGTCTTCTATTATAATTTGGAGACTATATCTCTGCTTGAATATGGGATCATATCTTTTGCATAGCTTTTCTTTAAGATGTGAGATTAAGCATGGATATTTTCTTTATCTGCTTCATTTGTATCAGCTGTTAAATTTTTTGTTTGTTATAATAAGATAAACTAGGGGATACATGATGGTTGGCAAAATGGTTAAGGCATTTACCTCACAAGCACACAGTACGGGGTTTGGGTCTCAGCTTTGAGCATTGTCTGGTTATTAGAAAGGCATTAACAGTCTGCAGACTGATTGCCTGGTATTTGCCTATGAACCTGCTTGGTTCTACTGTTTAAACACAGCTTACTGGAAAAGAAACATCCCTTTACCAATGCAGAGTTGGCTTATTCTCAGCCAATATGTAGAAGGTATATTCCCTGTTTCCTGGGCCAGAAGGCTATTCAAGCATAGCTCGTAAATGTGTTCTAATATTTGCTTGTGTATCAGACTTCCAGATAAACCTATTCAAAACAACAGCTTTTCCTAAACTCCGCACCCAATACTTTTGATGAAGCAGTTTTAACTTACTACGGCAGAGAGAGGACTGAAGTAAATAGGGATTTACATCTCTGAGTCCGAATCGAACAAACTGATGACATGTGAGATAGGCATAGGACTCAATGTAAGTTCAAAAAGCTTACACTGGAGCAAAATATTAATACTGTTATTTTTTTTCTTCTTCTGATGTTATAAACACTGCAGGCTATTATGTTATACCCTGGGGCATAGAGGGTCTACAAATGATCCACACTATACCATTTTTTTTCAGGCTCCTATTTGACAGCCAGGAAATATGTTGCAGGTTGTATACAATTTCCTCATATGAAACTGCATTTGCAAGTAAATTTAAGAAGGATTTTTTTGTTTTGCTGATTTCAGAATAACACAGGCATGGTTGGAAGACTTGAAAAGGAACATTGATAATACCCATCATTCCATTGTGAGGCTGCCAAAACTATTTTGGCAAAATACTTCTAGTAGCAGGTTAAGACAGAGGAATGAGACATATCTTATCATACCTATGCAAGTGACTTTCTTTCCTGGTTTTTGCCCCTTGGATTGTCTTTTTCCCCACTAATAAGGTGCATTCCAAGGAGCTGCATACTGATGTGAAGGTGACATCTTATTGAAAAAAGCATGTATGTGGCTTCTGGAGTAGGTACACCAGGTTAAGGGGACAAATGACTTCTGCTTCTCAATATATACCACCTCTTTTATTTTTGCTTGATGGTGAAATATTTAGTTTCTTCATATTATCCTTTAGAGTAGGAAAGTGATACATTAATCCCATTCTCTTAGTTATTGGACAGTGCAGGTTGCCATTTGAATCTTGTTTCATTCTTCAAAGGGATAACAACATTACTTGATGAAGAGCTGCATGCTGCTTTTTTATTTTTATTATTATTTTTTTTTTTAATTTCCCTTTTGTGTCATTCTTTCTGGCTACCCAGTATTCTAATCCAATGCTGTGCCTACCAGCCTCTCCTTCTTCCCCCATTCTAACACTGGGGCCATGGTGGATCCTAAGACAATACTGGTGGCTTCTGCTATTGACTGCTTCCAATGGTAGAGTTTTTCACTGATGACCTACTAATTGGTATAACCTTCCCCTGAATTCTCCCTTTACATCTGAGGGCTACTTCCTCTATGGACCATGCATCCCCTTTCATCACCGAGACAAATGCCCTCACCCTAGGACACACCAATTCCTCCCTGCCAGCGCCTTAGACACCTGAGCAGCTAATTGAACCCATCTCACTTTAGCCATAGTTGGGCTTTATTCCTCTGCTCCATGGAGCTGGCCTACATATGGCTTATTATGACCCAAGGAAATGACTGACAGATTAAAAGCATTGTATGTGAAGCCATATGTTATTTAGTGAGAGGAGAACAGTTAAGCAATAAATGACAACAGTTCAGTGTGGGCAGTTACCTGTCTAACCCAGCAAGGGATATCACTGGTACCCTGCAGCTGTTTATTGATGCATGTACTTTTTGGACTCTTGTTCTCAGATATAAAGGTTGAAAACTTGCTATAAATACCCAGATATACTGATGATTCCAAACTGGGTAACAAAGTTGCATTACCAAAAGATGATGAAATTGTCAAGTTGATCTACAAAATGTTATACACCCAGTACTGTAATAATGACTTCACCTATAATGTTAATAAATGCAGCATTATGTGACTTGTCAAAAAAGGATATAAATTATAAAATACATGGTTAAATCATACAATAAAAAGAATATAAATTATTATTTGAAAATAGGTGATCAGATTATAGAAAATGACACTGTCAGTGGTAATCAATTTAATCTTGGACTATTTTGTTTCTACTGAAGCTAGAAAACTATATTCTGATGCCTATCTACTCCTGATGCCCATCTGGTCAGTCTAGAGAGTGAGAGAGATCATTCCACCAGTGTATACTTCACTGACCATTTCATTACTGAATGCATTGAATTGTGTAGCATTTGAACAAGCCACCTGAAACAACCTGAAAAGGTACAATGATTCCTTACTAGAAAAAAACTGTTGAGTTTGGAAAGTCTTCGAGACCTATCATTGTTTTCTTTTTTCTTAAAGGTTACTAAGAGATGACTTCCAATAGATCTGTAAGGCAATATCTGTTCCTGTAGTATCTGAAGGTCTATCTCCTGTGGGACAGATGGGGAATACTAAACATAAACATCGAAAATGGAAAAAAGTTCATAGGTTTATAGGAGGTTACTAGGCTATTGGCCCTAGGGCCTTTATAAGCCTAGCCACGTTATCCCTTTATTCCCTTATTGACTAAGTTATATGGTCTATATTTGCAGTGTGACACTGTGATCAGCACCAACTATCCTTATCTATGAGGGACATAGATAACAGCACTGGGGTAAATTTATTGTCTTCCATTCAGTTGTCTAAGTTACATTTTAATAGGGTCATTGAGGAGCTCTGTTTTACATGAACTGGGAGCTTGTTCCAAAGGAGTGGCAATCTCTGGGAAACATATCTGTCTCTCCAACATGTCCTGTTAATGTCGCAGGCTAGGTTAAGATCCCAAGAGCGAATGAATCTTATCCCATTTGTGCAGCATTTCCAATTGGGCAGGGTCCAAGACTGCTCTGTAGGCCAGCCACAAGTCACCTCTCAGCAGTCTATAAGATAGAGAGCACAATGACAGGCCCTTCAGTCTGTCCATGTAGGTCATGTGTTGAAGGCACTGAATTTTCTTGGTGAGAAACCGCTGAGGTATGTCCAGCTGCTGCAGGTGTCTGGTGAGGTACATACAGAAAGGAGCATTGGACTCTATTAGTGTTCTGATGAGAGATCAGTACAGGGGAGTTGTAACATCCTTAGTTCTGGTTGTGATGCCCTTACTTATGAAATGTGCAACAAGAAGTCCTTACCACTGTGGACACATGGTGATCAAAGTGAAGGTTGCTATCAACCTGTGTTCCCAAATCTCTCACCACAGAGTTTGAGCTAAAGAGGGTACTGTTAAAACTGTAGTTTGCAGGGACTTCCCCTTTGCTGAAAGGAATGATAATGCATTTTTTTGCATTTAGTTTAAGTCGATCGCTTTCATACCAGTCATTTGCCTGTGCAGGCCCTTTTTGTAGTATATCAACATCACTGGGGGACTCAATTTGCAGACATCGGCAAACTTGGCAAGCCACAGGCCATCTACTTTTGCCTGAACTTCTGAGAAATAGATTCCAAACAGTTGTGGGCCCAGCAGAGATCCTTGTGGTACACCAATGGTAACATGGTAACATGTCTGCTGGTAGAGGTAGAATCCCTAAATTTGACTGTATGTGTTCTGTTGGTGAGCCAGTTGGATACCTATCTAGTGACATATGGGTTAATTCCCAGCTGGCTGAGTTTCTCAATGATGCCGGAGTGTGGGATTGTCAAAAGCCATGGCTAAGTCAAGGTAGGCTGTATGTACTGTTTTGCCTTCATCCAGGGGTTTGGTGACATTCTCAAAGAAGTCCATCTGGTTAAATAAGCATGACTTACCCTTAACAAAGCCAAAATGGGCCAGGTCAGGAGTTTGAAGGTCACCTATGTTTTTGTTGATAAGGTCCATGATGGTTCTCTCCATAGCCTTGCAGGTAAGGCTGGCTAGCCTTATGAGTGTATAGTTTCCAGGGTCAGTTGAAGGAACCCATTTGTGCAAGGGAATTACTGTTGCTGTTTTGCACTCTGCTGTAACAAAGCCAGTACTTAGGCTGCGGATGAAGAGAGTGCCAAGTGGTTCTGCTAGGTCCTGTTTTAGGCCATTTAGTAGCTAGCCTGGGATGTTATCCAGTCCCATAGAGGCTGTGATTTTGGCCATGTAGAGTACGGTTATGACTTGTTCTTTAGAGCAACTAGGTAGAGGACAGGTGACAGGTATGCTTTTGGGTATATCTGGTGGGGACAAGGGGGGTTATGTTTGCACCAAATCTGCCTGCTAGCAGGTTGAAGATGTCCTCAGGGTGAGTATGAGTGGTACATCCTCTACCAGTTCAGCACAAAGCTGGGCCTTCTCTTTTAGATTTCTGATGTAGCTAAAGAATGTCTTGTGATTATCCATAGCTAGGAATCATAGTTTAACTTCATTACTGGCTTTAGAGGAATTTACAAGATATCTAATTTGCTTGTTCAAGCTTTGGAGTGTGTCCTTCCTCTGCTCAGTTAGTTCCATCTTGCTCTTAGACATTAGTTTATTCCTCTTGTTTATAAGCAATTTGTGCTTGATGTCCACCAGGTTCGGTTGTTTTTTTTTTTTTTTTTTTTTGTGAGGACCTTGTTTTGATCCATTCAGGTAAAGCCAAGTCTATACATTTATATAGGTGTTTATGCAGGGAATTTGTGTACACCTCTGTATAGGAGTCATTGTTGAAAGTGGCAGCGGTGGGGGGGGGGGGTTTGAATCTATTTATGCCATTGCTTAGGAGGCTATAGTTTGCTATGGAGAAATTTTTCATAATTTTTGCCGTGGGGTCAGGTATGATTGGTACTTCGAACGAGACTGATTTATGATCAAATCTTACCAGGGAGGGCAATACACAGGGACTAGTGAGAGGTCCCCTTTGTTGGTAAGTACTAAGTCTAGGATATTTGAGCCCCTTTTAGGGGTGCAGACTATCTATTCAAGAGCATTTGTATTAACAAAGTGCAGGAACCTTAGGGCGAGCATATTTATATGACTCTCAATCAATGGAAAGGATAGTTGAAATCACCCATGACCAAGGTGTTTTGCTATATAGTGAGTGACTCAAGTAGATCCAGGTAAGCAGAGTGGTTCTCATGGTTCATGGTGGCAGACCTATAGCTAACAATGATAATGAAGGGGGTTTTACCTACAGTTAGTTGGACTTGGAGTTGCTCTAGGAAGTTGTAGTGTTTGACCAGTCTTCAGGTGTACTTGTCTTTGATGAAGATGGATACACTTCCGCTTTTGGCTCTTTCATGCTCATTTTGAGGTCTGGATGTGTGGAAGGCATTGTAGCCTTGCATGGCTGGAGTGCTGTCTGCAGCCTTGAACCATGTTTCTATGACTGCACAAACATCACCATCTTCCAAGGTAAGGAGTGCTTCCAGTCAGTGCAGTTTCCAATTTAGACTCCTATCATTAAGCAGCATAACCTTGAGTTTGTCTCTAGTGGATATTTTTACGTTGGGAATTTTGTTGTTATGACATTGCCTAAAAATGCACTATAGGGAGACAAGTACCTTTGCCAGTAATTGAAAGCCAAGAGGTGACAGGTGAAGACCATCTCTGGCAAAGCAGTGTGATCTGTCAACCATATCTTTCCAGGCTAACAGATACTCGATCCTCCTGGACTGACACCAGAACTACACAAATTTTTGAAGTCAATCATTTTTTTTGTTTCTATTGAGGCATCATCCTGGGTGAAGGCAGAAGGCTGCTTAGGGCTAGTGACAGATACATTATATTGACCTGCCCTGGTTATCAAATAAGCTACTATGAAAATCTAAAGCAATTAGTCATTATCTTGCTTCAAAAATTAGCTTGATTTTTGTATAAGAAATGGAAAACATCAAGCTGTGGTTATGGAACTCAAACTTCTTGAATGCTAGTAAGTGATAAGCATGATAAAAAACTATGAACTTCTCAACCCTTTCCTTCTTCTTTAGAAAAAAATTAAAACAAGTACATAAAAAAATTTCCTGCATTATAATCAGTATAATTTTAATCCTTGTCTGTCATAGATTAACGTCAGCACCTTGACAGCACATTCCCTGAATGCAGAACCCAGAAAATGTTTTTCCAAATGCACTTTCAGTGAAACACAGAATAAATCTCTTTTTTACAGGGTTGCAAACTGCCCTTTACTCTTCCATGTGGAGATACCACCACACACCCCAAACTTAAGTAGGGAGTTCTCCACTATCGGTAAAAATGCTTTCAGTAAAACATTTTCTCTGAAGCAGGACTCATCTGAATTGTTGTTGACACATTAACATTTGCTGTTTAGGAAGCTGCCAATAGTAGTTATGTAGATGGGTAAACCTCTAACTACTTCTATGACTACATACCAGCAACCCGGGTTTAACTACTAGCACAGGCAGTTGATGGCACTGGAGGGAAGGAAGGATGGGTGGGCCTTTCTTGTTGGAAGGAAGTGAGGATTCAGAAATGCAGAATCAAACACACAGTGCCAATATTCTAAAGAGGAGGGGCAGCAGCACATTGTGTGGCTTAGAGGTGGACATTAGGCTCACCAAGCCAAAGCAAAAGTGCACAGTCACATGTGGATAGCATTGTGAACAAGATCTTTTGTCCTCCTGCCCAGAAACTATTCAGTATGGTTTCATTACCAGGATGCTAGTACAAAGCACCCAGGTGTTGGCGTGTATGTCATGAGACTTCCCTGTGTGCTACTACACTGAAACCAAAAGGCCGCAGCACAGCATCACTGTAGAGTGATATGGCTGAAAAGCAGAAATGCTAAGGTATTGTATGCTGATGAGTAAACTGGAACATGTGACAATCCCTATTCTACCATGGCTGTTTCTGCTGTTAGAATGGGGAGCGCTCTTTAGGGATCGTTGCATGTTCCAGTTTACTCATCGGTGTACAACACTGCAGCATTGCTACTTTTCAACCACACTGCTCTACAGTGAAGCAGTGCTGCAGCCTTTTGGTTTCGACATAGCAGCTTGCAGGGAAGAGTCTCGTGACCTACATGCTGGCACCCCAAAGCACCCTCATGGCTACACAAATGATAGCCCACCTGGCACATTTCTCCCCTTGCCTACTGTTGACATCCTCAGATTAGAGGAATACTGGGGACTACCTGATTCAATGTAAGCTTGATATTTGGCAAGCATGGTGACAAGACAAACCCCCCAAAAATTAGGAAACTGGATGTCCTGGACCCCCTGCCCACTCACGACAAGGGTCTGGCATTATGTGTGGGAACAGATCATTTATCTAACATATACAGATAATATAATCTTAAGTCTTCCATTGTCCTTCATCATTGCACTCTTTTAATGTTTGCATATTTCCCAGTCTCCACCTTTCTTGTACTCACAATACAGATAGTATAAATAAAACAAGATCTTCTCTTGTAATTCAACCATTAGAGGAATAATTCCGCTGCTGACATGCTACTGAGCTTTGATGATTATTCAGTGATCATTAACATCTGCCCACAATCTCTTTGCATGTTGCTAACTTTCCCAGACTGAATGCATTGCTTACATTATAAATGGAAGCTCATCTTCATATATGGACTTAAGTGTGGAACAACATTTATGAAAAAGAATGGTGACATTTAAATCCCTTTAATAAACAAAAAGATCAAATGCTCCATCTTTTGAATTACTAATAAGACTAATAACAGAAAAATACATTCTTCATATAATATTTCATCAAAATATAGGGTTTAAAATTTTTTTTACTATACTTTTTTGCAAGTCCTTCGCACTACCTACTGTATACCATCTGTTATGAGTTAATGCATTCCTCTAAGAAAATCTGTTTTAGAAGTACACACGCTATATAATAATCAAAGTGAGAAATAACTTCTCAAAAGTCAGAAAGCTTGCTGCAGTGTGAACAGCTGGCAACCTGTAAGGTATTAAAATGCAGAGAGATTATTTCACATTGGCTTGAATATTGAACACATACAGAGAATGTGTGTAGCAGATGTTCATAAAAATATTTTGGGTTTCTATCAGCATTTTTCTCTTTCAGAGTTATTTCATTTCTGAGAAGACTCCAATGACAGAAAGTCAATAATTTCAGATCATGCTGGTGACCTGTAGTAGTTGCGCATCTTGTCAAGGCATCAGGCAGCAAGTCATGATATTTGGGAGAAACATAGCTATGAGTTCTCAAACCTGGTGAAATATCAAAAGCCTCGGATACAGTTAACATGGCATATGGGACTGTCAAGACTCTTCCTGCTTAGAATTAAAATTTGCTGACATGTTTTCACAATTCAGAATGCTAGTTCCCATTTTTGATTCTAACATTTGGAAGTCCTGGGATATTTTATGAATCTTGCAGTAAATGTTCAAAGTAAATTGTCACAAGTCAAAGAAAATGTCATAGCTGATTCTTGGACTACAAAAAAATAAGATAAGTCATAAAAAGAGGCCTGTGAACAAAAGGAATGAGGCCAGTCATCGTTGCTCGATTAGCTATATGTTACAGTGAAACCAGAAAACAAGAAATATAGATGCATAGATTCATGGATTGTCAGTAGGCTAATGAACTGGGGGGTGTATTTATCTATACACACACACACACACACACACACACACACACACACACACACACACACACACACACACACACACACACACACACACACACATATATATATATATATGTGTGTGTGTGTGTGTGTGTGTGTGTGTGTGTGTGTGTGTTTGTATATCTCTATATCATCTCCATTCGTGTCCTTCAGCATATCAGGCAATGAATGCTCTCAGGTTTTACGGGGTCAGGTTGCTAGCCAGGTGCCCAATCATTCTTGGGACCAGAGGGTGAACCACACACTTGCACACACTCACACCTAGAATTAATTTAGAGTGTCCAATTCACCGACTGCATGTCTTTGGAATGCGGGAGGAAACTAGAGCTCCTGGAAGAAACCAAAATCGAAATACGACAAACTGAAATAGACCCATATACATTATATGTCATCATTTATTTAAAGGAGAAAAGAGTTATTTAATCTTGGTCACATGATGAATTTCCAATTTTTATTAATGTATTAGTAGCTGGATAAAAATCTATTGACTGGTGCATTTGAAACATGTGAAGTGTTACATAGCTTATTTAAACTTTTAGTTCACACACATAGTCATTTTGATGAAGTGCATTTTTACATTTGGAATGAAAGCTCTTAATGTGTTTTTTCCAATAAAGGGTGTGTGGTGTGCTAGAGGGATTTTGTTGTTTTAGAAGTTGCATTATGCCACCTCAGGTCTTGCCACACATGCCGGAGGAAAGAGGAATATAAAGTCTGAATGGCGTGTGGTCAATACCTGAATTTCTGAGGCAGCGCAATTGAGCTGTGGACAAGAGTGTTTGCCATTATCATGGTGTTAACCATAGGACCACTGGTGGACCCCGCAGATAAGTTGTCAGGATAAGGAATGAGGCTTTCCATGCATTGATGACAAGGTTTCCTCTGGATTTGACTGAATGATAGTGGAACACCAGGAAAGCATCAGCTAATACACTCAACAGATTGAAAACCTTGATGTGGGAGGTGAAGGATCATTTTTAGATAGCCTTAAAAAGTTCTGTAAATGTTTCTGGTTTCTCCAGTGTGGGGGGATACAGGCTACTATTAGCAAGAATGGAGTAACTCTGGCCTTGTCTGGGGACACTATTGTGATATGGTGGAAGGGAAACCTTGAATCCAGTGGGCATACCTTCCACAGTTGAAGCAATAAAAGAGGCATACAGTGGAAATGGATCCATTTTGGAAAGTCATAATAGTTTTAAAACATTTCTGCTGTAGCACAGCTGTGGCACTGGGTAAGATCTGTCCAAAAAATTCTGAAAGCACTAAACACTGTCGATGTACTGTGAGAATATGAGTTGGGGTCTCAATTTTCAGATAGGAGACAAGATGGTATATTCCGATTATAGACATACTACAGTTCTTAGATTCCATGAAATAGCATATGCCTGACTACTAAAATTTATACTACATCCAATGGTTAAGTCTTTAATTTGGTTACAGCAATACAGAGTCTGCCCAGGTCATGGAACAGTCGATCATCTGCATATTGTCTGCATATATATACTACAGAGATCAAGGGGGCTTAGTAATACTCTTTAAAGGCCTAAAGCATTTTGTTTACTTGGAGAAGTAATATGACCACATACACTGAAATGCCTTGTGGGACGGACTACAATAATATGGGGTACCATGGTCACTGTTAGGTGCCATGCAGTTTCTGAGTTTGAGAAGAAAGAATAACATGTATTGCTGGCATTAAGAACAACAAACTGAATGCATCTGCAGAGAGTATATGGTGACTTTTTTGTTTTGTTTTTGTATAGAATATCAAGGTGTATCCATCATTTGTGTGGAACTGTGAGGATCAGGTCTCTGTTGTTCTCAGACTGTGTTGTCCTTTTATCCTCATCTGACTGTGATCTCCCAAGCTCACTGGGATGATTATGTGCTGATTATGAAGTAGACTAGATATGGGAGGGCAGCCAATACTTCTTTGTATTAAAAGGAGAAAGGAGATAGCTGAGATAATTTTAGCAACCTTTGAAAATGCTCTTTGGGCAATTCAGTACCATCCTATGGCTACTGAGAGGGAACCATAGGCTGACCCAGGACACATTGGAGGGATTACATCTTGCAGCATTTTTTGGAACATGTGGTGATCCAAACAATAATTTGAAATTGGTTCTATAAGGCTAGAATGTCATGCTAGATTTGCTTCCACTGTGGTCTTTACTAATTAGAAAGGAACAGATTGTTCTTTATTCTTCTTCTTTCAGCTTTTTCTTGTTAGGGATCACCACAACAGAAAACAGTCCACAGAAAAATTTGCAGTGGAGTTTTATGGTGTTGAGTTGCCAGCCCACCACACAACCTTCCACAGAAGGCACACACATACTCACATCTAGTCCAAATTTAGAGTGTCCAGTCTACCTACAGCATGTCTTTGGGATGTGCGAGGAAACTGGAGCACCCAGAGGAAAGCCACACAACTGCAGGGAGAACAGGCAGACTCCACAAAGGAGGCATTTCAGCTGAGAATTGAACCAGAGAGCCTCTTGTTGTGAGGTGGCAATGTTAACCTCTGCACCACCACAGCTGCCCAAAGGATTTTTCTCTATTGGTGAGGGGGGGGGGGTCAATATCACATTGTTGAAAACTGACAATGTCGAACGGCTAAAATATCAAAAGTGCCGTTCATCAAAACTGACCCCCCACTAATGATATATACCAACTCCAACATCGCACTACAGTGAAGAAAGGGCAAATTTTCTGATCCTCACTGTACCGCGATCCCACAGGAAAAGTTTTGATGAACGGCACTTTTGATATTTTGGCCATTCAACATTGTCAGTTTTCGACAATGTGATAGGAACCCGGTGAGGGGTAATCAGATATCACAGAAAGAGGAAGAAGAGTGTAAGTATCTTAGCTTCTTGTTCATGAATGAAAGTAGAATGGATAAGAAGAATAAAACCTTTTTAACGGATGCAGCGGGAGCACTACTTTTGATGGTTTTCTTGACTGTATTAGTGAAATAAAACCTGATACATCTGACAAAGTTCTTAGCTTACCAATTAAGTTGCCTTTCTCACACATGGCCATGAACACTGGATATCAACCAAATAGATAAGACTACAGATATAAAGAGGCATAAATAAGATGCCATTTTCAAATAGCTATGTTCATTTAGAGTGTAAAGCTCGGCAATCCATAAAGAATATGGAATTCTGGCACTGTGCCTTCATGTTCAGAAGAGTCTTGTGAGGATGTCCTCTGACCATCTTTTGTGGGAGATGGACCAGGCACCCCTCTGTGGAAAGGAATCCCAAGCCAGACTCAAGATTACATGCCTGGATTATATCTGTCAGTTTGTCTGGAATGCCTGAAGATCCTGTTGATGAGAAAGAGATTATTAGTATCACTAAGACTGTTCAGTTTGACAAACAAATTGCAACTACAAATACAAACTAAGACTATATCTAACTGTTATAACATTTATTGGAGCATGGAAGAAAATTTCTGGTTTTAAAAACTTTCATCCTGTCGTTGTGACAGCTGAATAATTGTGAGAAAAGTTTTCAATGTAACAGTTGAGTAATTGTGAGAAAAGGCTTGAATAACAGATTACAAATGTGTATGAATTGAAGATACTTGGAATAAATACTATATCTATCTTTCAAAGTTTGACAACTAGATTGTCTTTAAGATGCAGAGGATTAAAACCCTGACAGTGACAGAAAAAACACAGGTTTGATTAATGGCCTGGGAATTAGAGCATCCAATGAGGGACATGAATGGAATGCTAATACTTATACTTGTAATCCTTTTTTGGGGTGTAGGATACATGAATGTGCTGGAAATTCCTGATACCGCACTTCCTATTAGAAATTAGAATTGGTGATATAGAATTACCAACCAATGAAGTGAGCAGGTTGTCCAGAAGTCCATCAACATGGAGTAGCACTGCACTCTATGGAATACCCATATGCACATGCACATATGTAACACTAGCATACCAGATAGTAGTTAGGACAACAACACACAGAAAACAATCAAGTTGCAATATATAATTTCCTTGCCTGGCCCATTTCCATTCACAATGCATGGTGATCTGTACCTTTACTTGAATCTATGGACTTCCTCCAAGGTCAAGTATTATAACCTTTGCATCATATCACTACTGTAAAAACTTGATAAAGGATTATTCTCAATTTTCCCTTGTATCAGTCGCTATATAATAAGTATCAGTAACTGATACAATCCCTTTATAATTTCACTAAATGAAACTTTGATAAAGTATTATTCTCATTTTTCCCAATTTTTATTCAATAAATGTCATTTACTTTTATTTGTGTTTTTATTTAGATTTGTTAACTTTGGTAGAATACTGATCCCAAACAACTTATTTCAGGCTTAGCTTGGAAAAACAATGCAAAACTGTAAAATTAATATTGTGAAATTTAAAAGAACAAAATGTATAAGTGATTAGAATAGCAATAATGAAGCTGTATAACATGAAAGTATGACCAATAATAACGAGAAAAGTACCATAATTAAATACAAAGATTAAAAAAGCAAGAATAAAGAACAAGTAAAAAAGATGGAAATTAGGAGAAGGAATAAAAGTGAAGTAAAACAATAAAAGGGGAAGGGAAAAGGTAAAAATAGAGAAGTAAGGAAAAGAAAGAGAAAGATACTGCAATAGGAAGACATAGAAGATAAGACAAAATATGACAAAAATAAGAAATAAGAGTAGAAGTTGAAAGGAGAGAAGGTACAATGGATGGAGTGCTGGGAAAAGAAAGAATGATAAAATCATATATATAAATATAGTCATAACACAACTGTGACTGAACAACTGAATAAGAAAGGATAGAGTTATTGGAGGAAACTCAAGTAATTTCAAAGAAGCATTGGCATTGTGATGCTATAAAGAGATTTTAGTTTCTGTCAAATTCATAAAAACAAGTAGAATATCTTATATAAGGTGGTGTAGATTGCCAGATATTTGGTCCTAAAATGATCCATGCCAGTACATATATGGAATTCATCCAGATTACAAGGAGCAACATAATGTTTCTTGATAAATCGAACCTTGAGGTAAAAATTTAACAACAAACTGCACCCACAATCCCAAGAAATGCTAACTTGATTGAAGTCAAACTGTGTTTATGAAATGTAACTAATTGTTGTTTGCCTCCATATTTATCGTACATTATCCTTTAGTTTTCACACTTAACCATACACTGGAAAATGTTTCTCGGTGAATTGTGTTTTTATGAGAAATTTTGTCCTGGGCTAGTTTGAAATTCATCACACAAATCTTATACAAAGTTTAGGCCTGTTTAATCTCACACATTTAATTTTTAAATAGACAAACTCAAATTTATTCCCAAAAGATACTGCTCTTGAGCTTAGTTTTATCTATTTTACAAAAGTTGTACATAACTCTTTGTTTGACCATGTACCTTTTATTTCCTAATTGTCTCTTTTAAACAATTAAGACTCTACCGCTATTATTGCACAGTGCTGTCAAATTCTTTCTTTTAAAGATAAGTATTTATCTCTCACTTGCCCTTCCAAACATAAGCTGTGGCGCTTTGTTATTGCTAAAAATTCCTGTCCCTGCTTTAGATCTATTACATTCAATTCTCCTCTCTATCCAGAAATCCTTCTTTCTTCACAGCTCATGTGGGATCTATGCAGCAAACTGCCTTACACTTATGCCAGAACATAAAAAGAAAATCTATTTTTGAAACAAGGTATGAAGATTGTGAAAATCCTCAAGTAATTCTAAATATAATCAATTTTCTTCTTAAAAGACCAGCTAGAATTTATACCAAAAGATCTAAATACACACCAACAGTGGTCTTACCTTGAAAATTCTAAAACTCACTTGTCTAAGCTGAATAATCTAATTCTTCATTCCAGGCACCTTTCTTGATTAACAATATATGCTTCAGATAACAGAAGCTTAACTCCTATGGAGTCTGTTAAACTAACTAACTTGCTTGTTTCAGCAGCCTAGCTTCCCATCCATATGATTATACCCTACAACCAACTTCTTTTTTAACACCTTTATACAATTATCACTTGTGACATAGGCACATTTACATTTATATAAAAATAATCAAACTGTATTAGCAAGTTAAACAAACATTATGCTTCACATATATTGTTATATATCATATAACCTAAGCAACATTACACAAATCTTTATTAAACCATCACTTACAACATAAGCAAGCATACATTTATATAAATGAAAACAAACCACACAGACACAATCCTAGTTGCAAGCATTTTACATCACAAACCATACAGACAGGCTCTCAGTTGCAAACATTATATATCACTTTTAATTTACTCAATCATTTCAAACATTAGATAGCTCATTTAAGTCGTTCCTTCATTTAAACCTTATTCTTACTCTGTATGCATTGTTAATATCTCAATTCTAGTTGCTTTGTCTCTGTTACTATATTCACTACTTCTGATATAGTTGGTTTAGATTTTGATTTCCATTTTTAATAACTGTTTTTTTGCAACAACCAACTTCTTCTGCTGATAACAGCTTTTCTAAACTTAAACTGCCTTATTTTTCTTTTGATTTAAGTTGTATCTCATATTCAGTTCATAAAGTACTGAT
The DNA here is from genome assembly GCF_019279795.1 of Protopterus annectens. Taxonomy (NCBI): domain Eukaryota; kingdom Metazoa; phylum Chordata; order Ceratodontiformes; family Protopteridae; genus Protopterus; species Protopterus annectens. The sequence continues at coordinate 368,608,413 of NC_056739.1, read as the reverse complement.
AAGTTGTCCACCAGAGCCTTTTCAGAAGTTATCCTTTTCCATCCATGTTTTCTCATGATGTCTACTGACTGTATTTGTGAGCATCTTGCCTGCATATTTACTCTGTCTCTTTAGTCAGGTATTATCATCACAGAATGTAAAGCTACTACTATCATCCCTTTTCCTTTGTCCTATAACACCAAAGAACTTGACAAATTTCATTCCATTGCTATTCTCTTCCCATCACTAAAATTATATAAAACCTTCTGTATAAGCACGTTACAATTCCTTCAAGACAGATATATTTTGTCTCATATCACAACATTTGTTCTTCCTATACCACTTACATGGCTATAGATTGTTCTAATAACAATATATTTTCCAACTCTGACAAAAAATACTCTAGCTGCTAAATATTTTATGGTGGTATAAAAGTAACTGCTGATCATAATCTTTTCTGCAATGACCTCAGTTTAACTTTGACTTGTCTTACCTAAGAAGCTCCCACATTAATGAACTTCTGGTCAAACTTGCTAACTCTCTCTCTTTCTCTTATTTAAAGCTCACTTTAATGACATTATAGCTCAAAGCTCAATTTCTGAACCTATCATATTTTCTTTATTTGTTAATTTTCTCCCTCAAAACCTTCATAAAATTATTATGCCTTTCTGTGCAGGTAACTTCTTTCTAGTTTTTTTTCTATTATTAAAGTCATCCTGAAAATTACAATTATAAAGTTTTCCACAGGTTTTTCCCAACACCCATCCAAGAGCAGAAGTATGGTATTCACTATTCCCAAAGAGTAACACGTTGCTGTCCTTTACATTCATAAGTTCATCATTCAAATATAATGTTCAGGCCAAGTGCCCATGAAGGCATGAAAATTTCAAGCCCAGTGATTTAGATTTCTTTTAAAGGTTTCTAGATTTGTAGACTGCTGCACACTTATTGGTATATTATTTCAAAGTTTTATTATTTTAACAAATATTAGTGAGTGTCTTACCTTGGAGTTCATCATTTTTATAACACAATTCATATCATAAGATCTTTGTGTTTTTGCACACTTACTATTATCAACATTAAATATAATTTGCAATACTGGATCATGAAATAATTTGTAAGCTAATAGTTTCCCACATATATATCTATCTATAGCAAAATGAATATGATTTTAAGTATTTGCATCACACTCTGTATTCCTAAGTACAGATATTAATTTTATAAATTTTATTTGTACTCCTTCCATTATTTTTGTGTATACACAGAATATGTTATTATATTCAGTAGCTGGTCTAACGTATGTCTTAAATGTCTTTACTAACATCTTTTCATCTCTTATAGAGAAATTTCAAAATTACAAAAGTCCCATATATTTAATAGCCTTTGTGCTTATTATGTTAGCATATACATCAAATGAAAATTTTAAAGTTATTATAATACTCAGATGTTTATAATCTTTGACATCCTCAAGTTGTTTAGTTACTAGATATATAGAAAATCTGAGAATTATATTAGAAAAATACGTAATATTATACTTTTTGAAGCTAAATTGTAAACCAGTATCTTTGGCCCATTGACCTAAGTAATTGTTTATTTAAGTTGCTTTTATCAGTTTTATTAGGTTGCTTTCATCTGTTTTATTTTGCATTATAAACCCAGTTTTATAGTCATTGGCATTTTTGCATACCTAGAATTTAGTTTCCTTTGGAATAGTTGAAAATACTATATTAAATAATACTGAACACATGACTGATCCCTGAGGCACCCCAACTTTAACAGGTAAATAGTCTGAGTAGACAGTGTTAAAAATACATTGTCTTCTATCAATTAATCAATTCATAACCCATCTTGTAAGATAACATTAATCATAGATTCAATTACTCTTCATAATAACCTGGAAAGATAAGCAGTCAAAAGCTTTGGCAAGATCTAGAAAAGTAACCCCAGACCATAGTCCTGAGTCCAAAAGTATAGTTATTTCCTCATAAAATCTTATATTACACATTTTGTATCTGTAGTCAATAAATCTGTGTTGTTGAATATCTGTAACAACTAAAATCCATTCATGTCTGTAAGATCTAATAAATATCTCTCAAAACATTTACCTAGTAAAGAAGTTAAACTTAACTGGTCCATAATTCTTCATCCAGTCTTTCCTGTGTTTCTTATGGATTGATGTTATGTAAGAATGTTTCCAGGAATCAGAACGTATGCCATTCAATAAGAGTTTATGACATGTAATAGTTAAAACGGGAGCTTAAATTTCTATACTATTCATTATCAGGTCCCAAAGAGGTAGATTTCTTTGTTCTGTTTAGAGCCTTAGGAATAATTAACTCATAAATGTCCGGACATGGGCCAAAAATACAAATCTGATCTATAAATCTCTAATATCACAGATATCTTGACTTGTATTTGAAAAGAATATATATTGAATTCCAAATGGAATTGCATATTTATGTTTAAATAATATTGTTATTGATTGTAATCATACTTATATATGATATTTTATTATTGATTGAGTTTATGTATTTGCAAAAGGCTTTTTTGTTAGTAGCATTAGTAATCTATTTTACTAACATGTTTTAGGCTTTCTAATTTCCTGTTTCAAGTTTCTGCAATTGATTATTGTCTTCCGCTCATTTCTCTGCATAACTCTTAAAATGGCAACCTCAGACAGAAAATCCTGAGTATTTTTATTTATTAAATTCCAACTCATATATACATTACTACTGTCGAGTGTGTGTTACACCTTTCAACAGCATCTTCACAACTAATCTTAGAGCCTTCCTTCATTTCCTTCCATTAGTGCCTTCCCTCACATTTCCTCTTTCCCTTGACCAAGCTTGTATCACTGCATAACTTTAACAATAGCATTGCTTCTTTAAACAGATCTCTGCTTAGCCGATACTATAGTGAACAATTTTTTTCTGTAAACTACCTCCTCCTTTATGTAACTTTCCTATGATTTCTTGGAAAATGTTGTTGATAAAATTCGATGCAATCAGTTCAGTAAATGTCCTTCAATTTTTATATATAACGGCTCTATATAATGCACCAAAGATACTGGAACTATTTTACATTTGTCACCTATTTGTATGACTACTATTAATGTGCGTGTGTGTATGTGTGTGTATAAACATATATACAGATATATGAATATACACACACACACAAAACATATATACAGATATATACATACACACACACACACACACACACACACACACACACACACGTGTGTATGTATGTATATATATATATATATATATATATATATATATATATATATATATATATATATGGGTCTACTTCATATGGTCGACAGGCCATATGATCGACACTCATTTGGTCGACAGTTCATTTGGTCGACAAGCATTTTATGTGGGGGGCTTCACCCCCCATACCCCCCAATGTGGGGAGCTGTGCCCCCCACACACCCCCAACTATATATATCAATTCCAGGGTCGCACAACATTGGGGAGGGGGGCAAATCTGCTTATCGACCAAATAAACTGTCGACCAAATGAGTGTCGATCATATGGCCTGTTGACCATATGAAGTAGACCCATATATATATATATATATATATATATATATATATATATATATATATACATGTGTGTATCTATCTATCTAGATATATATATATATATATATATATATATATATATATATATATATATATATATATGGATTCACTTTATAATCTCAAAATACTGAAATCTCGAATTTCAGTATCCTGAGACTATAAAGCTGAACAATCACAAGAAACAAAGTTCATTACAACCTATAATACATTCAGTTACCACTGTATACCGAAACCCCAAAAGCTTGAAATTCAAAATCGCAACTTCTAAATAAACCCTCCACCACACAAACAAACATACAAACACCTTCCTCCCCCACACTACAACAAACCAACAAAACACACACATGCACAACACAAAGACACACACCTACCCTACATATAAGAATGGGGGCAAGCTCATCTGCACACCCCCGCTACTTGTATATATATATATATATATATATATATACTAACTCCTAGGTTGCACTATACCACCACTACATACCCTATATTCCCCTTCCACAAACGCACATCACATACTTACAAACACCACCACTCTCAACAATTACACACTCAGACTCTTACCTACCTACCCTAACCCTTACCTAAAACTTCCCAACACACTCACATTTATTCAAACCCCTACCCAAAACCCTTAAAAACAGCACGTATCTGAATCTCCACACATATCCACACAACGGCAGGAAAACCATATCCCATAGCACACCGCACCTTACCAATACATTAAATCCCAAGTAGCATGCCACCACAACTGCGGATTTGACATTCCGAATTTGAGCAAGTACAGTTTCGCTCAACTGCACTTTCGGCACTTTTGTCTCAAGATATCGAAATTTGAGATTTCAGTATTTCGAGATAGTAAAGTGATTATATATATATATATATATATATATATATATATATATATATATATATAAATATATAATAACTAAATAATCTATTCTTTATTTTCAATAACTTCTTTAATGCACTTGTACTTTTTGGACTCGGTTCATGTTTCTAATGCTTAAATATGTTTTTACTTCTGTTATTTGCATTTTGCTGTTCATTTTGAATTTTTGTTTTCTTTTCTTTCCTTTTATCTTGGGTCATGTCAGAAAAATATTATTGAACTAGTACACACACCTGATTATCAAAAACTTAAATACATGAAGGATTCACCAAAAAGTGAGAATGATGGATTACAAAAACATTTGAAACCTGGATAGAAAGAGCCTTATGAGGAGATAAACACTGGTAAAAATGAATAGCAATTTGTCCATTCATACATGTTTTTTCCCTCTTTTGGTGAAGAAATACATAGGACTATAGTACTTTATTGATGAATTATTAAAATAAGTATATATCTGGACTGGAATCAGTCTAATTTCTACTGTGAATTTAAGTGGTTAAAAGTGTTTTATGATAAACAGTCAGTATTATGGCTTTGAATCAATAATTGTAATTGTAATATTCTTTTTTAAACAAGTGAGTAGAACACACTGCAGTTTCCTAAGATGTTTTATTAGTCTGGGTAACTGGTAGTGACAACGCAAAACATCTAGGTTGGCTAGCATACATTGCTGACACAAGCTGCAAAGGCACTGGTATACTCTTTAGTTGTGTAGTTTCAGCAGTAGTCATTTGGTACTATTCTGTTCTTCACTCCACATTTGATCCCAGGCTGATCATGGGAAGGGCTAATAGTGTTTATTCACAGGCTGGATATAGTCTAGTGGGGATGATGGTGGTATCCTAGCATTATCCTTCTTTTATCCGCCCATTCCTAGAGCTGACATATGATTTCTAAGTTTAATATCACATCTGTCAGAGCAGCACATGCAGGAACTACTATCTACATCTGTGCTGCTTTAGATCATTGGCTTTTAACCAGTTAAAGGAAATAAAAAATTGGGCCTCTGATAGAGTATTCTAGAGAAGAATGGCTGAAAAAAAAATGAAAGCAAAACTGTATGGCTATCCCCATAAACACATTGGAGCATCATTAATCAGCTGCTACAAATACCAGATCAGTAAATAATGTTTGTTAGCAAACTGACTCAAGAGGCAGACATACAGTAACAGCTGATGTTTACAGCATTAAGCAAATATCCATCACACTGAAGGTTGGATGGAGATTCATTAACTGGATGTTCAAGAGGCAGACATACAGTAACAGCTGATGTTTACAGCATTAAGCAAATATCCATCACACTGAAGGTTGGATGGAGATTCATTAACTGGATGTTCAAGACAGTGTAGATTGTTGGACAGATATGATTCCATTTAGTAGTATGCAAAAATACCAAGTATTTCAAATCATAGCTAGAAAAAAAATGGAATTGAAATGAAAGTGCTGCTTTAATGCAATAATGGCATTCTTGGCTAATCACTTGTCTAATCTTCATATTTTAACAAACATTATTCTGAATAGGTGGTATGTCAATGCTTAAAAGGTAGTATACTCTGTTACAGCAGCTACTACTAACTTACCTTCACTCAACAGTGTTACAACAACTGTAACTCCATGCCTTCGAAGCTGTCGTGTTATTCTGATTGACAATTTATTTTTGACAAAGAGCTAACATACTACAGTATTGTTTTTTTTATGTTCCATATTTACTTCCCTAGGAAAGTATGAACTTATATCTTCTGGACAAGAGAAAAGGTACCAAGAGAAGAAAGAGCTCAGGGTTTAGGTTGACCTACATCACTCATCTATTCACCCAGTCAAAAAAAAATAGATTCTGACAGCACTAACTACTGGAGCCACTGCCATTACATGCATTTTGTACTATATACCAGCCTCAGCTACCTGCATCTGTTACCCATATAACGTAATCTTGTGAGACAATCCCAGCCATCACAACAGAACTGGGACAAGTCAGCTACCCTGTAATGGATGCATGTCAATATTGTTTAACAAGACTGTATATTCTGAATGTAAATTTCTCAAAAGGTAAAAGAATGCTGCTTGGTTCGTACTTACAGGAGGTTAGCAGGTGTTCAGGAGAGCCTACTCATCTTTGCTCCTGGTAGAAAACAGTTGTAATGAGTGGAAGTCAATAAACTCTTAGGTATATCATTTCTTTTTGGAGGTAAGTCTGCTACCAAATCTGTGGTTGTTTTGCTACCTTTCCACTGGATAGACAGTTTCCTCTCTTTGTAAGCAATGCAATCATTTTTTAAGGGTTTATTACTTCTTACCATTGACTACAAGCTACCATTTCTATAAGGCCTCCAAAGAAGCTATAAATTAAGTTGCCTGCAATTCAAAACAAGATTTATTATGTTTTGCTGTGTGCCTCAAGAAGGGAACACTACTTTGTGTCACAAAAATTAATGATATACAGATGCCTCTGAATATTCTGGCCCAAATCCTTATTTGCACTTTTAGTTATATGTGCATAACTTGGATAATTGCAGGTCCTAACATAGAATCTTCATACCAAACACATCCTACGGAACACTAAGATGAAAAAACATTCCTGGAAAAGACCAAAATGCTACACTAAGTCTCTAGAGTAATCATTCATGGATTTCTCATTCCTTGTACCTCAGATGTGAATTTTTCCTCCAGACTGCAGCAGAACTTTAACTACCCTGACAAGCTTCACAAAGGTACTAAAGTTGTTCTTAGGGATAAAAACATCTGTAAATGTGTGGCCTCAGTAATATAATCCACATATTTTATATATATTTTGCTATTTATCAAGGCTGGTATTCATATCCCGGGGCTTCACATTTTTGTAGTGGTAATCCACAAAGAATGGTGCCATGTCATTATGCAAATCATGGACTTTCAAGATGAATACATAAATGCAGAGTTTTGTTAAACATACCTCCCTACTGCAAAAGTAGAATTTGCTTAAGGCATGATAGATAGGGGCAGATGGTATGCAGATAAGTGGCATTATATGTTTGTGTATCAGTAGGATTCATAGAGATGAATCCATAATGAGCTCATTTGCATATCAAACGTGTAGATGGCACTGAGCCTATGCCAGTAAGCAGCAATGTAACAGAAGAATACAGAGATGTGAAGGAAGGGTAAGACATTTCATTTTGGTGTCAGGGATGTGCTTGTGTATACATAACCAGACTGCTGAAGGGGTCACTGGGGGAAATGTTTTGCATGGAGTCAGTGAAGTGCTTGTGCATACTTTGACATAATACTGAAGGGTTTGGTGTGGGAAGTGTTTCATTTTATTGCTTGAACATACTGCTAAAGGGATTGTTGAGTAAGTTTCAATTTGGTGCTTGTGCACACTTGGACATACTACTGAAGGGATCAGTGTAAGAAAAGCTTCATTTTGCTGCTTGGACATATTGCTGAAGGGATCAGTGGAGAATTGTTTCAATTAGGTGCTTGTCCACACTTGGAAAAACTGCTGAAGGGATCAGAGAGGAAATGTTTCATTTTGGTGCTTTTCCATACTTGGACATACTACTAAAGGGATCTTTTCATTATGGTGCTTGTGCATAACTGGAGAAACTGTTGAAGTGATCACTGGGCAAAATAATTTATTTTTGTGTCATTTTAGCACTTCTGCATACAGACAAGCTACTGAAGAGATTGCTGGCAGAAATACTTCCTTTATGTGTAAATGAAGTGCTTGTACATAGTTGTACAAACAACTGAAAGGATGGCTGGTGGCCATACCTCTCTACTGTAGAGAGTTTTGCAGAATGTACAGATTTTTGTCTCAAAACTTTTGTCTTTTCCTCATAAAATTTTGTTTTTCTGACAAATCACTGGGATGATCTGAGGTATGAAATTAGTAAATAATGTCATACATTTGAGTTTCAGACTTATTACCCTTTAGAAAATGCATTTTAATACATAGCCTGTTATTCTAGAAACTTTCTAAGTTTATAAGAGCAATATTAAAATCTGTGCCTATTTTTGGGCCTTTGTACCCCCATTATGTTGGGCTTTGTACAGATTTCATGGGATAAGAGGTTGAGAAATATGCTGGAAACATGTTTCTGGTTTGCACCTCAGACAAAGGAATCACACTGCATTCATTTAACAAGGGATGTGTGTACCCTGTGGATACTGGACTCTGAATTCAAGAACACCTCATTAGCATACAACAATTTACAACATTTCTTTTTATGTCTCATTATGTTTAATGCTTTTCACATTACCATAAATGGCCTTGGTAAATCTCTCCTTTGCTACACTAATTCATAAAGATCAGAGATATCCCTACTGCATTTGTGTAAATGGCTATGAATATCAGCCTGTGTGTCTCTACATGTAGATGGACTCTGATATTTGGACCAGATTGGTATTTCGTTGCTCGAGCCATATGTCTGTTTTTTAATAATGTTACATGTCTCTGTTTTTACAACTGATTTCAATGAGAGAGAGAGAACATGTCTTTGTCTTTACAACTGATTTCAATGAGAGAGAGAAAGTACAAACTGTACACTGATATTCACACTTTTAAGTACTGTTATTATCATTCACTTTATATACATTTGATGTTTGTTCATTCTTATTATGTAAAAAGCATGGTTATAATGTTGACTCTGTTTCTTAAGAGGTGGCATTTAGTAAAAAGAGAGGTTTCCCAAATACTACAAGGCCTTACAACAGTGGTAGAAGTGGAGTTTTCAAGATGTTTGTGTGTAGATATGGGTCTACTTAAAAATCAGTGAACGCTGACATCATCGAAACTCGTTTTATAGAGTCGAGTTTGCTGAACATGCACATAATTGAAAACTGATAACATTGAATCCTGGAACATTGAACACAGTTCCCAGATATATTTAACCAACCTACCAAATAAAAATGGTACAGTAAGCCAACTACAACTTTCCGGTCATATAAATTAATAAAAAACTTACCCTACACTGCACACACAACATTCATTATTAAATCTTCCAATAACTCTACATGTTCTTAAAGAAACAGGACGCCAAGAAAAATTTAAACAGTACGATAAGTAAATATCACCATTTTTACCAGGGGCAAGCCCCCTGCATGCCTCATGTGAGAGATTCTGCCCCCACACCCCATTAATATTAAATATACCAACTTCGAGATTGCACTACTGGGAAGAAAAGGTCATACTTGCAAGTACATTACTGGTGCTGTAAATAACTATACGTCAGTACCCTAATTTTAATGTTGTGGGATTCTGTGCTGATAGTTTTCGATTTTGTGTATTTTTGGCAAACTGATCTTGATGAAATCAGTTTCAGTGATGTCAACTTTTGTTGATTTGAAGTAGACCCATATAGATACACACACACACACACACACACACACACACACACACACACACACACACACACACACACACACAGACACACACACACACACGCACACTCTCACACACACACAATCACGCACACACAATCGCACACACACATGCACTCACGCACACACACATACAATTACACGCACACACGCATGCACACACACGCACACGCGTGCACATGCACACACGCACACATGCACAGTCATGCACGCACACACACACACACACACACACACACACACACACACACACACACACACACACACACACACATCAATGATGGCCAGCATTTACATTTGTCTCACTTACAGATGAATTGTCAATGGTGCAACAGGTAGCACTCTCGCCTTTGGTGCAGAAGGTTATGTGTTTTATTCCCACACCAGTAAGATTGATTATTGACACTGTAGTATATTATAAGGGGGGTGCTGCACTCCTGAGTGTGTTGTCTTTTGGGTGAGACATTAAACCAAGGTTCCATATGCTTGAGTAGCCAGTAGCTGGTAGCTCAGGTGGATGTAAAAGATCCCATGACCCCTTTTGAAAAGAGTAGCAGTCCTTTATTTGTCAGGCCCCAGTGGTCTAATGGATAAGGCATTGGTCTCCTAATGCAGGGGTTGTAAATTTGAGTCCCACCTAGGGTGATATAACCTTCCCTCAGTAAATACAATCAAAGATAACTCCCCCTACTATCACTAGGGATCAGGTCCTCAATGCACTCTCTAAAGCCAAGAACACTGCATCACTGGGCTCAGAAAATGTCCCAGGATGCCTTCTAAATGGTAAGAAATATATCCCATCATGTTCTTTGCATCTGCTATTTAACTGTAGCCTTCAAATAGGCTTCATGCCTCATGAATGGAAAACAGAAACAGTCATCTCTCTGCAGAAAGATGGGCCAGCTACAGACCCTGGAAACTACAGACCCATAAATCTCACTAGTCGCATATGCAAAGCCATGAAAATAATTATTATGGAATTTATCAATAATGACTTAGGAAATTTCCAAACACTGGGCTCAACCCAGATTGGTTTCATCAGCAACAGGTAATGCCTATTCAACCTGGTGGATTTCTTTTGAGAAGGTCACCAAAGCATTCAATGAGTGCAAAATGGTTCACGGTGTCTACCCTGAGCTGGCCGAGGCATTTGATACAATGTCACCTGGTGGATAGTCAGCTGGCTCACAGACAAGACCCAGGAAATTAGAACTGGGTAGTCTGCCTCTACAAAGAGACTGATCCTTTTTGGTATTTCTTATCTGAAGTCAAGGTCATTGTCAAAGGCCTCTGGTTGACTAAATTTGCAGATGTCTGCAAATTAGGAGCCATCATAGAATCCCTCACTGACACTGATGTTCTCAGGAAGGGTTGACTCAGACAAATAACTTGTGCAGAAGCCATGGACTAAAACTAAATGCCAAGAAATGCATAATAGTATCCTTTGGGAAGTTATCTACCCCTGGTAATGATCATATTGACAACATATCCTTGCAGTTCTTTGCACTGAGTTTTAATCTGTGTTTTTGGCACTAACCATTTTTCTGTGTTAGACCCTCCAGAAGAATGTCAGTCTCACAGGGGAATGTAAAATAGCCCTAATTTGCAGCCCTGTGAAAACTGGGCAAGCCAGAGTCCCTTGATATTAGCCTTTACCTTCAAGATAGATGCCAAAAAGGAACGGGCCTAGCACTGAGATCTGAGGTACTCTGGCTGGTGACTGATCTGTTGGTGGAGGGTCCTATATGTAAGCCAGCTTACAATTCAATGAGTTATGTAAGGATTTATGCCTAGTTCAGTGGGTTTATCAGCAATAACTGAGTGGGATATTGTATCAAACACCTTAGCCAGGTCTAGGTAGATGGTATGCACCATTTTTACCACATCCACTGCCTTTGTTGACAATCTCAAACAAGTCAATCAGGTGAAGAAAGCATGACCTTCCTTTGACAAAACCAAACTGGGATGGGTACAATGTCTGTTGGTTGACAATGTCTATGTTGATCATTTCCATGATAATTCATTCCATGGCTTTGCGTATTAGACGTCAGACTAATGGGTTTGTGGTTTCCAGGGTAAACTGATTGTCCATCCTTGTAGCCTATTTTAAGACTGCTGTTGAAAAGTGACTCAAGTGGTCCTGATAGGTCATGTTTCAAGCTATTTAAAATCCAACTTGGGATATTATCTGGGCCTGTTGAGGTTGTGTTTTTAGACTTAGAGAGAGTGGCACAATGACCTTCTCCATGCTAATAGTAGGGGAGAGGGCTGGTAATGCTATTATGGATTTAATGGGGAGAGTGAAATGCAGCCAAAGACAGGACCTCAAATGGAAGCAGTTCTCTTTATTGGCTACAACCACAAAAAACGTTAAGTGCTTTCATCCCCTATAAAATTACATGGGACTTCTTCAGAACAAAAACCATCTGAATAAGTTAGGTTTAAATATTACTATTCAAACACATGCTCAACCAATCAAAGTTAAAAAAACAATAAAACAATTAAAAAGGCTAATTAACCTTCAAAGTGCCTGAGTTTTAGCAAACAGTTTTTGCTAGTGTATTCATTCAGGGCCAGGATACTCAAATGCATTTAGCTTAAGTTGCCATCTTAGTTCACATAATTCTAACTTTTCTGGTAAAACCTTCCCCTGGCTGTCTAAAACTATCTGCTGCAGGACAAAAAAAACAAAACAAAACAAATACATGTTCATTATATTCTATTATATGTTTAGATAATGCATTTGTACTTTTACCATTTTTATATCATTTAGATGTTCATACATTCTTTCTCTAAACTTTCTACAAGTTATTCCTATATAAAATACAGGACAGTGCAAGCATTTTGCAGCATAAACAACACTTTTAGACTGACAAGCAAAATGACCATGTACATTACATTGGTAGTCACCCAACTTGAATTTCTCTCCTGTTTTAATGACATTGGGGCACTGCCTACACATCCCACATTTAAAGTTCCTACAGGGCCTGTTATAGGGTCATAAGAAGGTACTAGGCTATTGGCCCTAGGGCTTATGTAACCTAGTCAAAAAGGTACCATGGCTTTTGCCACTCAAGAAAATTATTTTCCTGTGCCCCTGTCGAGCAGAGCCACATAAGTGATCCCCAGGGTGAATTTCCTATCTCTCATCCAAACATCAAGATTTTTCTTGAACAGTGCTAATGAGGAGCTTTGTTTGATATAGAAAGATAGTTTGTTCCAGAGTATGGGAAGTATCTGGGACAGGAATCTATCCCTCCAGCATGTTCTGTTTATTGCGGTGACAATATTTAGGTCCCTAGAGCGTGTAGCTCAGAGGGATTGGAATTTCTTTAAGTAGAGCATGTCCAACAGCTCTGGGTTTGACATAGCTTTGTATGTTAGGCAGAGATCGCCTCTGAGTAGGCGATATGCAACAAAGTAAAGCTGGAGTTTTTATGACACGGTCTGCATAGGGCATCTGTTTGAGGCTGGTAATCCTCTTTGTGAGGTATTTCTGTGGCCTTTCCAGTTGTTGTAGATGTCTTCTGAGGTACATACCAGAAAGGGCACTGTATTCTATAATGGGTCTAATAAGTGGCAAGTAGAGGGGAACAATGACCTCTTTTTTCCTGGATGAGAAACCTTTTGTGATGAGGTGTGCCACATAGAAGGATTTCCTGACTACTTTGGTGATGTGATTATCAAAGGAAAGACTACTGTCCACCTGTGTCCCAAGGTCTCTTATCACACTTTTGGTGTTAAATAGACTACCACCTATGTGGTAGTTCATGGGTACAGAGTTTTTACCAAAAGGGATGACTATGCACTTTTTGGCATTGAGCTTGAGGCCATGGCTTTGACACCAGGCATTTGTCTCAGTGAGGCCTTTTTGTAGGACGTCCACATCATTAAGAGTTTCGATTATGACTCCTAGTTTGCAGTCATCTGTGAACTTCATTAGCCAAAGACCTTCTGTGTTAGCCTGTACATCAGAGAAGTAGATACCAAACAGGAGAGGACCCAGGACTGAACCCTGTTGTACTCCACTTGTCACTGGTCTGAAGTCGGATATAGAGTCTGCTACTTTCACAGTGTGGGTTTTGTCAGTGAGCCAGTTGGCAACCCATCTTGTGACATAGGGATTTATACCTAGTTTGGTGAGTTTATCTATAATTCCAGAGTGGGGGATGGTGTTGAAAGCCTTGGCAAGATCTAGATAGGCTGTGTGAACCACCTTACCTTCATCTACAGCTTTGGTGACCACTTCAAAGAAGTCTATCAGGTTTAGGAGACATGATCTTCCTTTTACAAACCCGAACTGGGTGGGGTCCAGAGTTGGAGATTACCGATGTCATTGTTTATAAGTTCCATGATGATACATTCCATAGCCTTGCAGACCAAGCTCAACAGGCTAATGGAGCAGTAGTTCCCAGGATCTGTGGTGGCTCCCCCTTTGTGGAGTGGGATAACTGTCACTGTGCACCATTCAGGGGGCACAAAGTCGGAGGTGAGGCTATGATTGAACATGGTACTTAGGTGGGGTGCCAATTTGTTCTGTAGTTCATGTAGAACGCAGCCTGGGATGTTGTCAAGTCCCATGGATGCTGTGTTCTTGGCTTTAGAAAATGTGGTTTTTACCTGTGCAGCCATGTTTACAGGAACTTTACATTCTTCCAGTATAGAGATGGGCCCTTTAGGGTGTGAGAGGGGGGTAAAGTTAGCACTGAACAGATCTGCCAGGATGTTGACAATATCAGTTGGTTCTGTGAGTTATTATGTTCTTGTCCTATCCAATTGTTTTCTTGTAGACTTTTAAATGATCTATCCTTTTTAAAAATTATAAGTGGCTTAGGGCCTAATTTTTCTACAGTGATATAGTCCAAATTGAAGAGGGACCCAGTCCTCTCAACTGTACAGATTTTCGCAGAATGTACAGATTTTTGCCTCACATTTTTGTTCCATTTTTCATAAAATTGTGGTTTTCTGGCAAATTTGTGGCAAGTCACTAAAGAGTGAAATTAGAAAACAATGACAAGCATTTGAGTTTCAGACTTCATACCCTTCAGAAAATTCATGCTGATGCAAAACCTCTCATTCTATCAACTTTCTAAGTTTGTAAGAGCAATATTTAAAAAGCGTCTCTATTTTTGTGCATTTGTCCCACTTTTATTCATGGCTTTGTCCAGATTTCTTGCTCTAAGAGGTTGAGAGGTATGGAGGGACCAATTTTTCTTAGCAATTTTTACCACAGCTAAACTATCTTTATTAAATGTTGTGATAAAGGAGAAGGTCTTTTTTCTTTATCTCCTCTACTTATGGCCCCTTCTTTACTGACAGTACTGAGTGGGGGGTGAAGTTTATGTTGAGTTTGCCATCCAGCAGATTCACTATGTCTCTCTACTTAGTGAAGGTGGTACCATTTACCACCACTTCATCACAATGCTGTGTTACCTGTAAGGTTTCAGACATAGCTGTAGAAGGCCTTGCTTTTAGTTTAATTAGTGAGCTCTTGCCATTATGAGAGTTGCTCTTTCTGATTTTAAGATTCCACTAGTGTGGTTTGTTTTACAGGTTTGTTTTGAGCTTGCTTCTGGTAGTTACAATAGCCTCTATGCAGTCAATTACATGGTTGTACATGGTTTTCTGTGAACAATTCCAAATACGTTACTTTGAATCTAGGGTTTAAAGAGACATTGAATTTTGATAAACTTTCACTTAACAGGATGTAGTTTGCTTTAGAATACTTCCTAACTGTTACAGGATTTCCTCAGTTTTCCATGATGATTCCTATATTGAAGGAGACAGCTAGCTTTGTGATCTGACTTCACCAATCAATAAGTGATACTGGGGTGGGGGGAGGTGCAGCACTTCCCATATTGTTGAGGACTAAGTCCAGTATGCTTGAACCTCTGTTTGGCATGTGCATTATTTGAGCAAGGGCATTTGTGTTAATAAATCCAGAAAACATTGTACCTGCGAGTTGGTGGCAGTGTATGTTTCTCAGTCTATAGAGGGGGTAGTTGAAGTGTTCCATCAATAGGGCATATGGCTGATGGTGAGTGTCTCCAGAAGGTCTAGGTATGAGTTCTGAAATTCTTGGGGCATAGATGGTTACTTATAGCTTGCTAGGATATGGTAAGGGACTTTATCTATGATGATTTGCATGTAGATGCCATCATCCTGTTTAACCACCCTTATGGTATGTTTTCTGTTAATGAAGAGTGAGAAAGCTTCTCTTTTAGCCCCTGTCTTGTGCAGCTGATGGTCTAAATGTGTAGAAGGCACTGAAGCCTTGCACTGCCAGTGTACTTTCCTTGTCTTTAAACTATGTCTTGGTAATGGCAAACATGTCTATATTCTCCAGAGTAAGGACAGCTTGAAGGATGTACAGTTTCTTGTTAAGTCTCCTAGCACTGAGCAGTAACACCTTTAGGTTCCTTTGTATTTTATTTGTTAAGTTGCTAGTTTTCTCAATTTGGCATTGCCTAAAATAGACTGTAATGGGTGGACAAAGTTTTAGCCAATATCCAGTACCCAAGAGGGGACAGGTGCAGATCATCCTTGGCAAAGCAATGTGATCTATTAACCATGTTCTCCCATGTTAACAAATATTGAATCCCCCTGTAATGACACCATAAATTAAACCAATTGTTAAAGTCAATCACTTTTTGTTCATACTGTGGCATCATTCTTGTTGAAACACACATATTCAGACAGATCCAAAATGTCCCTCTTCATATAGCCACTGAGGTATGTCTCAGGTCATTTACAACCTCATGAACTATGACAGAATCACACTGATCTGATACAAATGGTGCAGTGACTTGAATGTGTGTATATATATATCTCGGTGATTTGTGGCTCCTCCAGATAAGCAACTACCCATTATCTTCTTGCTGTTTCTGGTGAGAGGGGGGGCATTTGCATGTCATACATTGACATTTTCTATGACAAGAGTCCTTGGTAAAGTACTTCCTTCCTTTATGGGCTTTTTCTTAGTGTCCATTGGATGTAGGCATATGTGTGGTATTTGATGTTGCTTTTGGTGTATGCTTTAGAGATTGCTGATGGTCAGGGTTGTCATTTGTAGGCTTAGGTCTTTGAAGTTGCTTTTTAGTGCCTCACCATAACATGGTCTATGTGTGTTTTGGACACTATTGCTGATGATCAGGGTTGTCATTTGTAGGCTTAGGTCTTTGAAGTTGCTTTTTAGTGCCTCAGCATAAGATGGTCTATGTGTGTTGTGGACACTATGTTCGGTGGATGTAGTTTATGTTTTATTGACAACCTTGTTTGTAAGAGAGATTTTTTGCCTCCAAGGAAATTGTGTATATACATCACTTGCATACTGTGTTAGTTTCCTTAAGGATTAAAAGGTAGTCTGTGAACACGAGACAATTGTGACATTGTCTCAGAATACCCATATCTATTAAGCTGGCTCTGGATACATTTGGAAATTGTATATATTGTCCAGACCTGTATTAGGGTGAGCTATTGATGTCAGAGAACTGGGTTATACAGAGGTCTCCTAAGTTGATCTCTATGGTTATAGACTAGAGTTAGATCGTGTTAAGTTATGGTACTAGTGCTGTTAGACATGCAAACTAGTTGCTCTAAGTTTAACTCACTCTTTGCAATGGCTTACTAGTTACAGGATACAATCCCAACACTAGTTATATAGGTATACTTACTGTCCAGGTGTTGCCTTCTGTACAGGGCACTGCCAACCACCACTCACTATGCAGTGAGCAGCTCCATGTAAATGCAGCTAATTTATAGCAACAGAAAAGAAACTGAAATCCATTGATCTGCTTAGTAAATGACTACATTTTGAGCTCTTCTGGAGTGCTGCCCAACTCAGAAAGACTAGGCAATCACTTTCTGTCAGAAGATGGATTATCTATCTAGTCCTCTTAATGTAAAATCACAGCAAAAAAGGAACACTCAAAGGCATTTCAACAACAAGAAAACATATTCCCCTGGCTAGATCACCCTAGCCAGGGAATAAGGGCAATTTAAATGCAAATAGTTTAGAAAGCAACACTTAGAGAAACAGGTGATTTTTACAAGAGTACTTTAAATGCTTTTAAATGCAGTAAAATAGTAGCAATCAGTTCAATAATAAAGTTCAAGTGCAGTAAATTAAATCCAATAACTTCTCTGTGCCTGGATGACACTGGATACAGTGGAAACACTTCTCAGTCAAAAGTGAGGATGCCAAGCTTTGCTGAGCTCTGTGGAATGAGCACAGAGCCACGCAAACACACCTAATTTATAGCATCAGAAAATATCTGAAATTTAATTCCTGAGCCCTATGGCCATTAAACAATTACACTTTGAGCTCTTCTGGAGTGCTTCCCAAATCAGAAAGACCAGACAAACGCTGTCTACCACAAGATGGATGATTTGTTCCTCCTAATGTAAAACCACAGCAAAAACTAAGCCTAAGGTGCAAGCAATCAGCTAAATAATGAACTGCAAGTGCAGTAAATCAAATACAATAAAGGTGATTTGAAAGCACTGCAGAGGGCAGATCTAAATGTCTAAAAAATATGTGCAGACACAAAGAAGGAAAGAAAAGAAAATTGCTTTCCTTACTCATTTTTTTCTTTTTAAAACTCTAGAAGGAAATCAATTAATTGTTTGCCCAAGCCTTATTGAAAGACCAGTGTGGGATAAGATCAGTTGACTACGACTATCTGTCCCATATTGCTTTTATTCAACTTCACATGCTCATTTGTAATATCAGAAATGAACAGTACAATCCCAAGTCAGTCCTGGAAAATGGACTCTGAGTCTAGTGGGTGTACCCTCCGTCCCTGCATACATATGTGCTAGTAATGACAAAAAAAAAATAAAATAAAATAAATAGTTCCACTTGATAGAGATAGGAAATTAACTGAAAGTTATGCTGCGGTAGTGTTGTCGCCTCATAGCAAGACGTTGTCCCGTTCGATTCTCAGCTAGAGCGTCTTCTGTGTGGAGGCATACGTGAATGGGACATGCCTTCATTGAAGGTTGTGCAGCAGGGCTGGTAACCTGGTATGTAAAAATCCACTACCAATCATTAGCGGACCGGAGTTCCGCTGTGGCGACCCCTAACCAGGAAAAGCCGAAAGACACAAACATCATTATTAAGTTCTAGGCTGTAAGTGCAAAATGCCACTATACTGTGTGTAATGTTCTCATTCACTTATTCATATTTTTGAGAATTGTATAAAGCAGCAGAGTTGTGTCATCGTAAAGCTTATTTTGTGTGTGTGTGTGTGTGTGTGTGTTTTGTATAATTTTGGAGGGTGAAATGGCTTGACTATGTGTAAATATTATTTTAAAAATTCTTCACACTTCACAGTCCTGTGATTGTCATGCTGAGAGTATGAAATAATATCAGTGCAACTTTATTCTAGTCCAATAACAAATGCAATAGTTATAGAACCATATATGGAGGTATTATAAAATTAGACCCTAAACTTCCCATACTTTGTATATATACATACGTACATACCCATATTTCAAGCACGGGCAATAATGCCCATCTAGCCTGCCAATAAACCAAAACAGTTGTTCCTATAAGTGTCCTGTCTGTTCTTAAAAATATCTAAACTACTATTTGCTTTAATGCAATTTTTTAGTCTATTTCAGTCATCAGCTCCTCTCTCAGAGAACCAATTAATGCTCTTGTAAACTTCTCATTCCTACACAATCTTCTACAAAGGTTATCTGATGATTCTCTACTACTTTTTGATAACCCCAAAGATTCTCAGAGGTAGGTGACTCTAAACGCCCTATATACCTGAATAAGGTCTCCTCCTGAATATCTGCATGAGACACTTTGTAAGTTCAGATATTTTAGTCTTTTATAATAACATAAATATCCGCATCCATAGAATTCTTTGGTATATTTCCACTGTACTCTTTCCATTTTACTCATGCTTGTTTCTATATTGTTATCCCATACTCAAGTTTGGATCTAATGTAACTAATAAACAATGACTTCATTATTTCTGATTTCCTAGACTTTAAAAATTGTTTTATACAACTTTATAAATCATTATTTATAATCTATTATTCTGTAACTACCATTAACCATTTGGTTCATAAGATGAGAAAAACTCAAAGCTTGCTGGATCTACCTATATACCCAAGTCCTTAAATGAATCTACAGTTTCAATCACTGTTTTCTATATTAAATATTCACGTTCCAGTTTATGTCTCCCAAAACTCATATGCTCAGTTTTTGATATATTTAACAGCATATTATTCTCCTGTACCCTTATGGTCAATTTAGTCAAGTTCTTTTACAGGCATGCCTTATCTGTAACACATCATCAGTTTACCCATTTTCAAGACATCTGCATACTGTAGAACACCTCAGATGAAAAAGATAGATCTGAAATGTACAATCTAATCAAGTATGGATCCAGGAAAGAGCATCGTGGGACACCATAACTGTAACCTCAAGTTTCATCTGTCCAATTGCTGTATGATGCTTGCTTTGTCCTATTTGTAAGCCATGCAGCTATCCAGTTATCACAAGTACATTAGTACCTAGTTGTTCTAATGTATTGATCAGTGCTTTGTGTATGACCCTGTCAAATACTGAAGTTAAATCTAAGTTATAACACAGCACAATTTTTCATTCATAGCTGTTGTTATATTGTTATAGAACATCATGTTCTTCTTCTTCTTCTTCTTCTTCTCTTTCTGTTGCTCCCATTAGGGGTCGAAACAGCGGATCATCTGTTTCCATTTCTTCCTGTCCTATGCATCTTGCTCTGTCACACCAGCCACCTGCATGTCCTCTCTCACCACATCCACAAACCTTATCTTAGGCCTTCCTGTTTTCCTCTTACCTGGCAGCTCCATCCTTAGCATCTTGTTCCCAATATACTCTGCATCCCTCCTCAGCACATGTCCAAACCAACATAATCTTGCCTCACTGGCTTTCTCTCCAAACTGTCCAACCTGAGCTGATCCTCTAATATACTGATTCCTAATCCTGTCCTTCCTCATCACATCCAGTGCAAATCTTAACATTTTTAACTCTGTTACATCCAGTTCTGACTCCTGCCTTTTTGTCAATGCCACCATCTCCAACCCATATAACATAGCTGGTCTCACTAACCTCTTGTAGACCTTCCCTTTCACTCTTACTGGTATCCATCTGTCACATATCACTCCCAACACTCTTCTCCACCCTGCTTGTACTCTCTTCTTCACCTCTCTTCCACACTCACCATTACTCTGAACTGAGAGCATCATGTTACAGGTGGTAATAGATCTGTTTTCAACATATGCATGCTGATATGTGGTTTGAAGTCCCAACCATTCCAATTCTGACAATAATTTATCCAATATAAACGTTTCCATTATTTTTCCACAACATGAAAGCAAACTTATGGGTCCATATGACTGGGTTTGTCCTCCCCTTTCCCTTAAAGACAGGTTTAACAAGCACATGTCCCCAATTTGAGGAATCTCCCCATACTTATATCGCCTATTAAATAACACATATGATGGTACTGCAAGTTCATGCCAAAGTGTTCAAAGGTCATTATTAATTTTGTTGCCTCCCTGTGCTATCTTGGATTTGGTTTGCACAGATCTTTTTTTCATATAAACTAATTTGATTTCAGTATCTGAGGTGAAATGGATGTTACTAGAATAATTTATGACCCCCTTTGTGGAGACAAACTGCTTTGCATAAGATTTTGTAACTGTATCTACAATATTTTGTGTCTTTGAATCAGTTTTAGAATCTATACACAGTTTTATCAATTCACATGTCTTTACTCCTACTACATCTTATGTATCTATAAAATGGTTTCCCATTATGCTCAAAATCTTTATATACATTTTCTTCAAAATTTTCTTCATCCTGTCTCAAGTATGTGTACTTTTTCTGTCCATCTTGTTTATTTCAGTTTCCAAGTTGTAGTTTGACCTCTTTTCTATTTCTTATATTGTTTGTCTCTCATCTTAATCAAGTATCTTGTTCTTATGAAAATATATTATCCTGAAGTTGTGTGCCTAGATCCTGATTCTAAAAATTTTTTTGCAATGAAAACAATTTTGCTTTCAAACTTTTTCACACTCTTTCTGCAGTTTTTCCACTGAACACATCATTCTAATTAGTTTTACGCAGTGACTGTTTTCCTTTCATAACATTTGTTATTAATCTTCTGTGTATTAGTTTAGATTTCAGTTTGGAAGAACTGATGAGCAACAAATTAACTTGCACATTAACAGTGGTAAAACCTGACATGAAGTAAAAGTAATTTTGTTAGGAACACAGACGATGTCTAGTATGTTCCATTCTCTGGCAGGCTTTTTACAATGTGAAGCAATTGTGCCTGAACATGCATTGTAAATAATTTCCTTAACAATTTTCTTGAATAAATATTATTTCAGTCTGTTTCTGCTACATTTAAGTCCCCAGCCACTATTATTTTCCCTTTATGTGTTTTATGTAAGAAATGTTATGAATTCCTGTAGATCTTTGGTGGTCTATACACTGCAATGGTTGTTATATGTTCCATGGTTGACTTTATTGTTACAGCTACACAATCTATAGTATTGGAGTGATCATTAAGCATGTAATAATTAAAGATCTCATAGCAATCTTTACTTCCTATCATAACATCTCCACCTGATTTTTTGTTAGAATGTCTGCTATACTAAATACATTTTCACCTTGACAGAACTGTTTTCTAGTTTATGTCATTAACCATGTTTCACAAACAATAAACTACCAGTCTTGTGGGAATGTAGTAAAATTTTCAATAAAAAAATTTGACATCAATTTTTTAAAATGTCATGACTTAAAATTAACATTAAAATGAGATTGTCTCCTTCTTTAAAATAAAAGATTCAGATACTGCACTCCATTTGACTGCAGGAGCAGCATTTAGTGGCTGGCTATGTCTATGTAATTCCTTGAGGGTTTTTTTACACTGTATCAGACCACTCTGTACAAATTATTTTATAAACAGACAGGACAAATAGACAAAAACATTAAGCATAAGAAGTCAAATTTACTGGAAAAATTAGTAATAGAAAAATTAAATATATTCCCAGGTGTAACTGTATAAACCATAGACCTGACTGTTTTGGGCATAGGGCCAGGCTGAGTACCCCTGTAAGACATATATACTATAAGACATATATATGTACCCTCTCTGCCAGATGTCAACATCCAACCCAGTAATATATGGAAACCAATTGCAAAGCTACTTAGACATCATTGATGTGACCGGAGCCATAAGCTGATCACCCAACCCAACAATTATAAGGACACTCTGTGTAGCCTAGCAGCCATTAGAGCCTTTCAGCTACCACTTTCACATCAAGACAACCATCAGAATGACCCACTAAACATCTTACTGCTCCTTTAGAATTGCAATTCCTATGTATGTGTCCATCTAGCTTATGTCCAGATGAACATTTAACGTTCCTTTCCATCAGTCTTAGTGTTGGCCAGAGTTTACAGCAGAGCATCTCACCAATCCTAGTGGTTATTGGGCTCTCCTCTGCATCAACTCAGCCATCCCAGAGAAGACGTTTATGCTATATCTACTTCTTCATTGTCCCTGTAGCAGTCACAGTATCCCACCTGTTTCCTCATCAGTCCTGCCTGTTACCTCAGCATACCCAATAGTAAGTTCAGTAATCTGACAACTACCTTACCCATCCTTGTGTTAGTAAGAAAATCCAGCTTGACCACCTTACCAATCCTAGAGATGCTTAAAGTAGGCTGCATTCACCAACCTCCCCAAGTGATGGGCATTGTACCCTTCTTATTAACACACGATTTCTTGGGTGGCTGAAGTACCATGATTGCTGACTATCTCAGCTCTCCCATTCATGGTGAAAATGCCCTGTTAAGTATTTGAAATATCCACTAATGGTGAAAGTGCCGTGCCTTCAGTCTTAACCCAGTCCAAGTGATAATGGCAGGACTATTCCTATATCTTATCTATGCCAGTGAGAGTGAGGGTGCCCTGTTTACTATCTCCCCTATCTTACTGATGATGATAGTGTCCTTATTGCTATCTTACCTATCACAGTGGTGGCCACTGTCTGCATCTTCTTAACTCACAAATCATTGGGATGGTGAAAATACCCATTTTCCATCCCACCTATCTTACCAATTATCAAATTATCAATGATCAAATTGAGTTATCAAACCTCAATAAACTTACTACATGCTACAATAATATTGCCAGATTTGCCACAGGATCAGCTTATAGAACCCATCACTGCCTTAACCTTCAGTCGTTATACTGGCTTGAACTACCATACCAACTGCAATATAACCAACTAATAGTTGTTCACAAAATTCTCTACCAACCAGACAATACACCCATACTGAAAAATATTATTATCCCCTACAGTAACCTAAAATCCCTTCACTTTTCCAACAAAATGCTAGTGCAAACTGTTAAAACCAACAATTCAGCTGGTGAATCATTATTCTCCAACTCTGCCAGTAAAAACTGGAACCTACTTCCTGCAGAACTCACCACTGACCCCTCCTTATCACAACTCAAAAAATCCCTTAGGAAATACCTAAAAATGCAGTGGCTTTGTCCCTGTACAAACCATGACTAACCCCCACTCAAACATAATTTATAAATGAGAACCTCATTACAAGAATAAAACTGATTCTCTAACTGTTTAAAATGTTGTGTATCACCCACCTACTGGAAATATTTAAAGTTAAGACTATACCATGTATGGTAACCACCTTAATATATGTGTTTTCCTTTTTCAGATTAAATCTTTAACTATTTCTTTCTCAGCTACTAACTTCCAACCTTTGGCGTCTGTATGCGAGAAAAACATGTACCTGTGTGTATATATCATTAAAAAATTTCAGTTTTGTGATAACTCACTCTAATAATGTCACTGTATTTACACTTATGTACATTTGGAACTTTTCTCCCTGGGCCTCCGCTGAAAATGGACCTGTATCCAGTCGGAATTTCCCAGTTAACAAATGTAAAATAAAAATAAAAAATAAATACATTTCTGGTAAAACTATCCTGTTTAGCACCACACCTCTTCCATTAATGACAAGACTGTCCTGTTTACCATCTTACATGTCTGAGTAATGCTTAGAGTATCATCCCACCAACTTGCTCATCACAGAAGTGACTGGAACACACTTCCAAACCTTCCTCCCATCCAACTCGATGGTTCTGCCTATGTTACTTACTTGACATGCAAATAACCCCTTTAAAATCTCTATCCTTCTGACAGATAATTGATTTCGATATAAAAAAAAATAATCAGTGATCTCACAGCAGTCGGCCTCACCAACAAGTTAACATTCATTCCAGTCAACTGCGACCAAATTGCCTACACCAGTATTCTGTTTGCAGGTATAGATGCCATCCTAGTCTATGTGAAAGACTGTTTCCTTCATTTCGTGAACCCCAAGCCAAGAACCCAAAACACAGCATAGTATTAATGCTGTAGTGCCACCTTAGTATTACTTTGAATGCCCATTTTCTCTGTCTCCTTTTTGTTATTTTTAAAACACACTGTTGCTTGCTACTGGTTGTGCAATTTTGAATCAACATTTCCTAGAATATCAGTTCTGTATAAGAAAGAATATCAAGGAAGCTTTTGATTAGGGGCATTTTGGGCATTTTTTTTACTACAGAATAGGGTTTCTGAATGCTGAATGCTAGGGGAGGTGAAGCTTACATGTTCACCACAAACATGATACAGCACTGAATGAGCACAACATCACACTCGTAGAAAATGTTGGTTAAACTGCAAAATGGAGTATCCTTTTTTCTTTTAGGTTTTGTTATCTCTGAGCATTAGTAGGGCTTGACAGCATGGCCTCCTTACTCACATAGAAAGTTTAACAATGACTAATCTTCAGAAAATATATATTTTCAAAAGAAGTGTTCATTTTTAAGGCTTTGGTGAAACACATGTCAGTAAGCTGTGGTCAGAAACATTGATTTCATATTTTCTTAAATTTCACATTGATATCTGCATCCAACTTATACATATTACAGTGTTATGACCCATCTGGTCCACTTTTGATCCAGATGTATGTATGTAGGAGTATGCTGAAGTCATATTTGTTTTTCTTACTTTCTGTTTTTTTTTTGTTTTTGTTTTTCCATTAGCAGTAGACTGATCATTTCAGTTCACAGATTAATGCTAATTTTTATTTAAATAGAATAATTATCGAATAGATCACACTATTCTTTTGAAATTGTGTATAAACAGTTCATTCAAATACCTGACTGCATAAAAATATGCATAGAACATATTATACTGTAATTTATATCTAACCTGAAATAAAAAAGACAGAATGAGCTCAGAGGTAGAATTTTAATATATATACCCTAGATTGGAAACTGTCTTCTTAAACTTAGAATGACATTTGCTAACTGTTTACATTTTTTTAATAACTGCCAACAGGTTCACGTGTCTCCATACCTGTTTGTTATCCTATGTCATAATGTATAAAGTCACATAAATGGGAACGTGTAGCAGTCACACATTATATTGTTATTGTTTACAGAGACAATATAATGATTTTTGTAATAATATATTCTTTTTCCACTTTGTGTACTTGACATATGTGGTGCACATTTGTGTGTGTGTGTGTGTGTGTGTGTGTGTGTGTGTGTGTGTGTGTGTGTGTGTGCATTGTAAAGAAGGCACAGTAACAAGAAATGTACCCAGAAAGATATTATGAAACATTACTTGTAATAACTCGCATCCATGAGAATCAACAAAAAGTGTCAGCTAGCCTTTCAGAGTATGTGACTAGAAATAGTACAACACTGATGTTTTGATAAATTATTCACTTTTTATATAGACTATCCAAAATGTATTTAAAGTACCATCATCAGAAAGGTAATACTTTTAAAACCATACTTTGCAACAATCTGTAGAACATTAGATTGGTTTACTACTGACAGACAACAGCATTTTGCAAAAATGAGGTCACCCTATGCCTAAGAAAACTGCTTTGATGAGCAGTGTGGGTTTCCCTCTTGAGACTTTAGAAGCGCATTACTTTATAACCTGATTAACACTGAGGCTCATTACTAATGCATTTGAAAATGGCTTTGAACTTTTGCATGGAACATGATCAGAATTTGATTAGAATGTGGTAGCTCTGCAGTCTGCAAACACATATTACGTAGATCTACAGGAAGTCTAAACTATATCAGAATATTTAATTTCATGGTGCCACTGGTTTTACATACTGTTCGAATCCCCTGTTTGTTTATTACTGTGACATTCACTGCTTGAACAATTTTCCAGTATTTTTGTATTCATTTACCATTCAGGACTATACTGCATGGAACACAACTATTTATTTTCGGTCATATCGGTAGCTAATACTGCAGATATCACATATTGCCTGTTCTTATAACGCTAGTGTTTAAATGAAATCACTTCAAGTTGACTAGAATTTTAGTAGGGTTATAAGATGGTGACACTGCTTTTTATGTGTTTTTGGTCAGACAACCTGACTGTAGAGATATTAGAGAATCTTATTAAGGAGTTTTGTTGCATACCTGCAGTTAGCATAAAGAATGTCAATCTCTTCCTGTCAGAAACATGTTTAAGAAAAACATTCTAGGTGTTCCATTTGTTTCTTTTTTGTATAGCTTGAAAAATCCAATTTTTGACAAGAGAAGCCTATAACCTCAGAGCTTCTGATTCATGTGCAACCACTGTATCAATAATGCTGTCTCTCCATATTAATAATTAATTGTAAATTGTGGGCAGAGTTACTATTTTTTTGGGTTGTTTTACTTTTACTGCAATGCAATAGATCCCTAACATATATATCCTACATTAATGCAACTTCTATAAGTTTCCTGTTAGTTGTTATGCTATTATGTTTTTATATCAAAAGCATACAGTTAAATAAACAACTTTTTTTCTATGGGTTTGGCTTAATGGTTAAGGTGTTTACCTCACAGACACAAATTACAGGGCTCAGTTTTTACCTTTGAGGAAAAGTGGATAGGCTTAAAATAGCCCACAGGGCAGCTAATGTGGTACTTGCGTATGAACTTATGTTTTTAAAAATAATGCAGGGTTTATGTATTTGCTTAGATACCTACTTCATTTTATTCTGTGCTTTTCTACAGTAGATATCAGTTCGGCTCTGCTGTATGTTTTGCTGTCTGTGTATTTCATTAATATATACTGCAACTGTCTACTATACTTTTTTTTTTTTTTTTGCTTGTAGGTAAAGGTTTGTATAAAAGCAGGCTGCTTGATATATTAGCTAGACTCAAAATGCCATTTGCTTTTTGAAGATGGACAGCCTTCTCAGAAGGTCACTGTGGAGCCTTTCTCATGAGGCATCAGCATCAACATCCTTTTTCCTATTTTCTACATGGGATCCGAGTGTCACAGAAAATGGGACCATCACTTACAGCCATTGTCCAAACTGCCATGTG